>NC_056558.1:31825559-31849852 GCF_013358625.1 Macadamia integrifolia
CCCCTCCCCCTCCCCCAACCCGGAAGCAGAGATAAGGTTGTATACATTATGACCCTCCTTTGACCTCGTAGTTGCAGGAGCCTGATGCAATGGATATGCCCTTTCTTTTTCTTCGGTTATGCCTGGTTTGTTCCTCCTTGGATAGTGAAACAAACTGAATAGATCTTATGGTATCTTTCCCAGTAGAAATTCAATCAAATTTTACACCAGCCATAAAATTCGAATTATTGTGAAAAATAATTATTCGAATTGAATAAATAATCAACTATAAGAACATAATAATCATAATCATAATTTAATGATTTTGAGGATTCTTGAATATTAGACAGGTTGTAGAGAATAAGGAGAAGATCTAAGAGAACTTAGACACATGGATTGAGAGCAAATTGTATCCGTTGGGGGAAGAAGTGTAGAAATGCAACCCTAAAACGATGCAGAAAAGAATGGAAAAACAAGAACAATACACATAGATTTACAAAGTTCAGCAAGGTTGTCTACGTCCTCACTGAGATGAAATCGTTCCTTCACTATCAATGGAGAATAGGGTTACAGTGCTCACACCTCTCTCAGATTGCTTATAGAGAAAAAGAATCTCGTTAAAAATATATAGCGGAAAAAACCTAATACCAGAAAGTATAAAATTTCCCTCATCAAACGAATCCCAAATAATAAACGAGAACCCCCCCTCCCAGTTTTGTTGGGGTATGTACCAGTACTCCCTAGATTAAAATGCCACAAAATACAAGACAATGTATCCCAACAATCTCCACTTTTGCATGAATTCTATTGAGCCTCCTATAAAGATAATTTGTAGATGTCTTCTTCCCCATACCTTCATAGAGGTACAAACCCACACCCATTTGGTGTGTCCCTATCTTCAACAATGAGTAGTATTGACCAAGTCCAAATATAACTCGAATTTCTCTGCAGTATTAGCTTAGTAAACATATCTGCAGGATTGCGACCTGTATGGAAAAAAAAATTAATGTATTATATAGGATTGGACAAGTTTTCCTTCATCTTTCTTCATCTTCCTTCATCATGCTATAGATTAAGACAAAACGCCAAAAGAATTGATTATTTAATCGTATGATGTAGGAAACTCTCACTTATAAATCTAAGAAAAGGAATTGATCCACTTACATCAACTAGGAAAAACAAGCAAGTCAATAGAATTGCGGAGAATCAGTTTGATTAAGTTGCTCAATATTGGAGATTGAGAAATAATCTATAGCGCTTACTCCATTTAGAATTTTTTTTAATTATTTGTTTGCTCCATTTGTAAATCGGTACCGCTAAATGGCCACGTGGAGCCTAGTGTTGTCAACATGGGGTGGGAGTATATTCATTACCTTAGACTTCAAGCATGAAGTCATTCTACTAGAGCAGAAAATTTAGCCTATAGAATTTAAATAGAATTGGAACATGGATCCCTAATTTGAGTGCCTTGTACGATGGGATGTAGCATCTATCCCCCTGGAGTTTCAGAAAATTACTACCACCCCCCCGCGACATAACATTGTGAGTGATTTCTGAGGTTTGATCCATATAGTCATTTCTTATTTTCTTAATGCCCACAATACCCTTCTTTATGTCTTTTTATCCTTTAATCTTTTCAATACTTCCTTTAATTTAATATCCTCAACCTTCTCCAATTTCTTTTTCAGTGACTTGCATACATGAAATCCTCATCTCTGAACCCTACAATTCTCTTATACAAATGAAAGAACAGCTCTACCACATTTTTCCCTCCCATACAATCTGAGAGAGCCTGAAAACCATATCCACTATTCGAAGTTAAGGTCAAACTGCTCGTATAAAAAAGACATGGCAAGGGTTGTTTTAGAAAATAGAAAGCACAAGAGAGAAAATGCACAAGGGTTTGTTTTAGAAAACTTAAATGAATATTTTATATAAGTTTAGAGTAAAAGATCCCTAAATGCTCTCCGTTTGCAATTAAACACGAGTTAAGCTCTCATAGTCATGGTTTTAGGTGTTGGTATCATATCAGTCGAATTATTCGATATCATTTTTTGCTACAACTTTTGAATTTGCATGCCTTGTATGTAGTAAATTAGGGTTTTGACTAAGGATTAATATCTTTTCCGTGATCTATCAGTTCTTTTGAGTTGGTAACTTTGGGGGTTAATAGTCAAGGTCCCACCGCCCCGTCGGAGGAGATGCCCATGATGGTGGTGGGATAGATTGTCGCATTTGCACTGCGGCTAGGTATCTTTGGGTTAAATTGGGATCGAGATCCTTGTTATTCTTGATCGGGTTATTCCTGTGTTATTTCACTTGCGACTGAAATTTGACATGTGCCCATGTTGAGATGGACTGCTTAGATCTGCCCACCAAAACCATTCAAGGGGCACAAATCTTTGGCTAACTTTGCTCTAACCGGATTCATGAACCCACATATGGTGAGTTCCAAATCAAACCATTTGCAGGTTTGAATCAAACCATTTGGTAGTGACATGCTCTCACACCTTTAAAAATGATCTCAATACTTTTCCCATCACAGCCCCCATTGGTTGAACAACTTGTTTTACAAAAACTAACGGACGGAGTGTCCAACCAGAATTTTTTTTTTGGTAATGATAAAAAAAAAATTAAAGTGGTGAAACTTTCTCTATAATTGAATTGGCAGTTAAAGAGGAGAGCAGCATTGGCTAATTATTGGCACGGAACCTGCTTCTTGCCAGCCTGCCATGTAATGCAAAAAATAAAACTATCAAGCTCGTCATGCTGAAAGCAAAATATCATAAAACTACAAAGGGACAGTACTACATGTCACGTTTTTACCCGAAAAAAAAAAAACTGTACATATCACGTGTCTCAGATTTTTTTTTTTTTTTTTTTTTTTTGTTTTGGAACGTGTCTCAGATCTGGCTCAACTCTCTTAGAAGACCTTTCAAGTTCTGTGGATCGCTTTAATTTCAACGCCATATCGGATCTCACATTTTGATTACTTTTTAATATTTTTTTGGAGGAAATTACATTCCTTTCTCCCGAACTATGAATTAATATCAATTTTTCTTACGTACTTTTATAAATATCAATTCTCTCTTCTATAGTTTGAAGATTCTATCAAATGTATATTTTCTGTTAGATATTTCTATTAAGTGATGACATCATCACTCAAAGAGATAATTTTTTTTCAAAATTACCTTGCATATGAATTAACCCTTAATCCCTAAAAAGACTAAATAGACTAACCCTTTCTGTCGTCACTGCTCCTCTCCATAGTCTCTTCTTCATCGTCGCTCGCCGCTCTCCTCCCTCGATAGTATTTTGACTAAAATCCTACGACGAATTGCTCCATCGTCATTGCCCCGTCTTCATCGTCATTTGAATATGCTCCCATCGTGCTCCCATCGTCGGTGCCCTTTCTTAATTGCTTTGATTTGTAACCCTAATTGCACCAACTTGCTATTCTCTGTGTAGCTTTCATCGCCGTGTCACTGTACCCTTTCTGAATACCTCTCGGCGCGGTCTATTTGTGTGCTCTCTCTACATTATTGACCTTTCCTTACCCTCAAAAGATTCAAGATTACACATTTATAAGTACGAGTTTGAGTTCTTGAAGGAAGAAGCTTTACAAAGGGGTGAGACAAAAGCATTGGGGGAAATGGGTTGCAGAGATTAGACTCCCTCAGAACAAGATGAGGTCATGGTTAGGTACCTATGATTCTGCTGAAGCAGCGGCTATTTTTTAAGAGCTCTTCGATTCTTGTATATGGGAGGGTTTTTTAAAGTAGTAAATCCAATTGAAAAAAATGAGATTGAGTGTTATTCACTTAGAAATTTAGGCATGATTGGAGGAAAGATCAAAGTGAAAATAGAGAAAGAAAGCAATCAATCCTAGGAACTAGATATTAAACCACCCAAGATAGCAGGGATCAGAGCGGTGGGAGTGTGACAAATCACATACCCACCTCTCTCTCTCTCTCTCTGTAAGATCCCCAAATCCAAACGGAAAGCTCAACATTCACTACCATCGCACCAGACGCAGAGAGAGACCATCGCACCATGCTCAACTTTCAAACGTGTGTTGTTTCAGAGAAATGGGGATTATGATAAAAAAAAAACAGAGAAAGAATGAAGAGAATATAGATATATTACTGTAAGGGTTAACTGGTCTTTTGATAAGTCAATTTAACACCGTCAATCATTTAAGGGACGATTGATAGAATCTTCAAACTAAAGGGGAGAGGATTGGTATTTATGAAAGTATTTGGGAAAATTTAATATTAATCCATATTTCATAGGAGAGGAGTGTGATTTTCTTTATTTTTTTAATAAAATATAAGTCTAATTCAGGATTTATTTGAATATATATTCTTTTTATATTACTCTCATTTTGAAAACTCAATGAGAATTAAGAAGAATTCGATTCTTCTCCTTAGCAACCATCGTTTAGATCCACCTGGAATTATCTGAACGAACATCATGTTGTGAGACCACGATCCCACGTTTTGAGAAAGAGCATACAAAACCATTGGATTATCATTAGGATACATGGTGCTCATTCAAATAATTATGAACAAGACTTGCACAATAGACACCATAGACGCTCAGGTGAGAAACCAACCACAATGAATATGAATATAATTCCACCTGTCTTAATATAAAAATAAATGAGATGTGATCCCACAATTCCTATTTTAAAGGGATTGGACCATCACTCATTAAATAGTTTAATAGAAATCATATATGGTTGTCACGATCACGATGTGGTGGGGTAGCATCACAGTTTGTCAAAGTAAACCTTGTCGGCCTTGATATTTGGGAATACACATGATAATGAATAGTCTTAGGCTTTCGGGATATGTGGCGGACCGCCCACCACGTGGTACAACAACTAACTCTCTACCTTATCCTTTTGTAATTATTTTTAGGTTGTTGAAACTCACCTGTCACTCTCAGAGTGAAAAGAGAAGCCTTAATTGGCAAGGATTGAAATAATTGCCCAGGAACTCGACCATCCACCACTCACCAATCTCCACTCTCGGGGTCGGAGCTATTATGTGGTTCTCAAGGTCATGGAGCTCTGACTCTCCATAGTCCATCAATATCCATATGGGCATGGGTTTCAGGGACTTTCTTCGGGCTTCGGTTTACCCGTGTTTAAAACCCAGCCGACATGAGATGATAGACGAAATACAAGGCAACCGACTCTTTCTAGCAAGAAAAGAAACCACCGACTCTTCTTTCAAAAAGTCACTTAACCGTTAAGCCTCAGGCAGGGTCTACACGGGTTAGACGCGTTTATAGTTAGAAAAGTCTGAAACAGTAATAATTGCTAATGGATATGTATGACAATTGAACAATTAGATAGTTGGGCTCCATTTTTTCAATTGGATAGTGCATTTAACTATTTCTTCGATTGTACATGGCATTTTATGGATTAATCCTGTCAAAGAGGTATGAAAAAGACTTGCATGCATGATCCTTTTTCTCATAAAAATTCTCCATGAATTTTTTATCCGTCAGGCTATCTCAACTCATGTTTAATGCACAAATTTGATCTCCGCTTATTAATATACCAAAATCAAAGGATATTGTGATAAGTTACACTCATATTGTGCCCTTCCCTCTTGTTCTTGTGGCACCTTGACTCCATTAGAGATTTTTATTGACGAAGATTATCTAATGGATTTTTTTACAAGAATTAAACGAAGCTTATACTGTTATTCGTAGTCGACTTTTACTCATGGAACTGTTGCCTTCTGTAACAAGGCTTATACTTTACTTCTTCAAGAGAAATGTCGACATTCCATTCATGACACTCGCTCAGTTGTACCCGATTCGACTACCGTAGCTATTGCTCGGTCCATTCTTCTTTCTCTAAGCCATTTTATCATTATTTTCATTGCAGCAAAGATGGGCATTTAGAGTCTCATTTATTTAAAAAAATTGGCTATCCTGATTGGTGAACAGAGCACACTAGTTCTAAACGAAATGACTTTGACTGCTAATAACACCTAGTCTTTTGTTCCTCTTCCCCCAGGAAAGAAACTAATTGGTTTAGAATGGGTCTACAAAAAGGAAGTCGAATGGCACTATTGAGTGCTACAAAGTGTGTCTCGTGACAAAAGGGTACACTCAGCTTGAAGGTGTCGGTTACTAAGACATTTATGCTTTGGTAGCAAAACTTGTCATTGAACCTGTCTTGCTTGCTATAGCCACTACTCAAGGTTGGCCTCTTTATCAAATGGGCGTCACCAATGCCTTCCTACATGGTGATCTTGATAAAGAAGTATACATGATGCCTCCACCTGATTATCGTCGGAAAAGAGAAACTATAGTTTGTCGTCTCCATAAATCTTTATATGGCCTTAAGCAGGCAACGCGACAATGGTTTTCTAAGTTTTCAAAGGCCTTATGAGCTTTATGGGTTTACTTATTCCACAACAAAATCATTTATGTCCACTTGTATGTTGATATTGTGAGCACCAGTTTCTATTCTTCATTGATCCACCAAGGACAAAACATGCTATGTACAAATTTTCACAATAAGGACTCTGGCCGCATTTTTCCAAAATATTTTTTGGACATTGAGTTTGCCCGATCCTTTAAGAGTTTGTACTGTGTCAAAGGAAATATGTCCTCAATATCCTGCAGGACGATTATATTGGCGTCCATCCTACGTGCACTCCAATAGGACAAAGTTTTAAACTCAATGACAACATGGGTGATATATTATCGAACCCTTCTTCTTATCGCCACTAGGTGGGCCTTTAATTTATCTCACTGTAACTCGCTGACACTGTCCAATCAATGAATATCCTTATCAAAACCATGCATCAGCCACGTCAACCTCACCTCGACACCTCTCACCGTTTACTATGGTACTTGAAGACTATTCCAGGTTAAGGCCTATATTTTTCAACTGATTCAAGACTACAATGACAATTGACAAGCTTATTTGTGATTCAGATTGGGGCAGTTGCCCGATTATTAAGGGTGTTAAATCGGAATCAAAACAAAAAACCTAATTCAATTCCAAATCGAATATCTTGAATGGAATCCAACCCATTATAATATGGTTAAATCTTTGAATCTAAAATAAGTATTTATACTTTGGTTTGGTCTGGATCTGGATTTATGCCAAGAATCAGTAAATCTAGCCGAAACTGGACCGAATAACTTAATGTCACTTTTTCCTCTTTAACTAAAAACTTGACGTAACTTATATGAAAACCCGACATAATTAATCATGTAAATGATAAACTATCTTATAGAGTTACAATTATAGTCCAACTGTAAAACTCTCTTTTTTTTTTTTTTTTTTTTTTTTTTTTTTGCCTTAAGACTCATGAACCGCGAGTTAAATGATCTACTTGACTTAGCTCTTCAAGTTTGAAGTATTATGTTCTTCCTCTTCTCACGATTAGCAAAGCAGTGACTTTTTGTCTTGGACAAAATTGCAGTGGTTGAAAACGTCCCTTCTTCCTTTTCTCATGTTTTTTTGGCTACCAATCGGTCGATTCTTCTCAACAATATTACAGTAAATTGATTTTCCATCTCCTACAATGTTGCACTTGTTTAATTTTCAATCTCCAGTAGCGTTGTAGTTTTTTGTATGAGGTTCCTTATCTTTCTGATGTATATGTGTTTTTTCTTAAAACGGAACTTGAAAATTGTTGTTTTTTATCTATAGATATAATGGTGAGACTCATCCAATCTGCCACATTGCAGATAATTCGGCGTTTGAGACAAATCTTAATGGGCCATTGAGTTAGGGACCTTTGCCATTGTTTATTGCTTGTTCCCGAATCGAAACTAGAAATCGGACCCGAACCAGAACCAGAACCGAATAGGTTAGGTACAAGTACCAATTTTCAGAATCGAAATGGGACTTGGTCTGATTATGGATCACACTAACAGTCCGTGGAACCAAAATCGAAACCAGGCCGAATACTTGGTTCCGGACCGATTGACACCCTTACCGATGACAATTCATTCCACCATAGGATATTGTGTTCTAGGTTGGTTCTTTGGAAAACTAAGAAGCATCACACTATCTCTTGTTCTTCGGCTGCGGCCGAGTATTGTGCAATGGCCAATTCTACTTGTGAAATCAAATGGCTTACTTCCTTATTTCGTGACATTGGATTTGTGAGTTCCCTTCCCATTCCACTATATTGTGAGAATCAAGCAGCCCTTCACATCGCCACTAATTTAGTTTTCCACGAATGAACAAAGCATATCGAAATCGATTGCCACCTTGTTCGTGAGAAACTTCAACCAGGCTTGATCCGCCCTGCAAAGATTGCCATAGGCCTACAACTTGCTTTTATATTCACTAAGGCACTTGGATAGGGCCAGTTTCAGTTTTCATCATCCAAGTTGGGCGATCGCAATCTTCAAGCACCAACTTGAGGGGGAGTCTTATCATGCCAACATATGTTACTTCCTTCATCCTTATCCTTGAATCCATTTATGTAAAGTCTGAGTGTACAGCTCCAATTCTAGCATTAGATTAGGGACTAAATCAAGCTAATTTATATATATAAATATATATATATATATTTATATATATTCATTCATAAATACTCAATGAAATCAAGCAATTACAGCTCCAATTCATGGTGTTACCAAATTAACATTGCATGTGTTTGATAATGTGCATATAAAAATTGCTAAATTTAGTTACATATACAACTTTTACCGAAAAAAAAGTTACACATACAACTTCTAATGGAGGCACATCGCCTCCCAAATGATCTAATCCGGCTTGAATATTGTATATTTTGTTGACATGATTCAATACAATCTCTCTTTGTCTCAACCCACCTTAAGGGGGAGGGGAGGGGAGGGGTAAGAGAAGTGAAAAGGTACATTTAGTAGGCCTAACAATATTGCAGAAGTCCAATTTATTTTTATTTTTTTTTTAAATGGTGTAAATTTCTTCTAATGGCAAGTCATGCAATGCAAGGACTCATTATTTTCCTCTAATGGCAACTGATGCAATGCAAGGACTCACTATGAATATTATAGAAAAAAATTCTCTCATGCTTATCAACATGTCTAATATCTTTGTCAGGTGAAAGAGTGATATGGCAATATCTATTGTTGGATATCTAGATAATGATATAGATTGATTATATGTGAATTCAAACTCCAAAATATGGTGAATCTTCCCATATACAAGTATATCTACCAAACTTATTTCATGCTCCTCATTAGGAGTCCCATCACATTTGTGCGCCTTCTTGGTAGTCTCAAAACTTTTAGTATTCACTTATGGAGAAAAAAAAATCCTATGACATTAGTGTGGGATAATGCCTTCGATCTTTTTACCAATGGACCTCACATTGGCACTCTTTCTTCCCCAACAAATTTTCCTCTTGCGTATGAAACCATCTAGCTTCACACTAGTATCATGGGAAACCTTTTATTATCATTTGACGAATTTACATTAAGATTGAAACTTAACAACAACAACAACAAAAACCTTATCCCAACTAAATGGAGTCGGCTATATTTATCTGGTATAAAAATAAAAAGAAGTAACAAAATAGAAATAAAAGGAGGTAAAAGGGGATAACATGAGGTAGGAAAAGAAGTCAAAAACAATAGTCAGTAACAACATCACAAGAACATCTCTTACAGTTTTAGTTTTAAATTAACAGACTGAAACTTATCATTTGTAAAAAAATAAATAAATAAATAATTTTTTTTTTTTAGAAAATGATGCGGAGAGTAGATGTCCTCAAGTTTGGGCCCGATTGAACCCTACCCCTAACACCCTTAATTTATTTAGCATCAAATTCATCTTATTAGAGCGAAAGATCATGGATTAAGTTTCCTAAGCCATGGTGACTGGGAATCCCTTGACTTTGCGGGGTATAGATGCGCATACAAGGATATTTTGGAAAACATTCTAAAACCATATAAGGCTTTATGAACCCCTAGGATGGTTCTCGTGTGGTGGTGGTGGAGGGGAAAAATTTCTCCTAACCATGTTTGCCTAATATCATAGTAGCAAATCAAAACTTTAGCAATTTCACATGGGATATAGATCCTCTCTAATTCTTAATTGTGCAATTATAGTGCAATTCTTTCTGTGCACACGACATATATACATTTTCAAAATCCAACAGTTGTAGAAGTTTAAGGCACTTGAATGGTTAAAATGAATTTGAATTCTAAAAAACTTCCACAACCATTGAATTTTGAAAATGTATAGGTGCCACATGCATAGAGAGAATTAGACAAAAATTACACGATTAAGAATTGGAGAGGATCAAGATCCTCTACAGATGGGCTTGTATTGTAGGAACCTCTTTTTTTAGTTCTACAAAAAGAAAAATATTTAAAATATATATATATATATATATATACACTAATGACCTTTTGGAGTGTTTAAATTTATATGCATAATATTTACAATAATAATTTTATCTATAGATTACACAAATATCTTTCATGGACATGCTAAATTTTATACATAGCTCTAAGATCTTATTTATATGTCATGTTTCAACTCAAACAGAGATAATTTTGATAGAACCACTTGATCATAGTTAGCTAATTAATAAAATAAAACATTGAAAAATCAAAA
Source organism: Macadamia integrifolia (assembly GCF_013358625.1). Classification (NCBI taxonomy): domain Eukaryota; kingdom Viridiplantae; phylum Streptophyta; class Magnoliopsida; order Proteales; family Proteaceae; genus Macadamia; species Macadamia integrifolia. The sequence continues at coordinate 31,836,133 of NC_056558.1, forward strand.
TTATAACACAAAGGAAAATACCGGCACATGAATAATAAAAAAACATAAAATTAAACTCAAAATTGAAATTCTACGCATTCTTAATGATTAGTTTTACCACATCATCCTTCCATGTGGTGCAACAAAAATCTTTAGATTTTTTTAGTTTAGAGGCTTTTTCCATTTTTATATGTTAAGAAAACATTCATTACACTGAGCAAGAAAATAGACAAAGCGTTGTTTTCTTGTTTAATTAAATAATATGCTGCTACATATCCATGTTTCATCAATTAACAATCCATCACATAGAATTACAGCTGGCTGATAGATTACAAGGTTTTCATTGTCTCAATGTGTATTTGTCTAATATGTAGCCATCAACTCTACATGTAGTCATCAGCTGGTTAATCAAATTAAAGTTAAGAACTAGTCTTGAGAGGCATTTTCAACCATTTTTTAAAACTTTTACTTTATCATGTGGTGTGTTCTGATTGAAAATTGAATTTATTTATTTATTTATTTATTTATTTTTTTTTTTTGAATGGTGAGAAACTAAAACTTGGTTTATATGAAAAAAAAAAAAATGATCTATTTGGGAGTTTCGCATACGACAGCACTCCTTGTATCTATCATTCTCCTTCCTCAACATATATATATATATATATATTAATATATGCCACTCTCGGATAGAGTTCCTTTCGGGTAAAATAGAAAAAAGGGTTTTTGTAGGGGAGTGTGGCCCCTACACCCAAACACATGGGGGACCACCCTGCCCCTATTAAATGGAAAATGATTCATCTGTAATTACTTCCTCATGTGCTTCCATTGACCCCGCAAACACTTTCTCAAAATAAAAATTGAAACCTTGTTAGATTAAGTACAATTAAGGTGTGGATTATGTGAGAGTTTTTAGGACGTAGTTTTTCTTCACCCACCGTCAATCCCTTGATAGTGGGGTTCAAATGGTGTATTGAATGTATCAGCCTATCAAGGAATAATGGGAGAGTATTGTCAACTCCGCATTATAGGCAGACAGAGCATTTATTAGCTTAGATGGATATGAGTGTACTTTTCCTTCACCCCGATGGAGGAAAACTTTATGCAATTCTTTATGTATGAAATTACATTTTCATGTGGTTAAATTTAGAAAGGTCGTCGTAATTAGCGGACTTGGAATTATAATCGAATGGCTCATATGGGCATCAAGGCCTTTAGGCAAAAACTTCAATGGTTTGTTGAGAATGGCTAGAAAATAATTCAGTGGCTAGATTCGTTGTTTGCTATGGTTACTCTTGAATCCATGGTAAATGGCAATGTGAGCTTTAAAAGGAATTTGGCAAGCAAAAGTTGTCCTCCATTCTTGGCCTGGATTGTCACTAGATTTTTGGTCCTAGTCATGACAAATTTCTTGTTCAAGCAAGGCCTCAAATAACCCACCGGACTGCCCTATGGCCTAATTGTCAAGATCTAATTATATGAAAAAAGCAGGCTCATGTTAAATTTTCTTAATCTTCAACTTCGGCGATGGTGAGGAGGTCTTGTAGGGAGAAGGTGAAATGGTGTTCCTTGATTTGGTTTCACCTTAATATCTCATGTCATAGTTTCATTTAAGGGTGTGAATTACATATTGAAATCAATTGAAATCAAATCTAACTGTTTCGAAGATGATGTGGTCTTGTAGGGAGAGGGCAAAATGGTGTTCCTTGATTTGGTTTCACCTTAATATCTCATGTCATAGTTTCATTTAAGAGTGTAAATTGCATACTGAAATCGCTTATTGAAATCAAATATAATCGTTTAAACTAGAACCATCAACCATTTGGAATTGGTTTGTTTTCTATTTTAAGAAGTGAAATTGTTTATTAAAATGTTCCATTTTGGTTTTAGTAGTAAAACGGTCTAAATAATCAGTTTTGAACCGATTAGAATCACTATACTATTGAACCAGTTAGAAAAACTGGTAGTTCTGACATTCTATATACACTCCCTAATGTTTTATAGCAGATTTACACATGTCTAACTGTCCAATAAGGGAAAGAAGAAACACAAAAGAGGTTTGATGATGTCTAAGACCTCATCCCTATTAAAGTTGGTTGAAAAAATAACTTGAAATGGAGTCTTAATTGTTAGTGAAACCATTTAAATCATCAATTTTTAACTATTTAGAATCACTATGCTATTGAACCAATTTGAAAGACTGGCAGTTTTGACATTCTATATACACTCCCTACTAACAAATTTGCACATGTCTAACTGCCCAATAAGGGAGGGAAGAAAATCAAAAGAAGTTTGATCATGTCTAACAAATCATCATATTAAAGTCGGTTGAAAAAATAAATGGAAAAGGGGACTTAATTGTTGATGTCCTGTAGTAAACATCATATCTATTTATTCACAAACACTAGGATAGCCTAGTGGTGATAGCTTCGATTTGTGGAGTCAGCACCTACCCACCCGTGAGTTGCCCAGATGGCTAGGGCGAACTAGGGTCGAGGTGTGCGTTCTCAAAAAGAGAATCTTAATTTTAATTGTCCTTAAAGGGAATTTTGAAACCCTAACAAAGTTTTGAACTCTTAAGTGACAATTCCTATCGTATTTCTTCGTACTAATATGTTAGTGGGAACCTCCTAACAATATATATATATATATTATAGGGAACCTCACATTGAAGGTGAGCTATTGCTTCCCACGTTATCATGGTTTGTTATCTCTAAAAAATGGGAGGAAAAAAATAGGAGATTATTGAACCCAAAATGTTTTATATTTTGATTGAGTGTTTTCGATATGAAAACTTTGTTAAGGAGCTCTTAGGTATTCTAATATGTGTATTAATGGGACATAAGAAAGATATAATTCAATGCACTAAGGTAGAACCCAAGATGACAAAGAAAGCATGTTGGACGTTAATGTTGCTGTTATTATACTTATGTGTCCGATTTGCTTGAAATTGCAAGTATTTGGTACTTTAAGAAATTGAATAATCTATGTCTCTTACAAGCTTTTGGAAATTTCAAGTTATATAGAACAACGGACTCATTATTTTTCAGGTCACATTGGTTACAACTACATCATCCATTTGGCCTTATCTCTATTAAATGGGGTTCGTTACATGTATCATTCCCTTCCAATTTGCTTTGCTTAAAGTCATAATTATTACAAAGGTTAGGCTATGCACATCTTTCCTCACCACTTCGTATAGAGTTATTTTAGGTATGCCCTTAGATATCTTAGCTCCATTCAATTTGAATCAAATTACTCCTCTATATTGGAGCATCTAAAGGCTTCCATTGAATACGACCATGACACTTCAAACAATTTTTTTGTAACTCATCATGGATCAATTTTATTCTCTAATCAGCTCTAATTTGATCTTTTTTTACTTTATCTTTCTTAGTTTTGCCACATATCCATCTTAACATCCTTATCTCAGCTGCATTGAGTTTATCTATATGATATATGATCATTCCACCTCAAACAACTTTCTTATAGTTTATCATATATCGGAGCTAATTTTTTTCTTTATCTTTCCTAATTTTGTCACACATTCATCTCAACATTTTCATTTCAGCTATATACGCTAATTTTATCTATATGATGTTTCTTAACTGTCAATATTCCACACTATACATCATAGTTGATAATATGACTACCCTATTGATTTTTGTTTTTTCCCTAAGTTTTCATGTCACATTGGGCTTAAATTTGTAAATCAATTACAGAAATGGTGTGTTACTTCAAAGGGTTATATTGTAACTTTGTTGAAATACTGTGACGTTTGATTGTGGGGTGATGGATTTTTTATTTTATTTTTTTTTGATAAACAAAATGGAGATAGAATACACGGTATGGTGTTTTATGTGATTACATAGAAATTTGTCATGGGATGAATGGATAATGGAATACCTCGAATGGCCAATCGCCATCAGAAACTTTAAGACTTGAGACCGTCTACGCGCGCGTGGAATTACCATACCAATGCAGAATTCGGATGACCCGGATGCGCCGGATCTGAATATATAATTCTTTACTCTTTTTCTTGCGTCACGATGTTTTCTTCGCGTATTATCCGGGTCGCTTCTTGAAATCTCTTCGTCTTCTCCTTTATTCCATTTCTCTATTTTAATCTTTAGTCTCTGCAGTTCTACTGTGCAGAAACTAGATCAGATCCATTTCTTCACTTCCCTTCTGGACCGATAGCGATCTCTTGTTTTTAGTTCACTTCGTTGTCTCAGTTCCTCTCTCGTGAAAATCTACTGTCTTTCAAGCTATGATCTTTGCTTGATTGATGATCTATCCCGGAGCTAGATTGATCGTTGAAGTTTAATTCGGTTTAAAAAAAAAAAAAAATCGGATCTTGAGCTTTTTCTACTAGTTCAAGTGATTTGAGATAGTTTCTGCAGTGAGGTTTGCTTGATCGTGCTTTGATACTTTGATTTCTAGATCCTTTTGTGTTTTTTACAAGTTCGTGTGCTCTTCAGTTAGCGCTTTTTAATCGATTAGGTTTGATTTAGTTGCAGAGTTTACTAATGGCGCAAATTCTTCTTCATGGGACACTTCATGCTACGATCTTCGAGATTGATAGGCTGCACGGAGGAGGTGGTCCTAAGATCTTCCGGAAGGTATTATGATATGTGAATTGCAAGGATTACGATACTGTATTGGATCCTTTTTTTACTTGTTCTTCTAAATTTTTTATTTTTCTGTTCCTTCTTATTACCTCATTCTATGAATTAGATAGCTGTGTTGAACTTGGACATGTTCTAATATGGTCTGTGTAATGCATACCTGACTTTGTCTAATTTTGTGCCTCTGTTTTGAAAATATGCAATGGAATTTGTGATTTGCAGTTTTCTGGCTATGATCATCTGGTACATTTTTTACAGGATTTTTTATTTTTTAACTTAAATTTTAAACCAGTGATTGATTCTTGTGGTTACCTTTGCTTCCTTTTGGGATGGACGATGCAGTGTATACCGCCTTCCCCTGTGTCATAACTCATTGACTTGCTTAGCATCCTCAGAATTTTATTTAAATTGTATAAATTGCTCTATGGATATGTTCTTTAGTTTGATCTGCTTCTGAAGTTACTTTTCAAAATAATTCAATGAAAAAGATGAAACAAGTCCATGGGACCTGCAAAAGTTAATTTCTTCTTACTTTTTGATCAATCTAATTCTAATTGTTTTATCTTTTTATGGAGATCTGGTTGTACTGTATTTTTTTGGGATGAATAGATCTGGTTGTATGTATCTCCTTTTCTTGTAAAAAAAAAATGGACCAAAGCGCTTCTGAAAGAGTATTTCACTAGATAATCCCACAAAATTTTGTGAATTGTAGGTTGTCCATTCTCCCTTCGTTTACCCTTTTTTTCCTTCTTCTAAATTGATTGGTTTTTTTTTTCTTGTCCATGCTCGTAAATTTGCAATTTACCAATATGATATTGATGTTTATCAATTTGCAACAATTGGAAAACAATCAATTTTCATGTGAAGCTTGTAAAATCCAAAACTAGATTTCAGTTTACGGTGCAAGGAAAGCTTACAAAAGGTTTCTACTTGTATTCATGATTTGTTTTCAGTTCCTCAGTTTCATAGGTTCTTTTGAGGTCTGGTCAGTGGCATCTCAGTTTCTGAAGCTTCTAATGGTATTTTGGAAAGGTTAAACCCCTCACAAGTATGTAAATGTTAGGTTATTGCAAAGTTTAAATTAAGGATTAATACAGATTAACATGTCTGCAGTTACCTCTGAGATGGTCTCTTTCCCTTTTTTTTTTCTTCGGGTGGGGGGGGTAAATACTATGATTTTTTTCCCCCTGTTTCTCACTAATGTAGATGGTATAGGAGTTGGCATGCAAAGAGATATAGTTACCACAGAGTCTTCCATGTTTCAGCTTCATTGTCAACCAAAGGGGATGGGCACACCAGCCCCTGTATGTTTCTAGATCTCAGACCAAATCACTGTTCCATGTGCAAAGTGAAGTCCTCTATTGTGGCTCGACTTGCCAACCCAATGGGTCTTGATTGACAACATCATGCCTCCACTTTCCTCAGAGCAAAGAGGCTATAAAATGAATAATCTGGGTGACCTATGTGGAAACATTTTAATTTTCCCTCACATGTACACTTACACTATAGTAGAGGAGATAATGAGTGATGGATATTGGAAGCGTGGATTCAAGGGATGGTATTGGTGGTATTGGTATCGGTATCGGTATCGATACCGATCCAGTATAGGTCGGTTTTACCTCTGCTTTTTATAAAAAGTACTAATCTTTTACTATTTTACCCTTGAAATGATACGGATCACCGGTCCGGATCGGTCTCAGCCAATACCGATCCGATACGGCCGATATGAGACCGATACTTGAAACCATGATTGGAAGGATGTATCTCAATTTCAAAATAATTGAATGAAAATGGACCAAAGCACTTCTGAAACAGTATTTCACTAGATAATCCCACAAAATTTTGTGAATTGTAGTTCTCCATCTTAGATTGTGTCAAGCTTTTCCATTGTTAATTTGATCACCAGTAGAAAAATGATGTTATTTTTGCATTATGTTGGTTAATGATGTGATGGCTTTAGTAATATATTTATGAGAATATTCTAGATATTGTAGATCTTTTATATTTTCATTTCAAAAAATTGTATGGTGAGGAATGGTATGATAACCTTCAATCATCTGGTGAAATATAAACTTTAAAGTTTGAAATGTTTGAGAGGGTTTTTCAATATGACATTCTTGTGATTAAGTTGGTAAAAGTGTTATTATTATTATTATTGGTGTTTTTAATATATTCTTATCTGCAAAATTCTACTTGCAGCTTATGGAGGGAATTGAGGACACTATTGGTCTAGGAAAAGGGATCAGCAAACTGTATGCAACAGTTGATCTAGAAAAAGCTAGAGTTGGCCGAACCAGAATGCTGGAAAAAGAACCTGTTAATCCCAGGTGGTACGAGTCTTTTCATATTTACTGCGCCCATATGGCCTCTAATATTATCTTCACTGTCAAAGATGAAAAGCCCATTGGGGCAGCAGTAGTTGGAAGAGCTTACGTACCTGTGGAGGAAGTCTTAAATGGGGAAGAAGTAGATAGATGGGTCGAAATCTTGGATAACGACCACAATCCTATACATGGAGGCCCAAAGATACATGTGAAGCTGCAGTTTTTCGATATTACTAAAGATCGTAACTGGGCTAGGGGTGTCAGAAGTGTGAAATTCCCTGGGGTCCCTTACACATTCTTCTCACATAGACAGGGATGCAAAGTTTCTCTGTACCAAGATTCCCATATCCCAGACGACTTTATCCCAAAAATACCTCTTTCTGGAGGCAACTACTATGAGCCCCATAGATGCTGGGAGGATATATTTGATGCAATCACCAATGCTAAACACTTGATTTACATAACTGGGTGGTCTGTGTACACCGAGATAACCTTGGTGAGGGACTCAAGAAGGCCAAAGCCTGGAGGAGATATTACCCTGGGTGAGCTTCTCAAGAAGAAGGCTAGTGAAGGTGTCAGGGTCCTTATGCTTGTTTGGGATGATAGGACATCTGTTGGTTTGCTAAAGAAGGATGGGTTGATGGCCACCCATGACGAAGAAACTGGTAATTTCTTCCATGACACTGACGTCCACTGTGTCTTGTGCCCTCGTAATCCTGATGATGGGGGGAGCATTGTTCAAGACTTGGAGATTTCAACAATGTTCACTCATCATCAGAAGATTGTGGTGGTGGATAGTGCATTGCCCAGTGGTGGGTCGGATAAGAGGCGCATTGTGAGTTTTGTTGGTGGTATAGATCTTTGTGATGGGAGGTATGATACACCCTTCCATTCACTTTTCAGAACCTTGGATACAGCCCACCATGATGATTTCCATCAGCCCAACTTCACTGGTGCTTCAATCAATAAAGGTGGACCTAGGGAGCCTTGGCATGATATTCATTCCCGGCTAGAAGGACCTATAGCTTGGGATGTACTGTACAATTTTGAGCAGAGGTGGAGGAAGCAAGGGGGGAAGGACTTACTTGTTCAGCTCAGGGACCTTGGTGACATCATTATACCACCATCTCCTGTTACGTTCCCAGAAGACCATGAAACATGGAATGTCCAGTTATTCCGATCCATTGACGGTGGTGCTGCCTTTGGCTTCCCTGAGACACCAGAGGATGCAGCCCGGGCTGGGCTTGTCAGTGGGAAGGACAACATCATTGATCGAAGTATTCAGGATGCTTATATAAATGCCATTAGACGAGCAAAGAATTTCATTTACATTGAAAATCAATATTTCCTTGGAAGCTCATTCGGTTGGAAGGCAGATGACATCAAGGTTGAGGATATTGGTGCTTTGCATCTTATTCCAAAGGAACTCTCACTTAAGATTGTCAGTAAGATTGAAGCAGGGGAGAGGTTTACTGTCTATGTTGTGGTCCCTATGTGGCCAGAAGGGATTCCAGAGAGTGGATCAGTTCAAGCAATATTAGATTGGCAGAGGAGGACAATGGAAATGATGTACACTGATATAACTCAGGCCCTTAGCGCTAAGGGGATCGAGGCAAACCCCAAGGACTATTTGACATTCTTTTGCCTTGGGAATCGAGAGATGAAGAAGGGTGGTGAATATGAACCTTCGGAACAACCAGAGCCAGATTCAGATTATAGCAGAGCCCAGCAAGCACGGCGTTTCATGATATATGTTCATGCTAAGATGATGATAGGTATGTTCTTTTCACACGCACACGCAAACACGCACTTGTTGCACACCCTTACTTGAAACCAGTTGCCAATGTGTAGCTTTATATTTTTTGTTGTAAATTCACAGCGAATGCACACAAATGGTAGCCATTTTCCTAGTTGTAAATTAAGTAGGTTCCAATTTTTGTTTGGAAGGATATAACTTGGAAACTGGATAGTGAAGTTGTTACTTGTACAATCTGACTAGTTAAAAATTCAGGTGCTCAGGAATCCTAGATTGCCCATCCTTGAGTCATAGCTTTTGAGTTGTCTAATATGGCTAACTCTGGCTGTTAGGTTGGTATTCATTTTAATCAAATTTAATGTTGAATTCTTAGTCCATTTATTGTTTTGGATTTTGCAGTTGACGATGAATACATAATCGTTGGTTCTGCCAATATCAACCAGAGGTCAATGGATGGTGCTAGGGACTCTGAGATAGCTATGGGAGCCTACCAACCATATCATCTAGCCAATAGGGAACCCGCCAGGGGTCAGATCCATGGCTTCCGGATGGCTTTATGGTACGAGCATCTTGGCATGCTTGATGATTCATTCGACCAGCCTGAGAGTGTGCAATGCGTGCAGAAGGTAAACAAGATTGCTGAGAAGTATTGGGATATTTACTCCAGTGATTCTCTGGATCGCGACCTGCCAGGTCACCTTCTCTGCTACCCAGTTGCAGTAGCAAGTGACGGGACCATCACAGAATTTCCAGGGATGGAACACTTCCCCGACACCAAGGCTCGCATTCTTGGTGCCAAATCTGACTATCTTCCTCCAATCCTCACTACGTAAATGGGATCGTCTACTTAAAGAATCATTATCTTTTATCTTCCTTTATCACCGCAGACGCAGTATAGTGGCAATAAGTAACATATGCATTGTAATTTTCAAATACTGTCTTTATAGGTATGCAACTTGTGAAAGGTGTTCATGTCAGGTCTTTCAGAGTTTGGGTTTGTATTTTGTGATTCTGGTACTGACTTGTTACTATCCTTTGTGGAGTTTTGTTTGTTCTACCCTTTTGTTGCTATATTAGTATTGCTGGTACTTCAAAGAAATATGGGTTATGTAGATTAGGAATTGTCAACTCACTTTTACAGGATGATTTCGCCCCCCCTTCCCTTGTGGTATATATTTGAGTTGGTGTTGTACTCTTTAACTAGAGCTCACTGCTTCTATTCCATGAGTTACCACCTGAGCTCCACAGGTGAGGAGGAGGCAGGTCTTATATAACATTCTGAAATATCCGAAATGGCAAATGGTTCACTCATGCACACAGATTGGATACTATATCTGTATGTTATATCCATTTGATCATTCGACAAATCGACTGAAGGGAGGTGGTATTATTTTCAAGGGAGAGGGTTCTCTACAACATCAGTGTCATAATCTATATTTCACAATGGCAGTGCAAGAATTATATCATCCATATGGATCTGAATAGAAGAGAGAATGTTAGTGAGGTCCTCACATCTTATTATGTGATAGGATGCATGCTGGAATCTGCATTAAGGCATCACTTCTTTTTCCTACTTTCAATTTATTTGACTCCCATTTTACCAAAAGAAAAAAAAATTATTTTACTCATAACTAATATCAATAAAAGGCAAAACAATTTTGGGATTCAAACTCTGCCTGGTCTCTGCCCAGATGACCCCGGAGGAATGACGATCCAGCCTTATGAAAAAAAAAAACCCATCCACTTTTAATGTCCCTCTGCACCCCCTCATTAGCTCCACGCTGGTGCAAGGGTTCACGACCGTTTTTCTTCTTAAAGAACTTTTACTTGTAATTTCTAGTGAGAGAAAGTTTTCATGATGGAATAGGATTACTCTTACACGGTGTTCTCATTTGTTCTCTCTCTCTCTCTCTCTCTCACTTTGTGGCCTTGCGTGGATAATGCCATTCAGGTGGTGTGGTGTGAAAATTCCTCCCCTGACTGGCATTGTGGGAACTCTCATTTCTTGCAAGTGAAACAGATCAGATGGGAAATCAAATGATTTTAGACCCCAATACCAAATCCATGGACCAAATATGAAGGAATATGGTTTCATGAGAAAGAATCCTCCTTGTATGCTAGGTACACGTCTGGGGCATCAGGCCAGGCTGCAAACCTTAAAGTATGGCCACTGGTAACAGAGCCTTTCAAGCCTTAATTTCACCAACGATGTTACAATAGTGGGCACTCGGCATGAGAAGCTGTACCACTAATGATCCATTCAGAAAGAGCATCCCAATACATGGGGTCTCTGCTAGTGCAGAATTTGAAAAGGGCAAATGTAACGTAATTTTATGAACGATATAAAGTTTTTGGACCTAGACATGAACCCAAAAACGCAGTGGGTTGGGCGGCCTTGGGGTTCCCAAATCCCATGGTCCAGAAGGGCAGGCCAAAGCTTGGGTAGGTCAGGCTTGGACACTGTTTTTGGATTTGTGGCTTCATGGGAGCTTTATGGTTTGGCATTTAATGAAGGGGGCATAGCTGAAGGACTGGCGGGACTCATCCACAAATCTATTACACCCTTACTCCCCTTAGATAATGACCTTACTTAGTCCTGATACACCGGAAATAGATCATAACGTGAAAGATTTTCTACACCGGTGGGCTTAGAAGGTATCTCTATAGTAGCACCTAATTGTTGTCTCTTGAAAGGTGATGTGTCAATTTTGACCATGATAATATCCAGTTAGCCACATATTAATTTTCAAACTTAGTTCAATCATATATCCTTTCATGTAATAACATATTCTTCCATGTATATTGCACCGTGTATTTTTTAAGGATAGTCTTGAATTTTTATAAAACCTTACACCTACTCAATGGAGAAACTATTTTCTTACTCGTCGTACCCATGACCACTTGGTCACAATAGAGCAAATTTACAGATGTAAAAACCATGCATGATTTTTTTTTTTCTATAGATGTACCAAAGTCCTATGGGTAAAATATTTTTGTTTTTCTAAGTTAGATTCTAAGAAAAAAAATTCAGATGAAAAAACAATTCAAAGGACTTAAGGGTATGGATAGAAGAAGGATATCCTAAAACCTTAAAACGGAAAAAGATGCTCTCTAAACTGTTAGGCACCCAACCTAACATTCAATGGCTAGAAGAACTTGGGGATGCGTGTTCAAGTCTTTCCATCTGTGTGAGTCATGGAATCAAGTATTGGTATCGGATCAGTATCGACTGAGACCAATCCCAATACCTGACCCATCCTAAGATGGGTATCGGTATCATCCTGGGTATTGCATACTGATCCAGATCGGCCAATCCGACCCAATCCATTAAAAACATATTTCTTAAAACAAACTCATAAAAGACTTAACAGAAGCGAGAGAGAGAGAGAGAGAGAGAGAGAGAGAGATTGCAGCGACGACCAACGGTTGCAGGGCAGCAACGATTGTAGCGGCGGCCGACGGTTGCAGAGGCAACGAATATTGCAACAGCGGCCAACGATTGTTCAGGTCTTGCTGGATGGCCTCTCCAGCGCCCTGTTTTCTTGCCTATAGGACCTCCACCTACAGTTGCGAATGCACAACTGATTGCGATCTAATCAACCTTTCAAGAGAGCGAGAGGGTTGTTGAAAGGTTGCAGAAGCATGAGGCAAACATGGTACAAGAAGTAACACAAAGAGCCAAAGAACTCCATGATAAAGAGTTCAAGCTTCCCTACCAGAAGCCTCTGCCTTGTTTAGCTGAGAAAGATGCTTGCTTGGAATGTTACAAGGAAAATGTGAAGGATCCTCTTAAATGCGCCCAAGTTGTGAAATCATTTGTAGACTGTGCTCGCAAAGAGAGGCAGTCGGTGAGCTCAGCACTTGATTGATTAGTGGAGCTTGGAAATTTTAATCTTATTGGGAGCTGATCCAGGTTCATTTACTTCCCTGATGATCCAATAGCAGTTTGAGGAAGATTGAGAGTTGTCTCTTGCCAATAATGTTCTTCACAATCTTGTTCTTAATCATGTATCTTCATGGCAATCTTGTACTTAATCAGGTATCTTCATGGTGTCATTTGAAAAGGACATGAAAACTCTGGTTTATCCCAATAGCTTTATTCACCCTTGCTTGTCCTTATATTTTTTTTAGATTTTCTTGTTAAAAAAAAAAAAAAAAAAAAAAAAAAAAAAAAAAAAAAAAAAAAAAGACCAATCCTAGCTGATACCATGACCGATCCATGAAAACTGTATGATTTTCAATCCTTAATCGATCCTTGTTGATACCGATCCGTATTGTATTGATTTCAACTGTGATCAATACCGATACCGATACCTATACCGAGTTTTATAACCTTGGTCTGAGTTGGAAGCCCAGCATGTTGGAGAAGAGTCGGATCCCCTTAAAACCCCGTTCCATCTTTTGTGTTTTCAGGTTAGCCTCAGCTGAGGAGGGATTAACCTGTGAAGTAACCACGCTGATTGGACTAGATCTTTGACTTTGAAAGTTGAAACGACCGATGTTGAGATGTAGCATGGTCCACGATTGAATCTCACGAGAGCTGTGAATTCCAGGCAGCATTACCAATTTAAACAACCCCTACTGGTGGTATAACCGAACCCAACTGAAACCCAACGAATTAAAGAATGGTAAGGTTGGGCTTGGGCTTTGGCTGAGAAAATAAAACCCAAGATTGAGTTGGATTGGATTGGATTGATGTCCTTAATCCTCATCAATTTGAAAACCTCCTTTTTTGAAAAAGGTTCTGTTACCAACATGTTTACTTCGATTGTGGGTAATGTATTAAGCCCTACGGTGCTCAGCCTTGCATTTATGCATACACCCATGCACAACCTAGGTGCAATTTTATATAATGATACTTAAGTTATATATAGGTATATATAGTTATATATATATATATATATATTTATATATATGCTTTGACAAGAAAAAGCCATACTCAAAATAGAAATAATAAAAAATATTTCGAACACGGCTTTTGTCAGTAAAGATAAATCAAATGGATTCAATTGGAGTTTTCTGGAACACCTCAATAA
>NC_056558.1:31850174-31858703 GCF_013358625.1 Macadamia integrifolia
TCTGTTAGTATAGTTTATTTCGGAATATATATATATATATATATATACATTTCCAGTTAGGATAAGACTAAGTTTTTCATTCTATATTGCCAACTGTACAATAATTTATTAGTTTGGATTTAAATTTTGTGGAGCAAGTTGGAAAGGTTGAGAAATAGAACCATCTGATATGATTCTTTCTCAATAGCCACGACAATAGTTATCTTTTTTTTTTTTTTGGGTAGAAATGACACGGTTATCTTAGGTTGATCCTTTTGTCAATGAATGCATCTACTTGTAATCTTTGAACGATAAGAGCCAAATTTGTAGCATCTACATTGAGAATTCATGTATTGTGCATGTCATCCTTTCTTATTATAGGGTTTAATTGTTGAATAACGACGGTCTTACTTTCTAGTTTAGGCTGTGTTGAGAAACCCACCTGAGCCTTGTCATGGGCTTAATTACTTTTGATTGGATTGGAATCGGCTTAGGCTCTAAATCCCAAACCCAAATTCAGGATGGGCTTCTAGACCTCAAATTGGCCTAGGGCCATCCCTTCATTTTGTCCAACGACTCCAACCTATTACATGCCCACCCATACCTAGCGATGCTAGAAGAAGGGGTGTAAATGAGCGGATTTGGAGGTACATTGGCTTCGCATTCGTATCTGAAAATATCGGTTACTTTTTTTTTTTATTGTAATTATTAGTGATAAGTAGCATACAAGTAAGGGATTTCTTATTGACACCTTGAGAGGTATCTAATAATTTTATTTTATTTTTTTGCTTTTTCAATTTGGCAAAAGATTGTGTGCAAACCATGCACCGTAGACCCTCATTCCAATTCAATGGTTTTGTACACATTCGTGCATGAACATGCACAAAACCCTTTCTCTTTTAGTTTTACACATTTTTTTTTTATGAGAATTGAATAAATATTGTCATTCATATGTGTGCTTGAAATACGGATATGACAACGAAATTATTTGATCACTTTGAAAATAAATTTTGAAAACACTTTTATATCTTTTATTTAAAAAACTTTTGAGAATAAATAAGAGCAATATGCGAGGGCTAAAGATAACCCAAGGGGGTAGAGCAATTGGTGAACAACAAACTTGATACGAACAATAAACTTAGACGTCCTGAGTTCGACTCCCACTAATCACACCTTAGGCCACTCACACGGGGGTGTTTAGTGCTCTTCTTTCAGTAAAAGTTGAATGGTTCTCATTCAACCCTGGTATAACCTGATTCATGTGGTTGTGGAGCTAATATGAGCCCACGGGACTAGTCGATATCTGTCGTTAGCAAAAACAAAAAAGGAAAAGGCTAAAGATGGGGAAGGAAATTAAGTTCGTATATCATCATAACCCCCCCCCCCCTTTTTTTTTTATTGCTTGGAGTTGAACGAAAGTTTTCCCTCCGACTTCTCTAATTGGCAAGTGTCAAAGCTAGGTAATTAGCTTTAGCTTCTAGATCAGCATCCGGTGATGATCCTCTACCGCGAGTGCGGCTGTGCGGCGAGCATTGAATGGCCAAGACTACATTGGGACATGCCCCGATGCGGTGCTGACCATCGGATCTTTGCCGCTCTGCCGCACCCACGGCAAAAGATTTTTTTTTGTTAAAAGGAGGATAAGAAGGCGTCAAGTAAACATGATTGTTTTCTATTTGATGAAATATAAATAAAATATAGAATATGTGGTATTTGGAATATAAATTCTTATGTACATATTGATAATATTAAAGGAAATTGGTTTCTGTGGAGGGGGGGAGTGTGGCTATGTTGATGCTTTTTCACACGCTTCCATTGGCCCTCGTGCAAGCACAGGGGTTCTACTCCCCCATAGGAAATATTTTCCCTAATGTAAATTACAAATAGAATGGATATCATTGGGATGCATACATCAATATCCAAATGTATATATAATTGGGTACCAAAAGGCACCTAGATGATATTTGGTTAAATATCTAAATAAACATAAATAAATTCAAATCAAATCTAAAATTGTAAAATAATTATTTATTTGGAACATTATATTTATTTATTTAAGAAAGAGAAAAAATAATAAAAAATTGCAATGTTATGGTGGAGGGTACGCCTTAGGCTCAAAAGACATTTTCCTATTTATATAAAGGGGGAGTGTTTTCCTTGGGAAAGCTCAACCTCCACCAGCACCCCCATAGTTTGTTTCTCTCCTATGCTCATATAGGTTATTTCATATAGGGGACGAGAGAGACAGACTATGGCTGAGTCTACGCTCCTCCACAGAGAACATTTTTCCCTTTAAAAATAGGTAATACCAAATCTATTTTTTATTATACAAATTATTTTATGTATTGGCACCAAATGACTTTTACTTATGATCCAAAAATTATTATTATAATTATTTTTCATTAGTATAATATAACCATAAATGCAAATTATACCAAAGAGAGCCTAAATATGTTAAGAAATTTAAGTAGTTTATTTACCCAAATTTTCTTTTTAAGTTAAAATTTTATTACTTCCCTTCCCTATAATTTCTCTCACAACAAAATGGAGCCTTAAATTATTTCAACAAATCAGATAGTCATTACCATGAACTAAACACATTTTTTTCATTTAACTTGATTGGGCTTATGGTCATGGTGGAATTGCAATGGGAAAATCATTGAGCAAAATAATGCAGGGTAGAGCTCATCAATGCAAATTGGATCTTGGCTTAAAATTAATGAAGTTTCTAGACATATGTGAATAGATCAGAAAACAGCCTCCCACAAAATGGGAGTAAGGCTGCGCACATTCTGATCCTCCTTAATCTCCATAATGGCAGAAGCCTCATGCATTGTTACCATTTTTTTTTTTTTTCTAAAATGAAATTCCTAAATGAGACCTAAACTGCTTGTTGAGCATTTAACAAAAAATAAATAATTGTTGAGCACCGAGATGTCATGGGACTACAAAGGTTGCAACACAAGATAACCTAAGAGGTCACCTGACCACTTGCATATTGCAAGTTGCTAATTTGGTTGAAATTGGAACATGAACTCTCTCTCTCTCTCTCTCTCTCTCTCTCTCTCTCTCTCTCTCTCTCATTTGCAAGATGCACCTATGTGACTACCAAAGACGAAAGATCAAAGAAATGGGAACACAAGTTGGCAGGGAAAAAAAATTGTTGTTGCCCGGCTGCAACCAATGGTAAGAATCAAGGGAATGGAATCCCAAGGGCAAGTTTGAAAATACCCACCTAAGGTGAATTTTTCCATCTCTACCTTTGATATTTTATTCCTATGGTTAGTACCAGGGGTTGCAATAGCTGCAACCCGGGCAACAGCAAAAAATTTTCCCTCCCGAGCAAAACTTGGCTGCAATAGCAGTTACCAGCCACAAGAATAGAATCTCAAGGTAGGGGTGAAAAAATTCACCTGAGGTGGGTATTTTCAAACCTACCCTTGGGATTCCATTCCCTTGATTCTTACCATAGGGGCTGCAGGCAACAACAAAATTTTGTTCTGTTGGGAGTGGAGGAGTGGAGGAGTGGGGAGTGGGGAGTGTGGGGACTACCTCTCCCTCTTCAGTCTTGGAAGCCAGTGGGTTTTATTAGATTTGGCATGAAAAGAATTGCTAGGGTGGTCTTATTACAAGTGGAGAGGAAGAAGGCCCCACTACCCTATCAGCTGCCAATATCTTGTCAGGGTGTGAACTATGAATGGAAGATGTTATTGATTGATATGATGGCACAATACGGTCTATTGGCCTTCCACAGATTTTTTTTTTTTTTTTTTTGGTGGGAAGGTGGTTAGAAAGGCTTTCCAAAGTTCCAAGAATGAACATGGCAAATTTTAACGAGTGCAGATCAAGTTCACGTACGAAAACGACTCTGGTCCATGAATTTAAAATCAATTTTCTCTCTCTTCATTTAATAGATACAAATCCAAGGATCAGAGACGTACGGGAACATTCTCAAACGTGAACCTGATTCTTTCACAATTTAACGGCTCCAACCACAATGAGGCATTAAATATTCTCCTTCCAAAGGTTTTTTTTTTTTTCCTTTTGGTGGGGGAGTTAGAAGGGCCTTCTAAAGTTTCAGTTCCAAGAAAGCACATAATAGACTTTAACGGCTCCAACCGCAATGAGATATTAAATTCATTTTGCAAGATGTAGTTAGTCCCTTAGGCCAACTTTGTTTGATAGTGAAAAGTGAAAATGTAGAAAAAAAAAAAGTTAAATTTTTTTTATAAAACACTAAAACTTAACTAAATAATACCCTAAAAACCTTTCATTTGTTGTCTTCAGTATTGGTTTTCTTTTCTGTTTTTCTCATTCAAAAACAACCATGGCATCAATCCCTCCTCACTTAAAAGTAAAAATAAAAATAAAAAATGGCTCACCCTGATCAGGTCTGTGGTGCTTAAACTCACCAAGCTTCGAAAAAGGCACGTCAAGTGAGAAAAAAAAACCTGCTTTTTTCCAAATGTGCTCTAAACAATTAAAAAATGTTGAAGATTGATAATATTTATAACAAATAAAGGGAAGAAGAAAATGACTGCGATGTCTTCACACCTAGTAACGTCCCTTGCGCCCACATAAAAAAGGGAAGAAATGATCGCTTTGCCCTTTCTATAACATAGGACCACGCAACCTGAAAGTAAATCCTTTCCCAAAAATAAATTAAGCATATGACTTGGTGTTACCACCATGGTTGGTCACTGACGAGTTTACTCAAAACCTCATATAATAAGGGGTAATCCTGGCATTTTCTTTTCCAATTTTAACGGTCCAGATTAATGTTAATCCTGCACCGCCGTAACAGGAAAGTGGGATTCAACACATTCATGTAAGACATCTCATAGGTACTGTTAATTTGTTACAAAAGAACTCCAAGACTTGACTCTCAAGTCTCCATTCAAATTCGAACGCGGGTTGCTTTTCGCCATCGCGGACTGGGTCTTGAGTTCTCCACGACTTGCTTCTCTACTTCATGTTTCGTTAATTCTTTCCTGGCAGCTTAAGTATTTCTTAGCTCTTTGTTTGATCGAGAAAACCCTAACTACCATTCGATTATAAGTTCTTCATTGAAATTAAGAAACCCTAAAACAGTCTGAGAGTACTGCAAAATGGAGCAACAGAGTCGAGGAGGTGGAATGTGGATGAGAGGAAAGACCATTGGTCGAGGGAGCTTCGGTACTGTTTCTTTGGCCACAGCAAAACGGAAAGCCAACAAGCGTCGGAACCATCTCCCACCATTAATGGCTGTCAAATGGGCTGAAGTCTCTAACTCCGGAACTCTTCAGAAAGAGAGGGAGATACTCACCATGCTCGAAGGATGCCCTAACATTCTTCGCTGCTACGGCGACGAAATCACTACGGAGAATGGTGAGCTAAACTATAATGTCTTACTGGAATATGCCTCTGGGGGTACCCTAGCTTCTCGGATTAAGAATTCCTGTGGTGGATTGCCTGAAGCCGATGTTAGGCGTTACACCCGCTCGATTCTTCAGGGTCTTAACTACATTCATGATCGGGGTTATGTTCATTGCGATATCAAGCCCCAGAATATTGTGCTCGTGCTTTGCTCGTCTTCTTCTTCAGATGACTATATCGCCAAGATTGCTGATTTTGGTTCCGCCAAGAATACCATGATAGAACAGAGGAAGAGGAAGAAAGAGTGTCGTTGTTTGAGTTTGAGAGGAACCCCTCTTTATATGTCACCGGAATCTGTTTTGCGCAAGGAACAGGAAGCCCCTTCTGATATATGGGCTCTTGGGTGCGTTGTGGCTGAGATGATTAGTGGGAAACCTGCTTGGAATTGCAAGTCTGACATGGATATTGATGAGCTTCTTTCTCTGATCGGCTCCAGCAGGGAATTGCCCGAGACCCCGAGTGATATGTCCAAAGAAGGGAAGGATTTCTTGAAGAGGTGTTTTGTGAGGACTAGCAATTTCAGATGGACCGCTGCGATGCTTTTGAATCATCCATTCGTATCAAAGAATGTTCAAGTTCAAGCTGCTCCAGAGTTGTCCAATGATTCAAAGGTTCAATTAGCTGGGAGTTATGTCGAAGAATCTGCACTGGGAGGTCAAAAGAGGAGGATCAACGGCTCTGATGATCCTTCTATTGGTGAGGACAGTTTGAAGCCAAGTATGGAAGCCTTTAATTACTACAAGAGGCTTAGAAGATTTGCCACAGCTACTTGATATTGAATGCCATATCTTTGGTATTATAATGGAACAGACTGTGTACAAAGAAAAGTATGAAGCTGTGGGAGGAACTAACTGGTCATGGAGGGGTTATGACTTTTACAGGGGCAATTTGTCCTTAGGGATTGATATTATTTGGTTTCTTTAGGTTGTATTGGTTTTGGGATATTGTAATTTTTAATATAGATTTATATACTCACAGGGAATGCTTTGTTAATCAAGTTGATTAGGGTTTAGATGATATACACTCTGTTTTCATACTTGTATACAAACACTTGATTTTTCATTGTTTAATGCAACATTTTCTGCAGATTCTTTTTATGGTGTCTACGTTATTCTTCTGTCATTGTTAAATCTTTTAGTAGCATAAAGTCTATCATTCATTCATGCCTACATAACAAGGATTTGAGATTTCTGGAACAGCTACCTTATATCCCCAATTCGGTCCCTCTCATATAATAATAGTAAGCATCCAATGTAGTCTCTTCTCACCCACATAAACCCCCTGAACAAATACAACACTAGCAAGGAAAATTTACAAGCCTTGTTCAAGCTGTTATGAAATGGCCAATGGAATAGGGCTTACCCTTTAATGCATTTTTGCTGTTCAATCCTGAATTTTGTGGAGTCTTGGAACCATATCCCACTGAAAAAGCACCCTCGGAAAAAAGAAAAAAAAAATGGATTATTTATTTATTTTCTTTTTTCAGGCCACTTTAATTGTATGCACAGATTGAGAGCATTGTTAAGTCTTGCATCCATCATATTTTCATCTTTAAATTGCTCCGGCCAAACGGTGACGTACTTGTTACCTGTCCCAAGCATGCTCACTTATAAGAGCTTTGAATATTCAAAATTATTTCTCCTCTTCAGAATCCCTTTTTGGATATCTGCTCTTTATCCTAGGGATTGGAAACTGGATGAGTCGAATAGATTTTCGGGATCCTTGAAAGGTAACTTTGTCTCTGTCCATTGATTTCCAGTGATTGGTTTCTTCAGTTATTGACAAGCACACGGTTAAATTCTTCCATCAGCTTGTGAGCGGCTACAACATTTGCATTTTTGGCTAAAATGAATACACTAGCCCCAAAGTTAATTCTTTGACTGCCTTGAAATTAAAATGCGCATATGACCCTGAACAAACACAACACACTATCAAGGAAAATTTACGAGCCTTGTCCAAGCTGTGTTGAAATGGCCAATGGAATAGGGCTTGCCCTTTATTGCATTTTTGCATCTTTCTGATTTAAATGAGCCTGTTTCATCTCTTTGTTCCATATGCGTTTTACTTTATTTATACGTGGCTAAGTTGTTTGCGTTGTTAGTGACAATTTAGAAGGATGGATTCTTCCAAGGTTTGGTTGGGATTGTATGGAATTATCAGATTAATTGTCAGTCAAAGTCTCCTGGCCAATGTAGAGAAAGAGTTTGTGAGTTGGCCTAATGTGATATGACTCCATACATTCATGCCAGCTCTAAGCTTGATGCAAGTTTCCTTTATCCATGCTTATTAGGACTGATAGAGTCAACACAAAGCTCTATTTATTATAATTGAATTGCAAAAATTACAATTGGAAGATGAGTTTCTTGTTGCACAGAATAGATAATTTTTTCTCAACCATTTTCATGGCCTTTATAGGAGTAGTTTCTTCTCCACATCTCCAATGGTGCATGAGTGAAATATATCGATATATCCTTCATCTTAAAAGCACTCATCGTAGAATGACATTTTTGTGGGTTAATTGTCCTTCTCTGTCTTTATCTGTTGTTTTATTTATTTCCATCTCTTCACTCAGCAACTTTGATTTTCTTTTATTTATTTATTTATTTATTTTTCACTATATTGTTCAGTATATGGGTTCAATATATGTTTAGGAATTGGGACATCTGATCACTTTTTTTAAGTTATTATTTCATTTCAATTTCTTTTGTTCTTTTGTATACTATTTTCCTGTTCCAAGTGTTTGGGTTCCATCAACTCTGCTTAGTAATGCTGTACCTTATAATCAAATTTTAGGTTCACGACACTCATTAATCACTTTTAGTGCACAAAGTACAAACTACCTCAGATCATCAACTCATGATATTGACTCTTCTTTTGTCTATAGGAAGATCTGGCTTGCTTGTCTCTTAGTACCATTGACTTGAGTGATGGCCTAATAAGAGTCTTAAGCAAATACACTGAAGAATAGCAGACTTGAAAGTGTTGGTTCGAGTTCAAAAGGTCATGTATCTAACTTTCATTTCAAATGCATTTTTGGTTATTTGTGCAGATTGACTTGTGGCTTTTTTCTTGGTGACAATTTTACTTGGTACAGAACCAGTAGTCAATAAAGATGATCTCCTGATAGCATACTCA
>NC_056558.1:31858803-31921381 GCF_013358625.1 Macadamia integrifolia
ATTGATCAGCTTCTTGGGCCTACCTAATAATAACTCCTGATCTTTTGACCATCAACCATATGCTTATTTTTAAACAGTCAAAGCTGTTAGGAAGAATGCACAAATAAAACAAATAAATCAAACAAGCAATCACACACAAGTATGATAGATTCAACATAATTTGACATGAATATCTACATCCAATTGAGAGAATTAGAGAAGTTTTCAGATCTACAGTAGCTAAAAAATATTCTTACACCACTCTCAACCCTCACTATATGATATTCTTTCTTTCTATCTAGGTTTTCTTCACATAAATAATATATCGGTATCTTAGAAACCCTAATCTCCATACAATTATAACTTTATATTCCACCAAAAAAAAAAAAAAACAATTATAACTTTATCCATGTATATGTAATGAATCAAAATCCGACCCAAACCTATAGAAGCCCAATAATGATTATGTGGGCAACACAAAAACCCAATAAATCTCCCAATTTGGCTTGGATTTGCAAGCCACATTAAAGAAAATGGTGTTAATGTCGATTATGCAAACTCCACCATTATCTATGCCTATTACCCACACCTCCACCTGGGTTGCCCAGCATAGCTCAATGTCGTACGATGTGGTGTGACTCCACCTCTCTTACTACAACAACCCAATCAAGCAGATCACTTCTATTCACAAGATCCGAATGATAGTGACCTGTTGTTTTCTAGATTTGTATTTATTCATCGCCTGAGGCCTTGAACTGTATGCAGTCTTCGTCGCCTACTTATTCTTCTTGCATAAGCTCCAATGGGAGTTCCACTTATTTCAGTACTCCTTAACCTTTGTTGAAAAAAAAAAAAAAACCAACAATGTCACAGTGTGCCAGGGGGTTTTAGAATACATATGCAAGTATATAATACTAATATAACATAGCAATGGAATTTATGGTAATTAACATGGTATATTTCATAATATCAGGAAAAAAGGGTAAACCCTAACCTAGATGCACAAACGGGAAAAGTAATTACATATCCTCGATCTGCATACAAAACTTACAAAATGCATATAAATAGGGAGAAGAGAACAAAAATATATATATATATATATATACATTTTTTGGAGCCCAAATTAAACAAGATTATTGAGTAAATTTGGAAAATTTTAACTTTCAGGACAATCCGAATGAAATTCAGTGCTTTTGGGAACATTGGAAACTTTTGGGTTTTCTAGAATTTTTGGGGGAATTTCTTAAAGGGTTTCTCTGGGATTCCTCTATATTTCAGAGTTTCTCCAGAGTATCGGAATACCGAGGCACTATCAAGGGACTGCCTATGAGGGTGGAGAGAGAATAGAGCTAAAAAGCTCCTAAACTAACATCTGAAAATGACGAAGGCAAAGACTTCTATTTATGAGAGAGAGAGGAGGGACCATGGGGAGGTTTGGAGGCTCCCCAAATCTCCACACATGGAGTTTGGTGGCTCCTCCAAACTTTCCCATGTGGTGCTGCTGGCACATGGTAGCCCAACAAGGGTCCAAAAAGTGTGCCCTACATGGAGTTTATTTCGCTTTGAGGATGTAGCTTCAACATGTGGTGTTAATTTTAATTGTCAATCTCTTATTGCCTTTTTAATCATGCCCTCGCTTTGAGGATGCAGTTTCATTTTGCTTGTTCAACAATTTAAGTCTGTTTCCTTTCATTTTGTTTATCATAGGCTTAATTCTGAGCTCATTATCTTATTTAAGTCTGCTTTTTTTGTCTTCTACATGTATTGCAGTTCTTTCTTCGCTTCAGGTTGCAACTTAAATGATTTTGTTGGATTATCAAGGACTTTAGGGAAGTGGTGAACCAATGATCATTTGTGATGAGAGTCGAGACTCGAATTCTGAGGATGCAAGTTGGCCTCAAAATTATTTTCATAATGCTACATTTGTGATAGCCTCGTTGAATTATGGCATTGTCGGTTGTGCCCTGGAGTCGGAGGCTAAGGGTCTATTCCAAGGATGACAATGTTTCATTAAACAAGGTTGGGTTGAAGTCAAAGATTGGACCGACTGTATATCTCTTGTTTCGTGGTTTAAGGAAGGAAGCCAAGTCGAATGACTAAGGAACTTAGCAATCTTAAATGATATTTATCATCTTATTAAATGTTTAAAAATCATAGTCTTTATAAAGAAAGATAGACCTATAATTTCAGTTGTGAATAGAATAGCTAAGAAGGCAAGGGTGTAAAAGTGCTGTATAACTATAGAATCAAATGTACACTTGTTTTGTATCTAATTAAGATTGTTTTTGTTCAGCCAAATTTTTTTTTTATCATGATAGTAATTTGATTTGAAAAAAAAAAAAAAAATCTAAGAAGCTTATTGGATCTGGTTTCTCATTCATTGCACCATTCAAACTATAAGAAATTGGTGTATCAACATATATTAGATTCATGTTATAAATTTTAAGTCATATCGAATCATAATTAGTAAATACACTTATTTTTTCATATCCGAACGTTTAATTGCCGAATTTACTTTTCCATATATAAAACGTCAGCTATGAAAAATATGCATTAACTAAGGGATACCGAATTAAACACATATTTTCTGTATTATCTATTTTAATAACGTGTTTTATTCAAAAATAAATAAATAAATCGAAACCCAAAATCCCTTCTCGATCGAAAATTGAAACCTTTTTTTTTTTTTTTTTTTGTCTTAAAATCCTTAGTACATATATAATTCATAATATATATATATATATTAATATTATCATGCCAGATTTTAAAAAATATTAATATTATTACCATCTGAACTGTTCAATTGCTATACATATCCATTCCTATATCATCATCATTCCCGAATTTACTATGTTTCGAGCTGATTTGAAAAAGTTCTCTTAATATATTCCTAATTCCCCTTTTGTTTAAAACCAATTTGTGATTCTTCATTTTCTTTCCATTTCCCATATTACATGCCTTCGGAAAAATTAGTTTGGGTGATGGGCCATCTATGTATTGCGTAACAACCCACTTTCTCACTATCTGTGTAATTTAGTGAGGACGGCTGGAATTAACAGGCTAGCTAGCAATTAGCAACTGGCGTTATCACTGTGGTCTGTGGTTTGGGATGAGTAAAACGGCATCGTGTTTGCCTTTGTAGTTTATAACTAATTGGGGGAGGACAAAAACACACAATGTGTACATTTTTTTTCTCAATTGTATATACAATCAGAAGAGGATTCTTGATCAAGAGGTATAAGGAAGCACAGCAATGAGTTGCGATAGAATGATTTCTTACATAGAAAGGGTAGCGATAAGGGTGAAACAGTGCTGGGCTAGGCTGGGTTTTTAAAATCTCAACTCAGTCTTTAGTCCTCTTAGCTTAAACCAAGCTTGGCCTGCCCAACCCTAAGGTTGGAATGAGATATCTCAGCTTAGGCCTAACCCTACCGAGCTCTACCTAGTTCACCTTAACCCGGCCTTGATCAGGCTAAGCTAGGTGAGTTAGTGATGATTGACCCTGGTTGACCTTATTTTTTTTCATTTTGCATCCTTGTATGAACTAATAATAATAATTAAAAAAAAAAGTATGATCAACATCAATCATCCTAAAAATAATCATAGAGGCTTAAAGCCTTCAACGTAATATGTAATATATAGTTATATAAAGTCAACAGTAGACTGGCCCATGTTAACCTTAGTTCGAGGCTTCAGCCCAGACTTGGCCCGACTTTAGGCTTGAAAATCTCAACCAAGTATTGCGGCACGGGCAAAGCCCAACCCATGCCATTTTTGGGCTTAGGGTGGACTTGGATTCAAAGGGTCAAACTTACACCAACCCTAGGCCGTAGGTTGCGAGATATTTCATGTGAGGAGTAGAGAGATAGAGAGAGGGTACTAGCATACACTCCTCTCCCCCAACGATTCAAAGGACCTTTTCCAAAATAACAATGCGTAATTTTATTTTTGGATAAGCATTACTAAGTAAAGTTGCTAATATGAAAAAAGAAGGTACCCTTAACATTATTTGGAAGGAGATTAGGTATGCCACTGGCTTTTGTGGAGATAGTGGTTCAACCAATAGGAGGTCTTGGATGGGAGGAGCATAGGGGACTTTTCTAAGGAGAGGAAGAGATATAGACATAGACCTGAGTATAGGGGTGTCAACTGGCCGAGCCAGTTGGGTTTCGATCGAGCTTAATCGGGCTTAAAGACTTTCAAATGCTACACCGTGTCCGCCCATTTAACTGATTTGGCTTAGTTATTGAGGGCATGATACACTTTATATTCGGTCGGTTGGCCTCGAGTTATGATCGGGCTTTAGTCGGGCCTTAACCGGGCTACGAACATGTTTAATGTTAAACGGGCTTTAACCGATTTTTAAACGGACCCTCTTTAAAATGTGCTCTTATATTCCAACCCACTTATGCAAGCCCAAAAAAATGACAATAAATCAATAAATGATACCAAATATAATAATTATTTAAAATGTGAACATGTCTTTACTTTTTAGTTTTTACTCTTTAATTTTGAGGATAAATTAGGTATTCTACAATTATTAAAGGGTCGGGCCATGTCGATGCACAATAGGCCGGTCTCGATTGGGTATTATTCAGTCAGTCTCGATCGGGTGCTCGACGGTCCAAGTAGCAAATCGAGACCGACTATTTGTAAACGGGTCGGGCTCAAGCCCGACACATTTAATAAACGGTCTGGGCCGGGCCGGTCTATAAACGGTCGGTCCCAATCAATTTAGTCGAGTCGGGCCACAAATTGACACCCCTACCTGAGTATACCGGCAACATACTTATTACATAATATTTATAAAATGTGAGGTATCCCAAATATAATATTTATAAAGTGTGAGGTATCCTAAACATAATATTTATAGAACATGAGATATTTTCTCATGGTATCTTTACATTATATATCAAGCGTGAGGTACCCTAAACATGGTTTCCCTACTTTTTCAAGGGGAGGAGAGTGATTGACACATATCTGGGTGTACTGGTGGCACACCCACATGATATTTATAAAACATGAGGTATTCTAAACATAATATTTATAAAATGTTAAGGTATACTTCTTTACTATATCTTTACATTATATATATATATATATATATATAAACATGAGACATCCTAAGTATAGTTTCTCTAAACATTAGGTACCCCATTAAAAAAAAAAAAAGGAAAACGAATACTGCCTGGTTGTGTGATCCTTGTGCTCAGAGATAAGAGTGTACAAAATTATCGTTCCATCCTTATTGAAATATAAAAGAAAATCTCATCTATATTGGTGCACCCTATGCGCTCTCATTGACCCATGCTCGTCAGGGATTCACCCATCCCAACAACGCCACTCCCAAAAGTTTTGGTATAATAAGAAAAAAAAGAAAATTACATCCACCTCCCCCCTTATTTTCCCTTATTACATTCACCCCTCTCGTATTTCATTTATTATATTTAAACACATCCAAATTAACACCATGAGAAAGGTGTTAGTTTTTGAAATTGAGAAGACAATTTTACCCTTCTTCTTCCTCTCCTCTATTTGCCCTGAACTCACCCCTCTCTCTCCTTCTTTCCATTTGCCCTAATCTCAATCTTTTCCTTGATTTCCAAATTGATCATTTCCAAATTAATGATGTCATATAAAATTTTCAAATTATGCTTGGTGATAGAGTTTAAAGAAAAAAAACGAATTAGTCTTCTACATGATATGGATCCACATCCCAGTATTAGGCACTCCTCAATGAACTACGAAGAGAAGATAATAACCAGGAGTTGCAATCACGCCAGTCGTTGGAGCCATAAAAGTAATCTGATGCTGCCCAAACACAATTGGAAAAACCAGAGTCTTAGCCAAGATCAACATCCTCTGGTTCATGGAGAAACCATGGGTTGTGAATGGTGGGTACTACATGTTCACCTCAACCTCCTTTGGATTTATCAAAGGTGGTCCGACTGAGAATTATAATCGGTATCTCTTCCTGTATTTAATCTTTTTCAGTGCTCATTTATCTTCTGCCGGATTGGGGCTAGCAAAGGGTCCAAGTAAGATGCCAAGAACTTCTCAATCCTAAGCTCTATGGTGAACTTGACCTTAGTGTAGAGATACCCATTGTTTGTGTTACTGCCAGCCATTGGAATCTTGCCATCTGGAAGCACTGTTGAGGACGAATGATACATACGTGGAACGGTGGTTCCCTTTGGTACTCTGAACCGTCCTCCTTCTTGAACATCGGTAGAATACAACACAGGATTAAAGACTGGAACATCAACGAATCCCCAACCAAACACACCCTTCTGTGCATGATTGATTATGAGATCTTCGGTTGGGAGGATAAGCATATCACCCATCACCCTTGGAATGGGCATGTCCTCCATTACCCACTCGGTATTAGGGTTTGTGATCTCAAGTCTTCCACAACTTTTCAAAGAGAGAATCAATTTGGAAATCAAGGAAAATATTGAAATCAGAGAAGAAGAAGAAGAATAAGGAGGGTAAAATCATCTTCTCAATTTTAAAAACTAACATCTCTCCCCGTGTTAGTTTGGATGGATTTAAATGTAATAAATGAAGTAGGAAGGGTGGATGTAATAAGAGCAAACGTGAGGGAAGGTGTATGGAAATTTCCAAAAATAAAAAATTTGCAAGGTTAGGCAGACGTGAAAGGCGCAGAATTTTTATTCTTTGTCCGCAATCGGATTTGACACAGAAACGAAAAGGTCCAGACACCGAAGTCGAATTGGTATGCAGTGTTCTGAATTGTTGGCATGTCACTCCTGAATCAATTGTTCAGTCGTGGCGTTCTTGGCGCAAAATGGTCAGTTGGAAATGCTTCGTGCCATCTTTTCCTCTTTTAATTCTTTAGGTTAGATGGAACATGCTGATCATCTTCTTGTTTGGTTTATGATTCAAATAGTAATTGTTTAGTTTCCCGGACTTGTTTCTTCTTCCCTGTATCTCTAATGTTCCAAGATCCATTTTTTTTTTTTTTATAATCCCCGCTAATTGTTGTAACTGTTCTTCCTTGAATTATGATTCCATTTTGAAGACATACCTATTACCGTCTGTGGGTTCTTGCAAACTTGATTTGTTTTTTGAGATGATAATACTCTTTCTGTTTTCGATTCTATTGGGATTTTTTCTAGTTAATCATTTTCTAGTAATCTAAAATTTTTGTTCATGAAATTTCTCCATATATGGCAACTTGTCTGGTAAAGTATGTAAACAATTTCTTGTTCCAAATTTTCTAAAGTTGGTGGGTGCTGTTGTAGCAAAACATGCTTGAGCTTGGCCATTTCACGTATCAAACTGGTGCAAAACAAGAGAGATGTGCAGTTGAAACAGATGCGCAAGGAGATAGCCCAATTCCTTCAGACTGGTTCAGAAGCCATAGCTCGAATCCGGGTACCCCTTGAGATTTAAAATATACTAAATACTGATACCCCTTACCTGATAGTTGCGTTTGGTATTCTGACTATCTTGTTTCATATGCTTCCTTCTTTTTTTTTTTTTGTTAGGTGGAGCATGTCATACGGGACCAAAACATATGGGCAGCCTATGAGATCTTAGAGCTGTTCTGTGAATTTGTTCTTGCTCGTGTTCCGATTCTTGAGAGCCAGAAGTAAGTTCCTTTAATGGCAGTCACTTTCCCTGAAACATTTGAAGTAATTAGCCTCTATTGCAATTTAGGAAGAAAACGAATCAGCTATTCAGCTGTAATCAGTGAATCTAGGGAACTCTAGATCCCTCAAAGAATCAAAAGTCTTAGATTTCTCTAGTCAATTCCTTTTTTTAGGTAGGAAATTTCACAACTCAGGGATAATGGGAAAATTTCTGGGACACATATTAACCCAGAAGTTGTAGTCTACAGTGTAATCATGAAAGTCATGACATCAATGTCATTGTCACCAGCTCTTGGTGATTTTTTTGCATAGCTAGCTTTGCATAGTGGTTATGAAAGCCCTTGGATAGTCAAGTGACTTCAGAGAGGGTTATAAAACCTGGTGCAATTCCCCGTCACAGAGCCACAAAGGGGGTGGACTGGAGTTTCTCCTAAACTTTCACGTTTTTTGCATGGAGAGGCTGCCCTCTGACTTGAACCCAGTTAGAGTGAGCTCTTACCACCTCAATAAGCAGAGCTGTCTTATAAAATGAAAAATTAGAAGCTAGTGTGTGAGAATGCTCCCTTACTAGGTTGGTTATCAGTTGGATCATCCTCACACAGTGGTTCCCTAGTTTTTCAACTCTTGACAACCTTCAAGGGTTCAGTGCTGTCTAACAGACTAAAAGCAAAAGAATGTGTAGGCCCGGATGATTTTTGTTTACTCCAGAGCATTTAGATTTTGAAATCTAATGTCCATTAGTCATCTATTTCAAAATCTTGAAGAATAAGAGGTTTAAAAACTTAAAATTTATACAGTCTTAAAGAGATATAACTATTCTTCACCTCTATTTAGAGATCAATAAAGTACTTCTAATTGTTACTTATGTTAAAGAATCCTTTACATCATTTGCAGATGCCAACAACTTGAAACTTCCACATAGTGATATCAGTAATAGCCTTCCTCAACTTGTCTGCATTGATGATTCTTCAGAGTTGTTGACTCTAACCTATGGTTTGGACTTGTTAATTGGAAATTTCTTTCTTCCTATAGTTGCTGGATGAATTTTCATAGCTCATTCTTTTTCATAGCCGGTTAGGTAGCAGAAAAGCTGGAAGACAGCAGTAAACAATGTTAAAAGAGATCAGCAGATGGAATCTTAGATAAGTTAAAAAGCCAGGGGATTTTGTAGGTAAAATATGTCAGTTTTTTTCCGTCTGTAGAATGATATTAGTTGCAAGAAATACCACTGAAGATAGCCTAGCATTTAGAGGACCAATAAGAAGGTAGTGAGGAATACCGAATGACTGTGGGGGTGCCTTTCTTTCACAAGCAGTAGAGGATGGCCTCTCTGACAGTAACCATTGATATTTCTTCTCTAACTAGTAATAGAGATTAATTTGAGGCTTCTGTCCGGTGAGCAGAGCATGCAAGTATGGATTCCTGTTAGTTGGATATCTGTTAACTGCGGGTATCTCGAGTCCAATGTTGTGATGTTTAACCATACTTTTAACTATCTCACTTGCCAGTTGTAGTCCATGAATCCAAATGAAGTAATACATGCCTTATTTTTAGTAATAAAGTTCAAATGTACTGGAATATAGACAAATAAGACTCCTGCAATGGTGGACAGGAAAATAGTGCATTTTTATGTCTCTAAGCTTGAATTTCCATATTGCTTGTCTGAGTTGTCTCCATCGGTATTTAAATGTGATGTACCTACATACCTACATCTCAGCAGTTAGGTGACTTAAACCTTCTGGTTTTAATGGGTTTGATAATCCAATCATATGGACAGGAAGGCCCATTGACCAATCAACAGTCCTAAGAGGATCTGTGGTTCTTAGGGTGTCAGTTACTGTCTAGCCTTGTTGGTTGATACTCTGGCTGCACTCTGGCTGCCTATTGCAATGGTCCAATGAAACCTTTCTAGTGTTGTACTGGGTAAAAAAGATGGTTGCTTGAGTATATGGATTTATTATAAAAGGATTTGATACTTCTACTGAATATTCAACTGTTTCACCAACATATTCTCTCCAGATCGAATTGTTCATTTAGAAGTCGCTCTTACTGCTGATTGACTACAAGTTGGATTTAGTAGTTGATTCGGTATGGTCGCATCACATACTGGTATTAGGTCAGTTCTTGAAGCTTCATTAGCATTGAAGCATTGATGCTTTTCTCACTTCGGTTATGTAGCAGAGACTACACATGAGTGATTGATGTCATTTTCCCAGCTTTTAACAAACAGGTTGAAGTATAAGCCATTGAATTTGTTTTTGTAAAGGAGAGGTAGAGAGTTTTCTCTAGTATCCAAGAGAGACCATTATTGTTGGAAGATACTCTATCAATGGAGTAGTCCTCTCTCGTACAAACTTTAGGAATCAAAACCCACCTCTGGTGGAGAGAATGGAAAAGAAGCTTAGGGTTGAAAAGGAATAATCTGCAAAATTGGGGAAAACTTTGATCAAAATCATCTTAGCCATTTAGCTAGCATTCCTTCTTTTTCCTTCTCCTATTTTTTAGTCCAGTATTTGTGTATGAAAGGATTGAGAAGTTGCAAAGGG
This sequence comes from Macadamia integrifolia, assembly GCF_013358625.1. NCBI lineage: Eukaryota > Viridiplantae > Streptophyta > Magnoliopsida > Proteales > Proteaceae > Macadamia > Macadamia integrifolia. The sequence continues at coordinate 31,868,945 of NC_056558.1, forward strand.
ACTACCATGGAAGAGCCCAAATGATGAGAAGAGCCCAAATGATGAGAAGAGGTATCATCTCGTTGGTTGGAATTGGAAAGGCAGTTTCACGTAATTTTTTCCTTCTTAAGAAGAAGAAATGAATACTTGGCATTGGCTGCAGAGGGTTATGGGAGGAGCCCTGCTACTTGTTGAAGAAGGTAATTGCTACTAAATATGGGGCTTGTCCTAGAAGATTGGAAATGTTAGAAGTATCTTCAACCTATGTCATTGATAGTCAGTGGTGCGACATGAAATCCAAGGTTCAAGATCTTGATCTCGCCCCTAATCTCGTCAAACCAAAAAAAAGAGAGATCCAGCGAGATCTCACCGAGATCTCGTATTTTTCCCAGTCAACTCGGTGGTTTGTCTTGGTGGCCATATGGTTTTTGTAGCCCAGCCCCTAAAACTTGTCATTTACCCTATTTTAGGCTTTCTAAACACAGTGGAAACACCAGTTTTTTCAAAATCAAACCCAAAATGGTACTTTGACTTCGTACCCTACGTAAGTAGTATTCGGGCCCTTCATCCTAAGCTATTCCACAATAAAAACAAATAACTATTGACCATGTTTTTATGAAAAATGGTTTTGAGAATTTTTTTTTTTTTTTTTTTTACCTAACTGCTTTTGAGAAGAAGTTGATCTCCAAAGGTTGATGATGAAGTGATAATCTCCAATCTAAGTGTTGAAGTTGTTAATCTACATCAGAGGAGAAGTTTGGCCAGAAAATCCACCAAAATTTCACTTTTTCTTCACAGTAAGGTGAGATAGGCGAGATATGTTGAGTTATATCGAGTTGAGGGTCAAAATTATTTATATACCCCATGTGATTTGGTCTCTAGATGAGTCGAGACCAAGATATTCACAGAGATCTCGGCGAGATCTCGAGACTTCGACCTATATATTACGCTTTTTACATATCACCTCTTATCTCGTCTCACCATTTTCAAATGGTGAGATAATAGCGAGATCTTGCCAAGTTGTTAAACCATGATGAAATCTAAGTTTTTTCTACCATTCCACTAAAACTGCTGCTATCAAAGTAATACAATATTTTTAATAAAGAATATCATCAAATACCTATTGAAGCCAAGACAACAAGGTGAAGTGGTGACATCACTTGTTGTTGTGTTTAAACACCTATAATAACAAGGAATCTATACAGTACCTCTGTACAACAACAACTACTACTACTCAGCCTTATCCGCTGCATGGATCCTTGACCTCCAATCAGATCTATTCAAGGTCATACTGATGCAATCAAGGCTGAACCATGTTGATCGTTCGGGCAATCTTGACCGAGACGAACAGGGTCTAAATTGGTTCTTGGGTTCAGTAGGATATTTTAGGATTTATTTTATTTAGGAAGATTGAGTTATTTTAATTGGGAAGATATTTGATATTTTATTTTTAGGTAGTTCTTAAACAACTAGGTAGTTACCAATTCGAGTTTTATTTTGATTATAATTTTATTAGTTTAGGATTTAGGAGGTATTAGGATATTTTGTTTGATTTCAGTTTTAGATTTTAATTAGGAAGTTTTAATTTGATTTTTCTTATAAATAGGCTTTTAACCCAATAGGTGCATAACCATGGTCGTGAGACCACTTCTCCTTCCCCCCCCCCCCCTTTTGTGTGATTCTCTCTCTCTCTCCATCTGAAATCTCTACTCTCCCATTCCCATCAATCGGTTGTTACTTCTTCCCAGTTTTTGTTGGAGCGTATCACGATCTTTCCTGCCACCCTGTTCTGAAGTTGGTTTTGGTGTTCCATAGGAATTGATAGATCTCCCTCATCTGATTTTCTTTCTTCATAAAATTTTGGGTGTTAGTTCATCATTGAGGGGCAACTCTAACCCTTGAATCTTAGGCCTGAAAGTGACCCCTGCTGTGAGAGATTAACCTGCGAACATAACCAGCTCTACAGCTATCGCCCAGATCTGATTTCAGGAATCAAATAATCCTTGTGCCGCTGATGTTTGCGATTACCCTGGATGGAATTGATGGATCAGGCTATGGTGATTCTTCGTCTGAAATTTTGGGTTGAATCCATGAATCTCGAAGGAGTTATCTCCGAAGCTAGACCTTCCTTTTCCGCTGGTTTCTGGTTTCATAGTTGGCTTTGAGTTGTGAGGTTGAAGACCAAGTTTCTCCCTGAGATTCTTTTGTTGCTTTAGTTTTTTCCGCTTATTTTCCCAAATACCCTTCTCTCCCTTATTACCCCCCAGCCTTTGCTTTAACTTTGCTTCCTAGTTTGTCCCTTCACAATAATTCCTATTTCCCTTCATATCCCATCACTTACTTTAACTTCCACTTACCCTTTTAAGATTCCCTATATTTACAAACCTGCCACCCCATTATAAGATTCAAAATATTTACAATTCTGCCACTCTGTTCTTGGGTTGAGTTATTTGGTGATTGGGTGGGTCCCTAAGCAATTCGATTCTAGTTTCGGGATCCAGATCCTCATCACAAACTTGATTCATGGCCGTAGTTATTCATGTATTTCCTTTCTTCTCCTTGGGTCATTTGAGGTCTGCCCCTAGCTCTTTGAGATCCTTCAATTTGCATCAAATTATTCCTCTGTACTAGGGCGTCCAAAGGCTTCCATTGAATATGGCCATGCCACCTCAAACGAATTTTTCCTAGCTCATCATTTGTTGGAGCTACTCCCAAGTCAGTTTTAATAGGATCATTCCTTACTTTATTCTTCCTAGTTTTGCCACTCATCCATCTCGACATTATCATCTTCGTTATATTGAGTTTATCGATATGATGCTTCTTCACTACCCAACATTCCACACCATGCATCACAGTCAGTTGATTGAGTGCCCTATAATATTTTCCTGTAAGCTTTAAAGGAATACGTCGATCACACAACACTTTGGATGTACTTGTCCATTTCATCCATCTTATTTTAATTTTTTATGAAACATCATCCTTCATATAACTTTTATTTATGAGAGAGCTAGATACCTAAAATAATCACTTTGTGGAATTATCCTCTCATCAATTTTCATCTCCTCGTTATCTGTCCTAGTGTAACTAAAGTTACACACTATATATTACACTTTGTCTTCGTTCTACCTATCTTGAAACCTTTTGATTCAAATGTTGATCTCCATAACTCCAACTTGGCATTAATCCCTACTTTTGTCTCGTCCACTAAAATAATATCATTAGCAAAAAGCATACACTAAGGAAGCTCATCTTGAATGTCTCTGGTTAAATAATCCATGATAAACGCAAACAAATAAGGGCTTAAAACTGATCCTTGATGTAACCCAGTTGTGATTAGGAATTCACTACCTTGACCCCCTATAGTTCTTCCACTAGTCACGACACCAATATATATATCTTTAATTATGTCCACATATTTACTTGAAACATTTCTCTTCTCTAGTACTTGCTAATTTAACTTTTTATAGAATCTGTCATAAGATTTTTCTAGGTCAATAAGGACCATATGGAGATCTTTATTGCAATATCTAAATCTTTCCACAAGTCTCCTAAGTAAATAACTTGTCATTGATCTTTTTGGCATAAAACCAAATTAGTTCTCCGTAATAGTAGTTTCTTGTCTCAGGTGGGTTTCAGTAACCCTCTCCTCTAATTTCATCATATGATTCACTAGTTTTATGTCTCTATAGTTCTTGCAACTTTGAATATCACTTTTATTTTTGTAAATGGGATACACAATACTTCTCCTCCATTCATTGGCATTTTCCTTATGCTTATAATCTTATTAAACAACTTGGTTAGATAAGATAAACCACTAATTTTTAAGCTCTTCCACACTTTTGGGACCTCATCTAAGCATGGTTCCTTGCCTGCTTCATCCTCCTTAAAGGTTGTTTTACTTCAAACAGCCTAATACTTCATATATATCTATGACATGTGGTATTTTGATGGGTAATGCAACCTTTCAGAACACTACTACTTGAAATGTCTAGGATGTAGAAATATTCTTCTCTACTTTTCCTTTCCCTCATTTTAGCTATCTTGTTGATAACTTTTCCCTCATCCTTTGTGTTTAGATTGTTAAAAATATCTTCATATTTCTTTGCCCTTGCTTTTCCCACAATCTTCTTAGCTTCATTTGTGAAAAATTTATACCTTTTCTTTTTAGATCCTCTACATCCTTGGTCCTTTGCCATGCCTTAATACCTTTATTAGTCTTAATGATTGCTTGAACCACATCATCCCACCATAAGGTTTCCCTAGAGGAATGATAATTTCCTTTTGATTCTCTTAGGACATTTTTAGTAACCATCTTAATACAGCTAGTCATCTCGTTCCACATCATATTTGTGTCACCCTCGAATTTTCACTTTCCTTGTTTGACCACTTTATCATTAATGATTTCAAGGTGTCTCATTTTAAGCTCCACCACCTTATCCTAGGGAAAATAAGCTCAGATTTCTTACGATTCTGCGTAGTGAGGCACATATCCATGACCGCTAATCTATATTATGTGGTTAGGCTCTCCCTGAGTATAATCTTATGGTCCTTACATAACAATCTATTGGATCTTCTAGTTAAAATAAATCTATTTTATGTAAGGCTGGGTATAGATATACTCAACCCCAATTACAAACCAAACTCCAACCAAAACGATAACCTCATAAGCCAACTCAAACTAGGTACTGTTTGTAGGTATGAAACAGATAAAATCAACTATGACATCCAAACAATGCTTAACAGCCCCTTTTGTATATTGGTAATGCCCCTGGTGCAGTTGGGCGATGGAAGGAATCTTTTTTGGTTTAGAAATCTGTTTTGATTTACTTGTCTTTTTTTTTTTTCAGTTAGAAATTAGTTTGGTAGTATTTTATTTAGATTGAATTTTTATTTTTCAGTTGCCAATTATTTTAGTTTCCATTTGAGTGAACTTCCAATTTTATTGCTTTGATTTTCTTTTATAAGCCATGTAGTACACTCGTAACAGATAGATTTGAATGAATTTGAGAATTTATTTTTTGGTTGAAAACGATGGCTGCCATGGGTGGTTTCCCTTTCTCTCTTTTCTGAACTGTTTTCTTCTTCACTTTCTTTTCTTTTCCCTCTGTTCTTCTCCTACTGTTCATCTTCTCTTTTCTTCTTCTTCTGTCCCCATTCACAACTGCTGGTTCTCTTCCCATATCTGCTGGACAGTAATACCAATCGCCGAAAGAAGCTTGATACACCTTGTCCATTACTGATTGACTCTGAGATTAGGGTCGAAGGTTGCTGCCTTGGAAGCGACCCAAGCCCTAGAATAACAACTCCAAAGTCTTTCACAGCTGTGAGGAATCAAACCTGCAACAGAGTTGAAACCCTATCTACCACCAGGGTCTTCTAATTCAGGCTCTTCTTGCAGCCTTCCAGCCTGCCATTCCAAGTTCTTGTCTTGAGGGTTTGTTAGAGCACCTTCCTGGGAATCTTCGCTTGAAGTTTCAGAGCAAACCGAGACCTGCTGAGGAACTTCTCTCGACCTGAAGCTGTCCCACCTTTTCTGCCCCTGTTTTGGCCCTTGGAAGAAGATAATCTAATCGTGAGTTTATGGTGTTTATTCCCTCTTATCTTGATTTCCTATATTACCCTTATATTTGCTTTAATTCTCTCATATCCCTATTCTTATTTTACTTCCTAGTTTTCCCCAGCAAATAATCATTAATCCCCTTTAAGTCCTATCTCCCAAACAACTCATTAATAATCTGGATATTTACAAGTCTGCCACTCCTTTTTCAAATTCCTTTTATTTACAAAACTGCCATCACTTTTTATATTTTGAGTTAACTACTTTATTGTGGACCCTAAACGATCCGATATCATTCCTTGGAACCCGGATCCGCATCAGCCTCACAACAGTAGGATAAGGTCCTAACCCAAAACACAGCAAATTAGAGAATAATTCCCTAACCGCAGGTCACAAATTAGGTCAGATCGGAGAAGTATTAGAACTCACAGTCGGCAGCTGAGTAGTGGCTGATTTCTTGGTCGAAGGCTGTTTATAGGGTCCTTAGTTAACCCTCAAAATTGGGGCCTGGACTGAAGACTGATTGCTGAGATCCACAACTTCTTGATTTAGGTCAGGCAACTTTCAAGAAACCAGGTTAGCTGACCTCTGTTGACCAAGAAACCAGAATTGAAGGGCCCTTTCCGAGTCCCTGTTAAGCCCTCTGAAAGTGACTTGCAATTGCTGCAGGGCCTTGAAAGTACATGACTGCAGGTGATCGATGGCTGACCAGGAACCTCTTCAGAAACCCAATTGCAGACTGTATACTTGTAACCCCACATCACAGAGGAATAAGAGGATGATCTAGTATTGCTATAGCTCTTCAAACACTCTCAAACAGAACTAATATAACCCAGGAACTAATGAAAATAAAAGAAGAAGAAAAGAAATCGATGGAGGGGAAGAAGAATGGTGGTAGGTTCAGCCCTCTCATCCTCTCAAGTATTTGGACATGCCACCCCTCAGTCGACCCTCTCAGTCCATTGGAAGAAACTCTTCAGTTTTCATTCATTCAAATCTAATTTCTTTCAAATCTTATAATCTGTTACATAAATTAGGCTTGAAAGCCTTTACAAATTAGAAAGTAATGAGAAAGGAAACAACTGAAAAGGAAACAAGGAAACAATTGAAAAGGAAACTAACATAAAAATAAAGTAACTAAATAGGAAACTAAGTAACAACTTAATGACTAAAACATTCCTAAACCAAGTTACTTGTATAACAAGAAGACTTAACAAAGAAAACAAATAACTTGGACTAAATACTTCCAATTGCTTGTAGGAATCGATGGGGGTTCTTTTCTTGCTACCTAAGTTTCACAAAGAGACAAAATTCCTGCTCATCTTTTCAATCGATTGGAAGGGATTTGGGGCTTATAGTGAGGCTGATCAAAATAGGAAATAAATCTCACTTGACAGCTCGGCTGCCCAAGACAAGAAGAAGATTCCATGCAAGATGGAATAACTGCCAAGAGGAAGCTGCTCGATATGCCTAAAACAGTTTGGGATATGGCACAACTTTTGAGGTCAGCATGGGCCCAACCTTGGCCCATCTTTAGGACTCGATCTACATCACTTTTTGGATCTTTTGTTGTCCAATTTTGAAGGTAACTAAATGCTCCTCTCTTTTCAAAGTGTTTACAATGGATAAATCATAAGCCACAACAAAATCTGAAAACTGAGATCTCCTTATTTTCTCTGGCCAAAACCATATCCTCTATGATCTCTCCCAATACATCCCATTCATATCATCCCATATAATAATCTTTTCTCCTTGATTAAACCTTGCACTAATCTATCCATATGCTCCAAAATTGTAACTTACTACTTTCATCCAATCCTACTTGGGGTGTGTAGGCGCTAATTATATTGACAACCTCTTTCTCCAACATAAGCTCGATGGATATAATTCAATCTCCAAATCCTTTAACATCCATCACATCATTCTTTAAATCTTTATCCACTATTCCCACTCCACTTCTATTACTTTTATGCCCCGTATATCAAAGTTTAAATTCGTCCAACTCAACTTTTTTTACCCTTTCTTCTTCTCCTCATAACATCTATCAATTCTAGACTCTTACTTGTTAAAGATCCAATGTTCCATATGCTAATCTAATCCTACAATTATGGACTAGCTTCTTCACTCGCACTCGACCACGGAGTAAGAACCCTTTCCTACTTGTCACTTTATTTGGGCATCAACATGGCATGTCGCTTATAGGGGATGCCCTAGCTAACCCTTGGTCACTTTTCACTACACCTGGGTGATAGTGTAGCACACGTTGCTTATTCTTGGGGGGAATGCCCTAGTATAAAGTTGATAATAAGGTTCTAGAATCCATGTGAAAAGGGTTTGGCTAGTTGCCACCTTGACGCACCAACCCTCCTCCTTTATTTGGGCTTGGGATTGGTAGCAAACACTAGCAGAGTTCTATACAGTATCTCTATCTCTAAGAATAATAATAATTATAATTTTAATGATGACGATAATGATGATAATAAGAACAGCAATGACCATAGCAGTAGTGGCAGCAGCAGCAGCAGCAACACCACCACCACCACCACCACCACTACCATCACCAAGATTCCGAACTTCGAGTTGGGTTTTTCCCATGATTTGTTGAATATCAGATGTCCATAATATATATTATCTTTGGGTGAATAAAAAATTCATTACCAAAGAAGGGAAGGAGAAGAAGAATATACAACCCCTAGGGGAAAAACAAAAAACAAAAAAACCTAGAAGGCCAGCAAATTACAAGGGGGAGGGGAGAATGGAGGGGGGGAGGTCTTAGGAGACAACAATAAGCCTGTTCCTAGGGGAATCTCTAGCAGGGCGAGGAGGAAGTAGCTTCAATTTGGAACTAACTTAAAAGAAGATGGCTTTCCAAATCAAGTCAAAAGAGCAGGAGTTGGAAGTCCATTTTTGGAGGTTTCACTCCATCCAAATATGGTTGATAGTGGTGCAAAAAGCAAGCTTGCCAACAATGTCACAAATAGAGGGACCCCCATAAGTCATGTAAACCCAAATCCATTCCCTATGAAGAAGGAGTATACATCTCCTGCTAGGCCAGTAAGTGGACTCTTTTCCAAACAGAGGAAGAGAAGGGACATGCGAAGAACATATATTCTATGTGTTCGAAGCCATTCCATCAAAGACATTAGGAACAGGGAACTAGAATTTGGCTGCGGAGCAGAAAGGATTAGGTGGGAAGACAAGTGGAGAGAGCTCTCCAGATGGTGAAATTCTGACGGGAATATGACTAGTAAACTAGACAATCTTCCACCAGGGAGCAAGGGGATTGTGAGATCGAATAAAATTTCAATCTGAGGAGTTAAAGGAAGCCGAAGGGGATGGTAACCAGATGAATTTTGTCTCCTTTACCACGATGACCAGGGGGAATAGGAGGGAGGGACACCCAATTGGCCGAGAGGGGAGGGGAGGACATAGGAGGAGACTTAGACCTGGTGATGATGGAGGCCACTGTGGAATCTTTGTTAAGGCCCAAGGAGTAGACTATTCTATGGCCAATCTCGAAGAGGAGCACAGTAGAAGGGTGCCAATTCCAACCAGAAGGATGTCCATGATATATTAATTATGCTATAACATAATCATCCTAAATTCTTAACTGATAATTGCAATGGATCTTCTATAGGAATTTGTTTGCATTCTTTCTTTCTAATTAAGGTGATTAGCATTTTTTTTAGGTGCCTGGGATACATCCATTTCTGTCTTTGGAAAGATAATAGTTTAATGAGCACTCTCAAATTTGGTCAAATTATTAGCTTGTATTGTAAAAATTGGTGGTTTATTACGCTAGTAATATGGTACTGTTTTGAATGTCAAATCAGTAGCCAAAACAAGATCTTTACAAAGGAATCGGTTCAGGTTTAGGGTGAATTTAAATAGAACAAAGTTGGATGGTTGAATTGCTGTAGATGAGGTCAAATGTAGTAGGTGATTTTTTTTTTTTTGGGGTGGGGGGGGGGTTGGGGTGGGGTGGGGTGGAGGTTTACTCAAAGTTTCAGCCAAATCAGATGATTAAAACAGTAGTTATGGAGTAATCCTAGTGACAATAGGAATGGGGGTATTGTGGTAAGTTTGGGTACTGAGATTATGGTCTACAAAGTGGAATTAGGTCACTGATTTCAGAAGTGATTTAATCTAATATCAGTAGTCTAATTAGGGTAACAAATCAGAATTGGAATTGGTTTTATGAAGGTCTAAATAGTAACTTAATGGAGGAGGGGGTATAATAGAAAAATCAGGAATATATCCAAATCCAACCATCAGAACAGGGCCTGATTTAAATCGATTTCTGTCTTAGGGTTTGTGAACATGTGGTAAAAATCTCAGAATCATCGGATGGTTGGGTTTGCATAATCTAAAAAGGAAACCTTGTAAATGAAAGTCTAGAATTACGATTCTAGACTTCTAGTTGCGGAAAATTAAGAATACACTTGTTAATGGGTATGATCTGAAAATATGAACAAGAAACTAATAACAAGCAGCAAAAAAAAAAAAAAAGCATGAACACAAGGATAAAACCACCCGGGCTTCACACTGCAAGGTGTCAATTGGGTCAAACACCAATCCCTTCACCTTGATCAAACACAAGGGAATCTTCACAGTAGAAGACAAGTTGCAGCAGCGAGCTTCAATTTCAGAATTGTGGGTAAGGTGAGAAGCCTCCACACATTGTTTATTTATAAGCCAAAAAAAAAAGAGTTGGACTAGGACACCCCCCCTAGCAGACTCATATTTAGACAAGCCTAGGCAAAGCTAAGCTAGAATCAAAGTGGAAATAGGAATCCCCCTCCCCAACCGAGCTTGACTATTACATAGACACTAATGAAATAAAATCACTTGAAAAATTGAACCAAAAATTGGATCAAATTGTACCAGGTTTAATTAAACCAAACCAAAGACAAAGACATGAAATAAAAACTTAAGTATAGAAAGCAATAAAAAAAAGTAAATAGCAACACACTAGACCAAACCATGGCCTCCTCTCTTGGACTTCTTTGACGTGAATAGATCTTCAATTCTGCATCAGCTTTCTTTGACTTGAAAACGTTTGTCTACGAAGAATGGGTGAAAGGCATGTAATTCATGTACAAGTCAAGATTGAGCTTCTTGAAGTCATCAACATGAATCCAAGTATTGTCATGTCGTGGATAACCTTTCCATTTGACGACGAGTGTATAGGATCCAGTAAAATGACGAGTGGTTTTGTAGGTGTTATCCTAAACTTCCTCAATAGTATCATCAGTAGGTGGCTTGTGGGCTGACTCAACATCTGTTCCGTATCACCATTATCTAAGTGATGTCCCACATAAAGATGTAAATCAACCACATTGAAGACATTTTCCGTCATCTCAGTATGTAGCTCAAGCACTTACGCATTGGGTGCTACATGTTTCAACAACTTGTAGGGACCCATCGTCTTTGGATGGAGTTTAGTGTTGACACCTGGTTGGAACCTCTCGAGATTGATACAAACCATTGCCATGTCTCCTGGTTTAAACTCCACATAATGTTGATGACGATCAGCTGTAGCTTTATAAACATCATTGCCTCGAGTGATACATCATCAAACTTTAGAGGTTTGAATGCACCTTTGTGATGTGGCGCAAGATTTTATCAGCTTTAAGATGATTCGAGCCTAGGGTGGGAGTGGAACAAGATCGATAGGATGTCTTGGCTGAACTCCAATATGTTGAAAGGAGTATGTCCTGTTTTCCTGTTCATTGAATTATTGTAAGAAAACTCAGCAATGTTGAGGATGGCTGGCCATGTCTTCTTATAATCTTTGACTAAGCACCTCAACAAATTCCCCAAACTTTTGTTCACTACCTCTGTCAAACCATTAGTTTGTGGATGGAATGCAGTTGAAAACTGTAGCTTTGTGTTAGTTTTCAGTCACAATGTCTTCTAGAAGTAACTCATGAATTTGATGTCATGATCACAAACACAATGCTACTCGGAAGCCAATGTAGTCAATCAACCTCCCTGAAGAATAATTTGTAACATGACCCGAATTGAAGGTCTTACGACATGGCGGAAAATGAGAAATATTTGAGAAGCAATCTACTACCACCATGATGGAATCATATCGTTCTTTGGTAGGGGGCAGTCCAAGCACGAAGTCCATGCTATATCTAACCAGGGTGTGTGAGGGACAGGTAATGGTGAGTATAGACCTGAATTCTGCTTCGTTCCCTTAGCAAGCAGGAAAACTCGTCATCTCTTGAATACATGATCAACATCCTTTGCAATATGTGGTCAATTGTGACGATTTGTTACTTGTATGATAGTCCTATCCTTGCCAAAATGACCTTCCAAATCTCCTACGTGTAACTCCCATATGATGTGATGCCGTACAAAAGAGTTTGGAATGCATATCCACGTCCCCAACATATATCCATCATGAACTGAGTATTTATTGTTGCTGTCCGCGTTGCTGTAACTCCTCATATTGGATGATGAAATCTTTGTCAGATGTGTATCCATCACGTATTTGATCAATGCCAACCACATGTATTGAAAAAGTTTTAAAAGTAAGCACTTTTCAGCTCAATGCATCAGCCACTGTATTCTTCTTTCTAGCCTTTTACTTTATTACAAACATGAACTCTTGTAAGTAAGCTACCCACTTGGCATGCATGCTACTAATTGATTTCTGAGAATGGAGGTGCTTGAATGCCTCATGATCAGTGTAAAGTATGAATTCTTTACCAATAAGATAATGCCTTTAGTGGTGTAACACTTGGATGATGACATAGAGCTCAAGATCATATGTTGAATAATGTTGCTTGGCATCATTGAGTTTCTCGCTATAGAAATCGATAAAGTACTCACCTTGCATCAGTACGCCTTCCAGACTAATATGTGAAGCATTAATAGAAAACTCAAATATTCAGTCAAAATTTGAAAGGCGTAGTACTGGAGCCTCTGTCATCTTTCTCTTGATATATGATAGGCTGCCAAACCATCATAAAATACCTGTGGATCATGCTTGCCACTGTACTCCTTCAGTTTGAGCTTGACCTTTTGTGTGTCTTCTGAGTGTAGATAGGGTACATCAGTATTAGTGTGGAAACAAGACCTCACATGATCATCAGAAGTAGTTTGCAATGTAATAGCCCTTTCCTGTACTTCTGTTATGGAGATGGACTGTGGACTGTATCTTGTACTTGTCTTCATCTTCAGGTGGTAGGTTACTATCGTGTGCTGTAAACTATGACTCTCGTTTCCTTAACCTCTCACTAATAGCCATCTGTTCAGACGACATCATGTTCTGTTCAGTATAGAGCTGCCTGCTGAAACATCTCAATAACCTTTGCCATCGGATCAGGAAGACCTGGTTGCCTTGGTGAACCATTTTTTGCCATGCTCAGATACCAACAACAACAACAAACTAAGCCTTATCCCAACTTAATGAGGTCAGCTACACAGATACAAACATAAAAAAATAAGGAAAACTGGATTCTAAAACAGAGAAAAAGGGGGGGGGGGGGGAAGAGATGAGAAAAGACTTGCCATGCTTTGATACCATTTAATGTAAAACTGGGTTGAGTTTCAAATCAGTAGCCAAAACATGATCTTTACTCGAGGGAATAGGTTCAGGTTTAGGGTCAATTTAAATAGAACCAACTTGGATGGTTGAATGAGTATATAGATGAGGTCGAGTGTAGTAGGTAATGGGGCGAAGGTTTAGTCAAAGTTTCAGCCAAATCAGATGGTTAAAACAGTAGTTATGGGGTAATCCTAGTGACAATAGGAATGGGGTATTATGGTAATTTCGGGTAGTGAGATTAGGGTTTGGAAAGTGGATATACGTCACTGATTTCTATAGTGATTTAATCTAATATCAGTGGCCTAACTAGGCTAAGAAATCAGAATTGGAATTGGGTTTAATGGAGGTAGGGGTATAATGGGAAAGTCAGAAATATCCAAATCTGACCATCCAGATAAGACAGTGGTTGATACAGTGAGCCGAAAAGTGTTAACTCTCGACACTTTTTCAGCACATGCAATCAGCATTGATCAAATAAGTGATGAGTACGCATCTGACAGATTTCAGCATCCTATATGCAAAGTTACAGCAAGGTGGACAGCACCCTAATTACTTAGTTCATGATGACTATTTGTTTTTGGGAACGTGGTTATGCATTCCAAACCCTTCCCTATGGCATCACATCATACGGAAGTCTATAAGTTGGTGTCACACGTGTCTGCAATGTTATGATTTTAGTAGTGATACAGATTTTGCCATAGCATCTAGCCCATTTTCATATGTGGGAACAAGAAGTTAAACTTCAGGGCTTACAATATTAAGACCCACTCAGGACCCACTCTGGACCTTTACCATAGTCTTGATGATGGTGTTACTTCTTTTGTCTACCATGATGTTTATATTTTTTGCCGAAATAATTTATTTACTTCTGGATATATCTTTCTCCTAATTTAAGAAAATGCTTTTATTCTTGAAGAAACATCATAAACAGCAAAGGAATTTTCGTTCCTTTTCTGATAGGGAAGTTTGGATTGTCCCCATGTTCTGATGCATGGAACTGAATAATTTTTTCCAATGTATCCTACTTGAAGGATTACTGTTTCATGACCTTGTTTCACGTTTGACAGGGAGTGTCCTTCAGAATTGCAGGAAGCTATTGCAAGCATAATCTTTGCTGCTCCCAGATGTTCAGATTTGCCAGAGTTGTTGCAGATAAAGAACCTATTTACTACAAAATATGGAAAGGAGTTTGTGTCGGCAGCTTCTGAGCTTCGTCCTGATACTAGCGTCAACCGTGGAGTAAATTGGATTTAATATGTTCAGTGTTTTGTCTATATGATATTTCTGCAGTAGCAACTAGGTCCCTTATAACTTGGTGATTCAATTTTGTGACCTCGTTTCTTACTCTCTTTTGTGTCATATTTTGTAGATAATTGAGAAACTTTCTGTTAAAGCTCCATCTCCAGAAACAAGGCTTAAGATTTTGAAGGAAATTGCAGAAGAGTACAATCTAGACTGGGATTCTTCTCGCACTGAAGCAGAGTTCAGTAAGAAGCATGAAGATCTGCTGGTACGAGAACTATCTTGCTTTTCATTTTTGTTCTTGAAGTATGTTGTTAGTACCCAACTTGTGGCTAATAAAAGTGCTTTCATTCTTTTTCATTTTCATTTTCATTTTTATTTTCTGAATGTTTTATATGGAGTAGGGAGGTTAAGAATTCTTTTTGGGATTTATGATCTTCGCTATTACATGCCTTAAAATCCTCTTTTTAAGTGATCTGAATACTGGTAAAATCAGAAGGTGATGCTACCTCCCATTTTCGGGAAATGATTGAAAATATTGTTTATGAACCAATGCTTTTTTTGGTTTTCTATATATTTTCAAATGTTGTGCACTGTTGGATAAAGTTTGTGTTCAAATTAGCCTTCCTGTAGATTTATTTTATTTGTTATGGGTCAAAGCAATCAGATAAGAGGAAGCAATTATTTGGTGTGCGACCAGATTGAGCTCCTTGGTCTCTGATGTGTGCTATTTAAGGGCTGTCAAGCTTGTTATGAATGTTCGAAAATGAGGATTCTTTTTGGATTAAATTCTCATAGTCTGTCCAAAATATTCCTTAACCCCTACCATAGAGAAGTTTGTCTATTATTGTATATGAAAATATTCATTTGCTTGAACGGCTTTTGTTGAGCAAGCCTGCAGTCTTGGTTGGCCATGAGTCAGTTGGCTTGGACTTGAGAGGATATCTGACCATTTTAAATTTGAAGAGTTTCTTCAGTGAATATTCATTCTTTTTTTCTTTTCCCTCGTTTTGATGAATTATTGCTGAATATTCATCAGAGATTGGAATGCTGTTGTAGGAAGGTTCAAATCAAATTCTCAGTGAAGCGGCAGACTCTCAAATGATCACTAGACAGTGCTCAGTTGACTCTACACTGTCCAACGAGGCTAATCCTATCATTACGAGAAAAAGGAACAATGAAGCTCAACACCCTCAAATCCCCACTCCACCCAAAGAGGATATTTCCTTGATTGGTCATGATAGAGCTGAAAGATCAATTACAAATCTTAGTGAGGGATCATTTAATAATATTAAAACAGAGACTAGATCTCACTCACCTGACATCTTGGAGTTAGCACGAGCTGCCATTGCCTCTGCAGAGCGTGCCTCAGCCACTGCCCGTGCAGCTGCTGAGCTTGTGAATGTTAAAGGTCCATGGATGCAAGAAGGAAAATCTGTGTAATGCTTTATGATGGTGAATGTCGTACTTGAGGTATTACTGGGAGCATAACTTAAATCGCATTTGATCTTGGAGGATTCCGATATAAAGGATGAATAATTTATTGAGTAATGATGTTGTGCATATTTTGGAGTAAGAGCATGGTAATTTTACTGATGAGCACCGATACAGTTGTGTTTCTTTTTTCTCGGCAAAAGAAAATAAATGCATTATGCAGGTCATGTGTCAAAACTGTTACATTTCATGTACCTTATTTGTTCTTGTTGTGAATGATTTCTTTTATATGATTCTTGTACTTTAGTATTTTGTTGATATCTTCAACCATGGTTCGAAGTTGAAACCCCATATTCCATCAAGTATCTGTTAGTAATGGATATATGTACTTTTCTTTCAGCAAGTAAAATGAAGGCTCTTGTTATGCAAGATCATATCTGAGTAGTTTTGTCTTGATATCTTCTACTTGCAAGAGTAAATGTATATCCATTTTCTTTATCCTTTTGGCAGCTACTCAAGAGATGCAGGAGCAAATGAATCTCTCTCATATTTCATAGATGGTCCATGTAGGATGGCCTTCTTATGCCGTCTAATTTGTGCCATGTGGAACGGTGATGTGTCAAAGTCCAACTGATGGATGGATAGAGCATGGTCTGGATGTCTTGATTGGCCATTTGTAAAAGTTCAGGGCCAAATCGAATCATATTTCCCTCTCCCTTCCCTTTGTCAAACTGTTCATTGACTGACTTTGTCTATTCTGAAACTTGACATGAGAGGAGGGTCCCTCTAACCTGTTACACAGCAGATATAAGGGCCATACAAGAAAGCCCATGGGCTCCAGGTAGAAATATATTATTGGGGCTGCAGTGTTATTTAAGGTTAGGATTCCTTTCGGGGTTCCAACATGAGATGTAAGCTCAATTGTTCCTGGTGTTCTTGTTTTCCATCTGCCGTCGTGGTTTTGAGATAGAAAAATATCGATGATTTTCTAAGATTGGCCCAGGCTAAGAATGGTGAGCGTGAATCTTGATATTACTTGGGGTGTCAATTCCAGGCCAGCACCGACAGGCCCAACTGAGCCTGACTGAGAAAACCTGATACCGGCTGGCCTGTTTATTAAATGTAAGCATCAATCCCAGCCTGATTGACAATTCCGTTGTTCCCACTTCCCGGCACAAGGTTTCTACACTTCTACCTGACTGACTAATAGACTGATTTAGCTTGATATGTTTAAAGCCCGTTTACTAAGCTCTACATGTTTAAAGCCAGTTTAGAGATAGATGTCTCATTAGCCTGTTTAAAGCTGCCTAAGGTCCGCTTAGCCAGATCAAAGACTGGTAGTTCTGTTACCTTACCAACGGGCTATAAATGGGACTATGCCTAACATATGATAACTAGATTACTTAAACAGGCAGGCCACGGAGAAATCCCAATCAGACCAGACACCCCTAGGAAGATCATTCCAAGTTTGGTAACACAATCAAACTTCAGAAGGTCCACAGAGGCCCATTGGCAATGCAAACTCAAGAGTATACTCAAAACTCTCAGCAAGGTGATCTCATGGTTAAGAAAACCCCAGGCTTTTGATCTATGGATAGATCTTATATTGACAAGGGAAATTAAGTGCTCTTTTGCCCAGTAAAAACTAAATGGGGTTTTTTTTTTTTTTCGAAAAAAGAAGTCTAAATGTGTTATTTAATGTATGGTATGTAATATGAATGGTTAGAATGGATGGACCACAGTGTCACTTAGTTTTCCATCAACCCCACACCTGTACTGTGGATTGTTCAGTCCATAAGATTCTTTTGACCACCTTGCCTCAGGAGGACACATTCCAAGGACTTGAACTAAACGCAGAGACATGTGAAAGCAGAAGCAGAGAAAGAAGCAGCTCTAATGACAAGGAAACATCGTTTTCAGGGGGGAAACGAATAGGCCTACTAGTAAAAACAACAACACAACAAAATAGAGTAAATACATAGCAACTGTTATATCTTACATGATATGACATAATACTATCTATCCCCTAAGGAAGGTTCAATCAGTGCTGCAGGTTGTGAATCTCCACCCATTATCCTCATTGAATTGCCTCTTCTGAACAGTCGTTTTCATCTTGAGTTTTGGTTTTAAGACCAACACATTACCCTATTTCCATTGGAAGGTGCCCTTGTTCTCTCACTCTCTCTCTCTCTCTCTCTCTCTCTCTCTCTCTCTCATAAATTCATGCTATAATTTCTGTGGATGCTAGAGTAGATGGAATAATTAACCAACTTTCTTTTTCCTTCTTATGTTGCATGTAACCTGTAATGAAGGGAAAAAGAAGAGGGATAGTGGGTCTTAGACTGATATGTTACACTGAATGTCTGGTATGAGGATATTGGCGTGCAAGAGGAAAAGCTAAAAAAGTGGAGTTTTCCTTGAAAGGAGAACTTATTTCTGGTGCAAATTTATAGGATATGGAGGATTTGAAGATCAGTTGGCGGGGGGGGGGGGGGGGGGGGGGGGGATGGAGAGAGAGAGAGAGAGAGAGAGAGAGAGAGAGAGAGAGTGAGTGAGTGAGTGTTGTACGAATGTATGATAATTGGTTTCTTGATTTTGTAAGTGGGATATATATAACATGGTGAAGGCTGTCTAGGTGGATTGTAGTAGTACTGGGAAACAATGGGGCATGAACCATAAAGTGTAAGCAGGTGTACATACATATATATATATATATATATAGAGAGAGAGAGAGAGAGAGAGAGAGAGAGAGAGAGAGAGAGAGAGACTGTTCATAAATCAAAACACTCACTGTAATAATGCACAATCACATCATTACCTCAAGAAACAAGAGTTAAAAAGACTGACTTTAGGAGTCCAAAATCAGAATTTCGTTTTCAGAAAGTTTTCTCTACAAGTTAAATCAAAATCAGTGATACTATAATAGATCAATTTTTTTCTTTTTTTAATTTTTGTTTTACTCATCCATAATGAGGGGAACTTCAAAAGCTTCAAATTTTGGGTAAATGTGAACCTCTTCATTAGCCATTCCAGCAAAACTTCTGTCTTCTTCTTAGCTACATACTTAAAAGGGTATAATCATAATAATTTCCAAAAGGAAACAAAGAAAGCTCAGTGCAAAGAGGCAGTACTTTAGGAGTCTTTGTAGACTACTGTCATCCATGATAGAGGCCTTACAGGAAAAAAAAAAAAAACCATGCATGATAGAGTTGACTGATTAGCTCTGCTCCATCTTTGGTTGCAAGTGAAACGCATGCATTGTTTGCATTCAACTAAGGTGTAGACCATAAATGATTACCAATCAATAGACAGAGATAATATGACAAATAGTATGCAAGCTACTTGAAGTAGGGGGTCCATACTATGTTGTCGGCTCTCTCTCTCTTGGATTGTGATATGATAGATCACACTTCTCAGAAACGATTCTCCTTTGAATAATGTTTCTTTCACCCTTTAATAACTAATAATGATTCTTCCTTTTTTGTTTGGGACTTCCATGAATTCCTTTTTTATAGTCTTCATGAAGCTACAGCTATAGCATGGAAGAGCTTTTGCGTGGCCTTTGAATCATACGTCCCCATCTACTATACTATTTACATATAAAATTCATTTATTTCTGTTTTTCTTCTTAATCATGTTTATAATATAAAGGAAGAAATTGACTATTCTCAAATGGGTCCATTTTCGTAAGCTTCTTCTTTGCTATCCTTGGTGGGTTATGAAGTCCATGAAACACAGGAGTGGGTACAGTCTGAACGCAGGTAGAGGAAGAACGAATGTGTTCTTTAATGTGCTTTTAAGCCATGTGAATTGTCCTATCAGGTGGAGACATGGAAGAACTCTGTGCTCAGCAACCATATAAGGGCACAAGAGGCAGGAACATTTGAAATTATTATATTAGTTTTTTTCTTAAAGAAAGTGGCTTGTTGAGCAAATGGTATAAACGAGCACACCAACGAGGAGTAGCTCTTCGGAATCAATCCACAAATCTAAACAACAGAATACAAGACATCTTAACCCCAATAGTAATTGTCCTGTCTATTCATCGATCTAGCAAGATCAGCCTCTTGCAAACTATTATTTTTCGACCCATTGTTGCTAAGTTTAACAGTAAGGACTAAGGCCATCCAATTAATCCTCTTTCAATAAATCAAAGTTGTGTCTATAAGGAATTTATATGGAGAGACACCAAGCTTAGCCAATAAATTAAATCCTTTTTCTAACCATTTTGCCTAGACTAATGTCCATAAGGTATTCATATGGAAACACACTAAGTTTGGTCAATTGGAAGGGTGATGTCCCAAATTTAAACATTAAATATATAAAGAGTAGTTTGAATTAGTGACGTATCAAATTTTAGACTCATTCAATCATATAACTCCCCCATTTCATCCTCTGGGTAACCTTACATATTTTAGTGTTTTAAATAATGGTCTGTGACAAACATTGTTAAGTCGAAATTTGACATGTGGCTAGTGAATCCTAAGGAATACTTGTCGCAATCCCACGTGGCACAACTAGTTTTGCCCCCTACTCCCACACAACAAATGGATGCCTCATGGACATGACCAACCAAGTAAAGAGTGACACATAAATTTTTTCTTTTTCCTTATACACATTTGAGTAAGTGGATAGATCTAAATTGCATAGCTAGGTCAGTCCATATAAATTTGTAAACCACATGTGGGGTTGAAATTCGATTCCTCTCTTCTGTTTTTAGTGGATTAAATCCTAGGTTGATTCCTGCCTTGTGATTTTAGACCTTTACTCTTGGTGTATGATGTCTTGTTTTCTGTTACAGTTTAATCCAAGGAGTACTGATACAGACGCCCTGATAGAATAGAACGGGATCAAATTTTTTACTTGAGGGCAGTTTTGTACTTTCCAGATTAGGGTTTTTCGCTATATATATTTGTAGCGAGGTTTACTTTCTCTATAATGCAAGCAACACTGAGAGGTGTGAGGATGAGCACTATAACCCTATTCTCCATTGATGGTGAAGTAGGATCTCATCTCACCGAGGACATAGGCAATCTTGCCAACCTTGTAAACCTATGTCAATTTTTTTGTTTTTGTTTTTCCATTATCTTTTGCATCGTTTTTAGGGTTGCGTTTCTATATTTACTTCACCCATTGTAAGAAAAGAACATCTTAAGTTTCAACATCTATTTTTAAATTAGATTTTGAAAAAATGTTTTTTGTGACTTCAAACATTAGAGGGAGTGAGAGTTCATGAAGAAAATTCCCAGACTTAAGATTTCATGCCACAACACTTGATTTTTTGATAGGATTGGGAAAAGTGTTTTTCATGACTCCATACAATAAGGAGCAAGAGATCATAGAGAACCTCACCAATCTAAAAGTCCAGTCTTAGAATTACATCATGGTGGATGAAAAGTTGTGAATTTGTAACCGAAACCGTTTATCAAAACCGAACCGATCTGTTTACACCGAAATTGCAAAACCGTTTAGTACATGGTGCGGTTATGGTTTCAAGTTTCAGGCCGATTAGTTAAACGGGTCGGGTCAGTTTTAACCGCAGAACCCATTGGTTTCAAACTGAATTGAAACCATTTAAACCGAACCGTTTAAAACCATTTAAACTGTTTAAACCGATCCGATTAATCCGTATAACAATTAAATAAAGAAGGGGCAGTAATCCGTATAACAATTAACAATTAAATTGAGTGTTCATCCTGCTTTGGTATGATTTATTGCAATTCAGTTCAAGTTTAGGCTTTAGATCATGAACTTGTAATCCATATATGTTACTATATTATTATGTTATCATAGATGGGTTGTTTTGGCTGAATCACTTGTCATTTTAATATTTTATGCTGTAAAAGGCTGGATTTGGATATTGTATGATATTAGTTCTAAATGTTTGAGAATGGCCATGCAAAGTAATAGCACTAGATTATCAAATTAAGACATACCATCGTTAATATAGAATCTCTTATTTGTGGTTGCCAATTATTTTTTGATAAGCTTATGATCTTCAGTTTAGAGATGGTTGCAAGTTACAACAAACCGATTGTGAACCGTTTTACAAACCGTATGGAATAAATCGAAATCGAAACCGTTTAAAACCGTGAAACCGACGCCGTTTAGAAACCGTGGAAATCGAAACCGTTTACTAAACGGTCACGGTTTCAGAAAGTGGAACTGTTTAGTAAATGGTGCGGTTATGGTTTTAGTCAAATAAAAGTGAACCGATTCGATCCACACCATTTAAACCGAAACCAAACCGATTAACACCCTTAAGATTGTCCCTTCATGTGGCCTACGGAAAAAAAATTTCAAAAAAAAATTGTTGGTTTCTTCGGTCAATGCACAGAAGAGGAGCCGTAGATGGGGCTAGTTTGGCAAGTGACAAAATCTTTTGAGCTGAATCGGTCCAACCATGGTTTCAAATATCGATATCGTATCGGTATCAGTCTCAGTTGATACCGATACTTGACTGGTCTAGAATCTAGATCGATTACTCATATCGTTTCAAGTGTAAACTGGTTAGAAAATATACATTTAAAAAAAAAAAAAAAAACAAGGGCAAAGTGACTCATAAGCACCAATCAAATCGGTATTGATACCAATACCTAAATCGTCCAAACAGGATCCATCACCCAAAACAATCAAACAAAAATAAATTTCACCAGTAGCCTCATCTTCACAAAAGCAACGAAACAAAAGCTGAGCTTCAACCAGTTCCCAAAAACACACTAATAAACCCTAAAACACCATCAAACAAATATAAATTGCGAACGCCCTGCACGGGGGGCATAAATGCTGCCCCCGACAGCCGCTGTAGTCTTTGTGAGAGAGGCAGACACCCATTCCTGTTACACATCAATGGCTGATTAGACAGTACGTACTTAAGCTTTACTCTCCCTTATCATGGTCACTCCTCCCTAAAAACAACCAAAACAGAGAGAGAAGATATACCAGATCAGGAAAAGAAGAAAAGGTTGCTGCAACTGGAGGTTAGCCCAACTGCTGTAAAAGCTGCTTAATGGTGGTACTCTATAAGGCTTGAAACATACAGAACCCTTCCCCTGTTTAAAGTGCTGGTCACTTAATACGTAGCCCTGCACCTTTAAACATAGCCCTCATTTGCTTCTACCTATGTGTTATGCTTGAGGCCTATGTGTATGTTTTGAGGCCTCCTGGCCGTCAACTTTATAGTACTCTTTAATCTTTATTGCCACTGCCACTGCCACTGCTACTGCTGCTTGTTTTTTTTTTTTTTCCTGTCCCGTTTCTTCCATATTATATTACTTCCCAGTTTTCAGTTAAAGGCAAATTACCCTTTTTTTTAAACAGTGAAGACAATTAAGTATGCAAACCTGCTGTATTCTTTTGCATCTCCCTCCTTTTGCCCAGTAAACCTTCAATGGACTTCATCCAAAACTCTCACACCCACACCCACAAATGCTGGTTCCTCTGTTGTTGTAAAAACAATCTTTTTCATTGATAATTTTATTGAAAATAATGTCATAAGGTGATATATACCATGGTGAAACACATCTCATTTCACACAGAAGCAGAGTTTCTCAATGTGAAGACCTGTTCCTAAACTATAAGTTTCCAAAAGGTACAGCAACCAAAACAATATATGTAAACAATGTACAGTTCTTGTGGTTATCATTGAGATGCCCTCCTTGCAAAATTGAGACAGCAAAGGCATACTTCATAGTTTTTCAAAAAAATAGGTGTTATGTAAGCAAAGAATCATCTTCAATCTGTCCAGCTAACTGTTCCAAGACTGAGTATATTTCATCCTTGGAAGGGTGAAACCAATCAGAAGCAGTAAATGAATGCACCTTGCCCCCGATTTCAACCCAGCTAATGGCTTTTTCTTTTCTCACTTGTCTCTTATTCATAAGATGCCTCACCTTCTCCACTGATTCCCACCTTCCAACCGCAGCATACATGTTTGAAAGCAATACATAAGCTGGAGAGGAATGAGGCTCCAACTCAATAAGTTGTTCAGCTGCTTTTCTTCCCAATTCTATATTCCCATGAATTTTACAAGCACCAAGTAAGGCATTCCAAATTCTATTATCTGGTTTAATAGGCATCTTTGCAAGCAACTCTGACACCTCTTTGAAACGTCCAGCACGACCCAAGAGATCAACCAAACATGCATAATGCTCTTGGGTGGTAACAAAGGTTTTGTCCTTGGTCAAGGATTCAAAATAACCAAGCCCTTCATTCACAAGGCCTGAATGGCTACAAGCATTTAGAATTACCACCAAGGTGACCTTATTAGGCTTTATTCCTTCTCTCACAAGGTCACCAAATAGTTGGATAGCCTCTTTGCCACAACCATGTTGTGCCAAGGCCGAAATCATTGTGTTCCACAGAACCACGTCTTGCTTATTACCTATACGATGAAACACCTGTAGACTAACTTCCAAACATCCACATTTTGAGTACATATCAATGAGAGAGCTTACAACTATCGTATTAGGTCTGAAGTGACTCCGCACCAGATAACCATGGATTTGTTTACCATGTTTGAGTAAAGCAATGCTGGCACAAGCACAAAGACTACTACTGATGGTGAATTGATCTGGTTTAATGTGCATCATCATCATCTCTGAGAAGAGGTCCAGTGCTTCGTGCTCCAAACCACCCTGAACATACCCAGATATCAAAGCCGTCCATGAAACAGGGTTCTTCTCTGGCATCTCATTGAACAAATTTCTAGCTGATTCGGTATCCCCTGACTTGGCATAACCTGAAACCAATGTGGTCCAAGCAAGAACATCTCTTGTAGGCATATCATCGAACATCTTCCTGGCATCACCAATTACCCCGCATTTCGCATAAGCATCCACAATAGAGCTTGAAAGAACTACATTAGATGAGAATCCAACCACCAAAACCTGAGCATGAACCTGCCTAGTTACGTCCAAATCCTCCAACTTCACACAAGCAGTCAGAATACCAGCAAAACTGAACTGGTTAAACCCAAGAGAAGAACGACGCAACTGTGCATAAAATCTAAAACCTTCATAACAAAACCCATTCCGTGCCAGGGCAATTATCATGGTATTCCAGGACACAACATCCTTCTCAGGCATTTTGTCAAACAACTTCCTTGCAGGTTTCAGCATCCCGAGCTTGGTATAACCAGCCAGCATATTGTTCCAAGAGAACAAATTTCTCACAGGCATCTTATCGAACACTCGTCGAGCTTCCATGTCGTCACCACATTTAAAGTACATACCGATCAAATGGTTAAACAAAAAAGTTCCGGGGTGTTTGAGGCCAGTCAGTTTCAAATGGAGGTGAACCCATTTGCCCTCTCGAAGGGATCTAGAATTGGCGCACTGCCGCAAGAGAAAAGCAAGCGTCCGATGGTCTAAACGCAGGCCCCGGCGGGACAGCAATTCTAAAGAGTAGACAGTTTCTTTGAGTTTGCCCTGGTAACAGAGGTCGACAACGTTCTGAACAACACAAGGGCGGGTTTTGGTTCGAAGGGTTGAGAGAAAGCGATCAGGGTAAGAAAGCGATCGCATTGCTGAAAGAATTGATCATGTGAGAGCATCTTTTCATCAGCCGACTCTGATTCAAAAGTCAACACTCTGCAATTGAGATTCCGGCATAGTAAGGAGACGAAGCAGACGTCTAAACCCTTTTGTACGGCTCTCTCCGAAAGCTTGAAACTTTGAAACTCGCGAAGTTACACCGATCTTATCTCAATTCCACTGTCAGAAATGTTGTACGTCTTTGTAATATCCCATTCAAAATCACAACTTTAGAATTTGGGAGAGAGAGAGAGAGAGAGAGAGAGAGAGAGAGGGAGAGATCGGTAGAGAGAGAGCCACCCATAACATTATAGATCTTGAAACTTGAAAGCAAAAATCTGAAATGAAGCAAAAAGTACAGCAGGAGCTCAAACACTGACTTGACTTATCGCTTTCTTCTGTGCGACTTGCAGTGCAACAGTAGATTTTTGAGTAATTTTAGTTTCAATTTGAATTTAATTAGTGAAACATAAAAGATGATTATGAAATGAGCTTACAGAATTTATCACTGACGACGGAGGGTGAAATCCTTAATCAATGTGCTCGATTGGGTCCTCTAGCGCCACTCCCTCTCGCGCGTGAGAGCTCGCTGCACTTTAACAGCCAGTGCCTACTGCCTAAAGCAGTGGGATTTCTTTGCAAGTGGGGCATTTACATACACATTCTTCTCATATAGGGCTGGAAATCATATTTAAAAAAATGGGATTGGATGCTTATGTGCCATCCCTAATTGGTACTCATGCTGATGTAGTGGTCACGACACGTTACACTATGTGTGGGGAGGTAGACAGACATCTAACCATGGGCAGGGATGGTCTTTTTGGTACCCTTCTACCAGGTAAAGGGGCACCAGACTGCGTTAGGGATTTTTTTTTTTTGGACTGGGGGAGGGAGGAGATGGCTGTTGAGCAAGCAACATAGAGAAACCAATAAATTGTGATAGAATGTTCTCATACATAGAAGGGTAGAGAAATAAGGTCACGTGAGGAAGAGAGATAAAAGGAGATAGAAGGAGATAATGATATCGGTAGACCACCTTTTCGGATTAGAGTACATTTACATTTTTTGTTTTTTGACAAGGGATATATAATCTTTCATGCAAAACCATTGGAAACATGGGAGATGGCATCTCTAAGTTCGTAAACAAGGGACTCCATGTGAAGGAAATAGAGTGAGATAGATTTCGAATTCATAGTCGAAAAACCAAGTTTGACAGGTGAGCCGTACGAGTCAAGACAAAATTTTGAAAACTTGGTCAAGACTTGATCGAGTTAAAAATGATCCTAGGGTGTTTCACATGCCTGCTTCTTTATACCTAATGTGTTTCACACGTCTACACACATGAACATTGTTTACTCATTTATTCAAGGAAAGAAAAAAATAAAATAAAAAAAGAATTGAGGATGTGAGGAGGCTTAGTGCACCTGTTAGGCATAGGGAGTCTTCCCTTCTTGTAGCTTCTACACCACTCTTCTATTGGACTCAGATCGCCACTGAGAGGGGGTGAGTCAATGGTGTCTAAAAACTTAATTCCAACTTGTTAATTTCCTAAACTTACTTGCTAATATCACAGGCAGACACACACACACATACACACACGAAATGACTATCACCAGATAACCCACCGTCCACAAACCATCTTGTATAGCACACATCCACAAGCACACAAACCACAATCCAAGAGGATGCATGGTTCGACAATGTACCTACTTCCATGGTGCAAATGGTAGTTTGTGCTACAACCCACATCTTACCATAGTACAATGCATAATACAAAGATTCAACTGCACCAAAGGTCAAAAGTCACAACCCCAATGTTTATTTAGCTACAACTATAAGGAAACATATACCCCCCTCCCCCATTGAGCATCCAATCAATAGCCAATGATCACAATAAAATTGGCTAATACAAATTTCCCTAGTTACAAGCTTATACATATAAAATCCCCACCGCAATACGATACAAATATTTACTTAGGAAATATGTCAACACCTAGCCTACAGTGAAATAAAATACTAGGAGATTTGTCAAATGGGTTAACTGCAAAGCTGAGTAACCTCTAGAAATGTTTTCAACTGGATGTCTTCAATCACTGAAGCACTCCATTTTCATATTCCTTCCTCTTTTGTTTCTCCTCAAACCCAAGCACGATATCTGTTGAAGCATTCATCTCTTTTGCCTGATTACACTGACTTGCTTGTAATCTAGAAGAGGCATAGTCTTCTTGTGGAGGATTCAATACATCTTTCATTTCTGTGTCATTTGCACTTAGTTTCATGAATTCTTTATTTACACTATATTCTTTTTTAATAAAATTATGAATCCCACAACATGCAATTAATATTGATGATTAGTATTTCAAAGAGAACGAATGCATTTGTTTTAAAATCTGGAATTTGTTTTTCAAAACCTCAAATATATGTTCAATGACATTCCAAAGAGATGAATATTTGAAGTTGAATAAGTTTTTTGCTGTTCTTGGGGATCTTTTGGACCCTTTGTAGTTAGTTAGATGATATCTCTCACCCCTAAATGGTGTCAAATACCTAGTTTGACTTGCATACCAAGAGTCGACAACATAATACTTTCCCACAAACAAAAGATTATGTATTATTAAATATAAATCCTAATTAACTAATACATAATGATCATATGGCTTCTTTTTCTTCTACATGTTGCTAAGTTAGCTTAGAATCAAGCTTGGCACATAAATAAGGGAGAAAAGGAGTTACCGGTTCTTAGCAAAATAATGCTACTATTGGTTTCACAAATGGAATGCAATCCTTGTAGACTTGCACCATTCTACTTTACGAAATATAACTTAAATTTAAAAAAAAAAAAAAAAAAAAAAAAAAAAAAAAAAAAAAAAAGGGAAGAAGAAGAAGAAAGAAGATTTATCCATTCCGACTCATTGAGGTTGAAAAATTAAGACATGATTTTAAAGGATGACAGATGAAACATACCCAAAAAGTTTCTCTATGTGAGGTAAAGGTCTATATCTTGTTCTTGAACTTTCTGAACTTTCTCCCTTCCAAATATGGCTAAAAGTGAAACAAAGTGTCAGCTTCCCAATTGACAGTATAAGATTGCCATCAAACTCCTTTGCTACCTCCACATGAGACAATACCAGGAAGAAAGCGATAAGAGGGATAACAAAGACTACTAATATCCCTCCAAATCTGATTAGTGAAGCTACATTAAGAGAAAAAAAAAAAAAAAAAAAAAAAAGGAAAAGAAAGAGATGATCTCGAGATTCCAATCCTGTCCAACAAATCGAAGCAACAGAATGGAGGAACCTGGACTTTGTCTGATCCGGTCTGCCATTGGGATAGCATCAACAATGCACCTCCAAGATGTGAACGATTGACACGGGATGTGACCACTAAACCACACTGTAGGGGACCAAACCCACCGTAGGAGAGCATTGACGGATTGAATCCTAAGCTAATACTAACTTGGAAGAAAAGACTCGTGAGTGAAGCCTTCCAAATGACACCATGTAATTCAAATGCCTACAATTTTTTTTATTAGAAAAAAATGAAAAAAGAAAGAAAGTAGAGGGATGGTTACAGCACTCCTGAGTGGGTGCACAGTTTAGCAATTGGTGAGGGAGAGATGCCTTTGCTATGGAGGCAAAGTCCTCTACCAAGTCATTAGAGGGTTTGAGGTGGCAAGTAACATTAGACATGGATTTATATACATTCAAAAAGAGAGGTGCTACGCAACACTCAATGGCAAAAAAAAAAAAAAAAATTGTCCAGATTAAAAGTTAGCCGTTGAACTGCTTTAGAATAGGTCTAGATGTCCTACACAATCCGCCCCCACTCCTGTGCAAGCTGTGCTCCAAGTAAGATAGCCTTGTCGCCTCTTTCAGTGATATTTCCTGTCAATAGATAGTCTGTTATTAGTATGTTACCCCATTGTGTAAGATTCCCATGGCCCAACTGACCATTGTTGATGAAGGATTGGTGAATAAAGCACAAATCATTATGGTGGAATTACCTAATGTGAGTGGCGTGAGGAAATGGGATTGGGAATAATTACCTGCTATCATGGGGATGAACACGAGTATTTGTGAATTGAGTGGATCCATTTTAATGCAGGCTCAAGGATTTTACACGGATTTAGTTTTTCTTTGTGGAATATAATCCGATTTCTATGAGAGCAAATAAAATATCATAGAATTATAAAAACTAAGAAGAAATATTCAAGATTATTATGTGGAATAATATTAGAGTTAAAGAAATACATAATTATTTGCTGAAAAGAAGCAGCATGAAGGGCGGCAATATGAAAACCCAAGGGGCAAGCTGCCCAGATTCGTTTGATAAATTCACAGGAAAGGAAAGTATGCCATAGGTTTTCATGTTGGGAGTTGCATAAGACGCAAATAGTCTCCATAGGCACCCACTTTCCTAAGACATCCAGAGTCGGGATTTCTCCATGGGAAACTCTCCAAAAGAAAATCTTAAATTTTGGATGGAGATGGAGTTTTCATAAGAAATGCCACCAGTGTGAGCATGGAGACAAGCATGAACACCTGTTGGATGATCCAATGAGATTAGTAGGTGTATTAGAACTCAAAAATTGAACAATCAATTTAGTGATTAGTAGGTGCCTACAATTTGGGATAGCAGCCCACACCTCAAGAAGGTCCTCTTATTTCGTGGGACAAGAAATCCACTGACAATTTCTCAAAATAGACTCCACTAACATCAATATCTAATCCAACTTCGTTTTTGATAGACATGGTCATTGGATGTATTTAAGAGAAGTCTAACGCTATGTTTGGAAGCCAAGAAAAAAAAAAATTGAATTTAAAGAGAGAGAGAGATAGATACATAAAAAAATCATTATTTAGTTATGGCTTTTGTTTTATTATATCTTTTGTATTATATATATATATATATATAGGGACGGATTTACTTGTACCACAGAGCAGAAATCCACTGTCACATACGGTCTCTACTTAAATCGCAAATGTAAAGATGAGGAATCAAACCTAAGACCGTACGTCTATTCACACAAACCCCAATATTTCACCCTAACCGTCTGAACAACCCAAGAATAAATATAAAATAATGAGGAAAGTAAGACCTCACTATTACACCGTGGTCTTTAAAAAGCCTAGTAGTAACAAAGAAGGGCGGTTCATAGAACACTGTAGCCCTACTAGTCCATAGTGCTAGCATCTTTCTTCTGATGATAATTGAATTGGTTTGACTGACACATGATGGAAGGGTGCCTATATAGCTTGAAACTTTTTTTGGCAAGTGTATAGCTTGAGACTGAAGAGAAGTAAATAAGGAATACAATTCATGAACCACTATGTCTACTACATGACATGTCATGTAGATAAACGCAAATGATTGAAGGAAGGGGAGAAACAATTTATTTGTCCAGCGTTAATGTGGAGTCCTAAATAAATCCTATGACCCCTTCCTTGTATTGTGCCTCTTCCATTGGAACAATTTTTCCTGGGAGTAAATTCTACGCTTCATGATACTTTTGATTTGTTCGATATGTTGAAACTTAAAATCCATACTAGCCCCACCCCTCAAAGCCTTAAATTTTAAGAGGCTTCTTAAAAAAAAAAAAAAATTAAAAAAAAAAAAAAAATAATAATAATTTTAGGAGAAGGTTTTCAATTGTTGAAAGGGTGGCGAGTTTCTCTAGTTTAGATATGTCAAGTTTCAGTTTCAAATATGTGTTTCAAATGATGAAAATTTCTAGTGAAGAAAAATTAGAAGTTTATTTTTTAAAAGAAATGGATGACTAAAAATACAAGGGAATATAAAAATACATGAGAATGTATTTGGTTAAAGGGGAAAATAAGCTTGAAAGGAAGTGTGCAAGAAGGGGTGAAATGATCGTCTTGCCTCTCATGAAAGGTGAAAATCTCACCACTGTTGCTGCTTCCCTGCAGGCTCCCAACGTAAGGGTCACACTGAATTTCAGGAACCCTCTCCTTGATTAAATATGAGCATGAAATTTGGCAAGTGATCATACAGTTGAAAAAACCAATTCACCCTTCATGTGGCAAAACTTGGTATTGGACTAGAGAAACTCCTTAGTTTTGTTATGCTTGAAAAAATTTTTTCCTTATTACTATTAAGGATAAGGATTTCTATATGCTAGAGTGCAGTTTCTCACCAATAAAGAGGGGGTGAGAGATTAATCATCCAATAACGAGTTGAGAGAGAGTGATGTGAGAGAGTATGCACAGGAACCTACACACGGTTGTCATGGCAATCCTTTTCCCTTACTATTATCAAGAAAATCTCCCACAAAATAGAACTTTTGAGGGAGTATATATTGTTGACAAGGTCTGAAACTTTCTTTGAGTTGAACCATCTGAATCAAGTTTATGAAAGAAACAAAGGACTGTCTGCATCAAATTGCCTGACCCAATTGGATAAAGATCATCAATTGTTGTGTTGTTGCATAACTATTTTACGTTTCTGAGAATTTCATTTTCTTCTTTCCCTAAATTAATAAAGTACCTCTAGCTCAATTAGAATTTAAAGTACCTTCCGGCTTCTTGTTCTTCATATCAGCGTATCACTCAGATGTCTGCTAGTACAAGTTAGACTTATAGAAGATCGTTGGATTTATATATATATATATATATATATTTGCAGTGTGGCTTAAATTCGAAATAATTTTATGGGATGAAGAATGCCAAGTGATCTTTTTGCAATAAGATCGTTGGATTTATATATATTTGCAATGTGGCTTAAATTCGTAATATGTTTATGGGATGAAGAATATTAAGTGATATTATTCTCTACACCCTCCAAAGGTGGAGTGCACGTATAGACATCCAGTAAAGAGAACATAATGAAATGGAGGGCTCATTTCCCGAAACTCATGAGAGGGCATAGGGAACATGATCAGCAGTTTATCTTCTTCTTCTTTTTTTTTTTTTTTTTTTTTTGACTTATTTGTTGGGGGCTGTCTAGGTGTTCCTTGCACGAGACCCACAAGGATTTTTTTTCCTCTTACTTTTTTTTTTTTTGGTAAATATATT
The DNA here is from genome assembly GCF_013358625.1 of Macadamia integrifolia. Lineage (NCBI taxonomy): Eukaryota > Viridiplantae > Streptophyta > Magnoliopsida > Proteales > Proteaceae > Macadamia > Macadamia integrifolia. The sequence goes on from NC_056558.1 coordinate 31,901,282, forward strand.
TTTCCCTCTTACTTATCATTCTTTCGTAACTTCTCTTTTTGTCCTTTTTCCCTTTGGTCTTGTGATGATTTGGTCTCTCATTTGCAAGTTGCTTCTTTTCTTTCATTGCTGTCTTAGTGTCATATTTGAAAGGGTAAAGTTATAAAACTGTTACGATACTTCCATTTGGAGTTTCTATCGGATAGTTTTCATGGTGTTAGAAGGAAAATAGAGGAGGTTCTCATGTACAGCTGTAAATGATGAGTCCATGGCTACTCTAAGGCCTAATCCTCTCCCCACCGCCTCCCACTTCCAAAATCGAATTCTTATTTTTTTTTTTTTTTTGGTAACGCCCTATTCTCATCTTCATACAGCCATATCTGAGAGGATGAAATTTGAAATTTACATGATATGTTTAAGATAATTTTTTTTTTTTAGCTGTCATTATCCCTGGTAAAATATAAAATTTTACTATTTATCACTTGGTTATACATGAATTAATCCACGTGACAGACGACCACGTGTATATCTCAATGTCCAATTTAAGTAAGGAAATCTGCTCAAATTCGGATTAAAAGTTTTAGTAAAATTATCAAAATACCATCAAATGGAGATGAATATTAAATACAAAATAAAAATAATTTTTAATGTAATTTTACTTTCCTCAATCCAGTACTCCAATCAACCAATTGAAACAGTAAGAATTTTAAAATCAATAAATTACCCCAAAACAGTAGCGGTAAGGCAATACAAATAAATTTGCAAAGGGAACAATGAAGGGATAAGGAGAAGAAACTAGGAAAAGAAAAGAAAAAAAAAAAGAGGGGAGGGGAGAGGAAAAAAGAAAAGGGAGGTTCGATCCTTACTTTGTGTTTAGATTAATGGAGAAGAGAAGAAGAAGAGCTCACCAAGGGGAGATGGAAGTCTACTTCACGTTGGGAAAGAGGAGGAGAGAGAGTATCTCGGTTTTTTTTTTTTTTTGGGGGGGGGGGGGGGAGGTAGAGAGAGAGAGAGAGAATCATGATTATACGAGATTTTTTTTAATTAATTAATTTATTTATTTTTTGTCTAACGCTCTTGGAGACCACATTCATGCAACTTCCGCTGTCAATAGCGACGTGGCAATTATTGCCCTGATGACATGTGTAAGTGATAAAAATATTGGTCTATTGTCAATTGTCATTGTTCTTAGGTTGTGATACCATGCATCATACAATACTGAGTCTGGAGTTACCAACCTCCTCGACCTCCTCATCAGATATGGTCTTATATGGCCTATGGTCCTCATCCTCATGATCAAGCCCTCTTGATCATCATCTTCAGGGTTTTGCCCTCTTACATAAAGATTTCTGTTAGGACATTCCTTGGAGAAGTGACCAAACCCCTGAAACTTGAAGTACTATTGTTGACCATTCCCTCTTGGGTGCTTCACCTAATATTCTCTTTCCCTTGTTGTCAAATTGACATCTGGGTACAGCAAGTTAGCCACTTCTTCTACTAATTTTAAGCTGAAATTGTACAAATCATCTATTACATGGAGTAACTCATGTATTTCCATGTGGCAAATAGTGAAGCATTATCCTTTACTAGACATAGTGGTGGGAAAGAAAACCCCTTTTTTTTATAAGAAAGTTTAATATATCGTATTGCTATAAACCAATGAGTGTTAAATCAATAGCTATCATGCCTTTCTCTCTCTCTCTCTCTCTCTCTCACACACACACACACACACACATACACACAGACACACACACAAACACACATACATCTTACTCTTTACATATATATATATATATATATATGTATCTAAAATTAGCCCTAGTAATTAAGGGTGTCAAAGTTTAAGCCAAACCGGTTGGATTGATCAAAATTTATCGATTCAGTCCAGATCAAATCGAATATAATTTTTATTGATTTGGTTTTGAATTACGGTTTTACGAAACGAAAGACCAAATGCTAGGATAAATTCAAAATTAGATTTATGGAGATCAATCTTGGAGTCAAAAGATTTTAAGATATGTAGAACAAAAGCATAATACATGATGTGTAACTTTAGTAACAATAGGATAGAGACTGAGGTGGTGAAAATTATGAAAGTGATGACTTTAGATATTTATTTTCACTCATGAATAAGAAGGAGAAATAGAGGATGATGTTATATAATGGGATAGATGAAATGGGGGTGCATCCGGAATATTGTGTGATCGGTATATCCATTTAAAACTCAAAGGAAAATTTTATAGAATGGCTATATGATCAACAATGACGTATAGGGCTAAATGTTGGGCAATAAAGAAAAAACATTTGAACAAATTTAATGTGGTGGAAATGAGGATGTTGCGATAGATTAGTGGTAAAACTAGAAGTGATAAAATAGTGTTGCCCGTACTTATGATAATTTGTGAGAAACTCGTCTAAAGTGGCATGGACATGTGCAATGCTCCAATGCAGAGAAGTGATTTGTTGCATATTGAAGGAGGTGAAAGAACCAAAGATAGGCCTAAAACAACAAGAGAAGAAGTGGTGAGGAAGGACATGTACATCTTAGAATTGCAATCTTTTATGGCTTTGATAGAACTGATTGGAGATATATGATCCATGTAGCTAACTCCATTTAGTTAAAATAAGGTGGAGTTCTTGTAGAAATTAAAACCATATTAGATCGACCAAATGCTTTAACCGAAACCAAAATGCATATCAAACCCGATAAAAATTGAAATCCGACCGATTGCAACCAAATAAGAAACCAAAAACCTAAATATGAATGTAATTTTTCCATTCATTTCCTTATTTATAGATGCAAAATCGAAATTGGGCCAGACTGAACCTGATAGTAACCTGATTCGAGTGAGATGGAAAGAAAAATACTTACAGAAATCATGTACATAACAAAGAAGAGTGTTTTTCATCCTTCACGCATCTCACTCTCCTTGTCCCTCATTTTATAAATAATGGATAGATAGATGATAGAAGCCGTGTGAAAATAAGAAGTGAGGTGACGTGAGAAGAGTACCACTCTTTGGCTCACCCATGTGCGCCAGCCTTATTAATGTGAAGTAGATCCCAACAATGTTCACACTTTGTGTATTCCATTCTATGCACGCACATCGCTAGTCCTTTGAATGAATAATTCCGAATCGAGGATAGATCCAATTTCGTATCAATTAAAGCTTGTACTTTCATCTCACAACTACTCCACTTGCATGGCTTTTACACTCATCGACCTTTACATCTTCAAACCATTCTGGTTTATCTGCATATACTGATGTGGTGGAACTTTGGCAGACGGTTATCGCTCCTTGATAGATTTTCTCATCAATTGAGGTTCAGTCGGTGGCTCTTGAGAGGGCTGATCCCCTTGTTCACATCACCTATATCAACTCCAGGAGAATAATCTTTGCCATCATCACCATCTGCATCTCCATTGCTTCTGTTGTACATCTCTCCCATCATTATGTATCTTAGTAGGAGAATATAAACAAGATTAATGAGGCCATCAATATGAACAATATGTTGAGGAGAATTCATAGGATTTTTCATTAATTGAAAAGATTAAAATTCCCATCTGAGTATACAACAATGGTGTATTTTTTCCATCTGCTTTCCCTTATTCTTTCTCTGAATCTCTTTTGAGTTTTCTACACTTCTTTTTTATATGCCATTCTTTTCGTTTGGTAGTGTCATGTAATTTCTTTCCTTGATTTCTTTTTGGTTCTTCCTTGGTTTTCTATGGCAAGTATTTCTTGCTAAGGTGAACACTATTTTTCTTCTTGTTTTTCGAACTTCCTATCACTTAACTCACTAAGAGCATCACATCTAGTTTAGAATTATTAAGAGACACCACTAGTAGTTAGGTAATGGACAGAAAAGTGACATGTCTTGTTATTCATCTTCAAATATAATATTCATGGAAGAGAGATCATTCACATAATTTGTGCCTCATTCAAATGTTTTCTAATTGATCTTCCTTTTATGTGCTTTAGGTTCACAAGCTTTCTGATCACAAAAGCTTTACTGATAGTAGGTTTCCATAGTGATATCCCGATATCTTTGAAACTACACGATGAAAAATGATGTCATCCAAAAATTGTCGAATAAATGCAATAGTCTTCCAATCCAATATTCCATTCAACATAAGTCATTATTTTTTTTTTCCTCGTATCACACCTCTATGAGTGCATACAAATATTTTCATAATAACAAGGCTTACAAATCATCTAGTTGTTCCTATTCAAGACAATAATCCATATTGTGGTGCTTCCCTCCATTCTTTACACATCATTTCAAGAACCTCACTCTAATACCACTTGTTGGGAGAAACAAACATTTTTTCACCTACTTCTAGAAGATTCTCTGAAGTTTCTTCACACTATCCCACACAATGGTAGAAGGGTCTAGTGAAAGGACATCTCTACAAATATCTAGACTTCTTACACTTTGTAGAAAGTTCTAAAAACATGAATGGAGATGCATATCGATGACTGAATATGTGTAATATGATAACACTTTTTTTTCACTAAAGATTCAGAGATTTTATTAAAATGAAGAAAAAGAAGAGTACAAATCATTGGAAGAAATTAGATTTAAAAACCCCCACCTTCGGCATGGCCATCAGCAAGGGAAGATAAATCTATTAATACATTAATCGAAATCTTGGCCTTGAATCCGCATCATGAGCAATCTTTGATCTGATATGAGTAGGGAAAAAGACATTTAAACTAGATTCACCTGTCTTTGCTGCTTCTCTAGCTAGGAAATCGGCCACTACGTTTGCTTCTCGAAAATTGTGGGTAATCTTTCAACTAATAGAGGCTATGAAATCCTGACATGATATCCAATCCTAATAAGCATACCAAGGAATGGAATGAGCTTGAACAACCATAGCGACTGCCGCTGAGTCTGATTTTATCTAGAGAGCATTCACGTTCAAATCTTTGGCCAGCATAATGCCTTCAAGCATAGCTTTGAATTTTGCAAAACAATTTGAATGAACTCCCAAAGGTTTTTTGAAAGCTCCCAAGGTGCTGCCCCTGTGATCTCTTAGAACCCCTCCTGCACCCGCTCACCCTGGATTTTCAAGAGAGCAGCCACCTATATTCAGTTTGGTCTAACCACATATTGGCTTACACCAAATCACTTGAAGCATGGAATAATCCTTTTTAGGAAGGGCATTTAGGCCTAATTGGCAGCAACAAAGAAGATCAGAAGGTTGTCTTATCATTCCCTCTAAGACAAAATTCCCATTCTGCACATCACGCTTGATTCTCTTAAATATATTAAAAATAGGCAGAATTTATGGTGCTTGTGTGGTATTTTTATAGTTGGGTATGCATATGTTGTGCATAGTGTGTGACTCTATTGCAATGACGGTGGTATTTAATGGTGGTTCCATTCCATGGTTTGTTAGACAAGATTGGTTCTTCCTCCTTATGTATTTGTCTTCTATTTGATGTATTTGTCTTCTATTTGGTGGAAGTTATCACACTGCTATTGGGAGGTGATGAGGGTATTTCTACCCCACCTCGGCACGGGCAAGGAGCGTCCTGACCAATGCTACACTGACACCTTATCTAGCCGTGCTGACACCTCGGCCCTCCATCAACCCGAGCAGTCACCTCAGCATCTCATCAGCCTGAGCTACCTCCTCGGCACTCCATCAGGCCGTGTTGCTACCTCGGCCCTCCATTAGCCCGAGCTGTCACCTCGGTATCTCATCAACCCATGCTGCAACCTCAGTAGTCCATCAGGCCGTGCTGCCACTTCAGACCGACGTCAACAACAAGGTTCTTAGAAACGTGCTCTCGTTCACTCCTATATTTAAGGAACATAATCCCTATTCACAAGGACAAGACTCTAACCACTACACGTCACCAAAGACAACTACCCTTCACACGATTGGCATTCCGAGATAAGAGGAGAATATTCCCCTGGGATACCCTAGGACCCAGAATATTCTCAGAATCACAGAGCCACTCCCCTCAAGGACTCTACGCCTAAATAGGACTCTACACAAACGTCTCCCATTCTCCCTCCATTAGCAGCCTATAAATATCACGGTAAGCCTCCATCATGGGGCTGGATCACTTCTTTTACTGAAAAAGCTCTCTTGAGCATTTGCTGTGGAAAGATCTAACTTAGGCATCGGAGAGTCCACTGTCGAGTCAGCCCAGCTCTCCCCTGTCCTCTCTTCTGTGCAGGTCGGATGGAGCACCAAGAATTGTAGGGAAGATCATCCAGTCAATTTTTACCGCATCAGATTGGTGCCGTCTGTGGGAACTAGTTACAAAAAGCCGTCTTGGACCAATGCAATTAAGGAGTGAGAAGGTCGTTTCTTTTGCGACAACATGAGTAAGATCTACCAACGAGTTACCACTTGGACGTCCCCATTCCCCACCAATGGTAGAGCAGGAGAATGTGCTAGTAGAGACCCCTCCACGAGGGCCCCATCAAGCTCGGGTTGATGCACAAGTTGCCCCGGGAGAGGGAGATCAGCACGAGCAAAACCCTCAGCTATCTCGCCACGTCCCATCATCCCAGGTAACTCACCCAAATATGGAAGAGCAGATGCAGAGCCTACAGCTGCAGGTGTTAGCGACAAACCCACTAGTATGGGACTTCATACGTCAGTTTGGCTCGGCACTCCCAGTGCCATGTACTAGTTTAGTTCAGCCGCCTAGGCATGTTCCGGGCAGATAACCCAACGACGAATCTCCTGATAATAGTGTCACCCCTCAATCAACAGTTAGGAGGGGGTCAGCCAGAACAACACGCACTGTTCATTTGGTACCAACCCGATCTCCTATCGAGGGGCGCAGGCAAGGCCCCATTCCTATCTAGAATGGGGGAGCTCATCGTTCCGCACATCATCGGAGTCTAGAGACACAGGATGCCCACAGATCCCCACCCCGGGTAGGAAGACGCCAGCTATCGCCTCAAAGATTCACTAGAGGCATGCGCTTGCATGGAGAAGTACGTGAGAACTCCCGGAGCACAACTCGGCAAGATCGACCCCATGGGGGTTAGAACTCGCCCACCAAGCCAATCAGAGGTGCACCACGGCAAGGTCAGGATCGTCCTGGTGGTCACCAAGACCAAAGAAGAAGCCCTATAAGAGGTGAAAGGGCACGTCGCTCCCTGAACCACCAAGCTGAGGCGAGAAGGGATGACCTGGAGAGCCGCATACAGTGTCTCACTGAGCGAGTTGAAGGAATGTAGAGGCAAAGGCACCGGACTGACATATCTGTGACTCCGGCCCATAATGCACTATCCGATGAACTGATAGACGCCAAGGTACCCCCAAAATTTGTGATATCCGTTTTTAATAGATATGATGGCACCACAGATCCCTATGATCATCTTCTGTATTATAGTTCAGCCATGACGATCCATGGTAGGTCAGACGCCATTCTTTGACGAGCCTTCGTAGCCTCATTAAAAGGAGCTACGTAGGTATGGATGTCGAACTTGCGGCCCCGGTCCATCTGCAGCTATGAAGAGCTGACAAGAGCATTCCTCACACAAAATGTGATGAACATGAGGCAGGAAGCAAGAGAGACTATAAGATAGTTCCTTTCTCGATTCACCAAGGCGACACTAGAGATAAAAAAAACCTATCGGAAGGAGTGGCGTATAGCACGTTGTGCAACGGGGTAATGTACCCTAATCCGGTCCAATCTTTGGCCATTGACTTGCCAGAAACAATGCCCGAGCTGTTAAGATGATGCAATCAATACGCAACATGGAGGAAGTCCTGGCCGCCAGAGGGATAGCTGATAGGGGTGATCAGTCGGAGAAGGAGAAGAAAAGGACTCTGAGGCCTAGGGATGATTCTCGCTAGCCAAGAAAGAATAGAACAGATCGGCCGCTTGATATTGATGAACCTGAGCGATATGAACTTGATCGTTCCCGAACAAACCTGCTCTTAGAGATTCAGGATCAGAAGTATTTTCGCTAGCCCAAGCCAATGACGACTAAACCAGAGGAGAGGAACCCCAACCGCTAGTGTCGATACCACCGAGATCATGAGCAGGACACTGAAGATTGCAAGTCTCTGAAAAGGGAAATTGATGAGTTCATCAAGGCTAGATACCTTAACAAGATTCTGAAGTAAAAATATGGAGGGAACTGGCCCTAGCCGAGGAGAGATGATGCAAGGTCGAGCTGTCGAAGGAACCAACCACGGACCAAGCTGACGCGTACGATAACTAGCCAATGGGTCCAGCCATTCTAACAATCATGGCCGGACCCATGACGGAATCAGTCAAAAAATCCAAAGCACACGCGCGGTTTGTATGCATCACGAAATAACCTGTCAAAGCCCTCAGAACGGATCCACTCATTACGTTCTCTGACAAAGATCTGAAAGAGTTGAACTAGCCTCACAACGACGTTGTCATAGTTCAATTAGTGGTGGCCAACCACCCCTTCCACAAGGTCCTAGTGGACACAGGAGCCTCCGTTGACCTCATGTCCTACGAAGCCTTTATAAAACTAGGGCTTGACACTGGGACCCTAAAGCCAGCTCCAGGACCCTTATACGGATTTTCAGGCACACCAACAGAGCTGGAAGGAGTTGTAGACTTGCCCGTAACCATCAGATAGGGAGCTCAGATAGCCACTACGATGGTTTCTTTTATGGTTGCCAAGATCGCCTCACCCTACAATGCAATCCTTAGCGACCTAGTCTCAATGGCCTTAGGGCGATTGTGTCCACTAAGCACATGAAAGTCAAATTCCCCACTAGCAATGAAGTCAGGGAATGCAAGTCCAGCCAGAAGGAATCCCAAGAATGCTATGCCAACTTCATAAAATCTATCAAGAAACCAGGCTCGGGCCTAGCATGTACGGTAGAAATTGTTGATTGCCGAGATGAAAACCTCCTGACTCGAGCCAAGCCAGTGGAACTGCTGCTTACTGTCCCAATCACTGAGGCTGAGCTGTCAAAAATCGTTCAGCTCAGAGCATTGCTGAGCTTCCAGCGCCGCGACGAGATTTTAAACTTCCTCGGTGAAAACTCTGATATTTTGCATGGAAGGCTTCTGATATGCCCGGCATCTCGAGGGCCATAGTCGAGTACAGCCTAGATGTTAACCCTGGCTTCAAGCCTATCCCGCAGAAGCACAGGAACTTCACGACTGAGTGGAACACCATCATCAACGATGAAGTTGACAAACTCCTAGCCGCGGAGTTTGTGAGGGAAGTAAAGTACTGGACCTGGTTAGCCAATGTGGTCATGGTTCCGAAGACCACTAGAAAGTGGAGGATATGCATAAACTACACTGACCTGAATAGGGCCTATCCCAAAGGCTGCTATCCTTTGCCCCAGATTGACTCCCTCATCAACTCAACTGTGGGCCACGAGATGCTGACCTTCATGAACGCATATTCTGGCTATAACCAGATAAAGATGAAGGTGGAAGATGAGGAGAAAACTGCTTTCCTCACCACTCAAGGCAACTACTGCCACACTGCAATAACTTTTGGCATAAAGAATGCCGGAGCCACTTACCAGAGGATGGTGAATACAATGTTTCAAAGCCAGATCAGAAAAAATATGGAAGTTTACGTTGATGATATGCTATTCAAGAGCGCGAAAGGCACTGATCATGTGCTAGATCTGAAGGAGGCCTTCGATGTCCTATGCCAGAACCAGATGAGACTAAATCCAACCAAGTGTGCATTTGGAGTAACCTCTGGGAAATTCCTAGGCTTTCTGGTATCGCAAAGAGGAATAGAGGCAAACCCCTCCAAGATCGAGGCCATTCAAGAAATGCGTCTGCCATGAAACATTCCTAAAGTTTAGAAACTGACAGGGTACCTGGCCGCACTTAACAGATTCTTGTTCCGGGCTGGGGATAGGTGTCTTCCTTTCTTCAAGCTACTAAAAGGAGGAAAAGGTCAACAACAATTTCACTGGACGAAGGAGTGCGAGGCAGCTTTCGATGAAATTAAAGCCTACCTAACCTGGTCCCTCTCTGCTGAGCCGGCCAGAGCCCGGAGAAGAGCTACAACTTTACCTCGCTACCTCCGTGGTAGCCGTTAGCGCAGTCCTCATGAGAGAAGAGGGAAAGACCCAGAGGCTCATCTACTATGTGAGTCATATGCTCCTAGAAGCGGAGATAAGGTACCAGAGAATTGAGAAGTTTGCACTGGCATTGATCGTGACAGCCAGAAAGTTGAGGCCCTACTTCCAAGCACACACCATCGTTGTACTAACTAATCAACCGCTAAGAAAGTCACTTCACAGCCCCAGCGTAGCAGGGCGTATGGTGAGTTGGGCTGTCGAGTTAAGTGAGCATAACATTGAATTCTGATTAAGAAGCGCAATCAAGGGTTAGGCACTAGCTGATTTCTTGGTAGAATGTACACAAACTGAAGGAGCAATAGAGCCTGAGGCCGAGCTGAGCCAAAAGTGGGAACTCTTTGTTGATGGATCCAGCACCACAATAAGGAGCGGCACAGGGCTTGTGCTGTGAAACCCTGAGGAATTCACGATACACTACGCCCTTAGGTTTGCATTCCCCACAACAAATAATGAGGCAGAATATGAATCCCTGATTACGGGAATCAAACTGGAAAAGGCAGTAATGACAGACGACCTGGTTGCACATAGTGACTCCCAATTAATTGTGAACCAAGTCAATGGGCAATACGAAGCCAAAAAAGAGAGAATGGCCAGATGTTTGAAAGAAGTACGTTGTCTGGTGACCAATTTCAACACATTCGCAATGGTGCAAAGCCCGTGGAAAGAAAATGCATTAGCAGATGCCCTCTCCAAACTAGCTATAGTAGAACTCAGGGACTGTGCAAGCTCGGTATATTTTGAAGTACTAGACCAATTTACCTATGAGCAAGAATTGGTGTGCAGCAATATGCAACAATCCAAGCCGAGCTGGATGGACCCCATTGTGGACTATTTATGACGGACATCTCCCAGGAGATTAGATAGAAGCAAGGGCAGTCAAGAGGAGAGCAACCAAATACACCCTCAAAGGTGGAGCACTTTACAAAAGGGAAATATCCTGGCCCCTGCTAAAGTGGCTACCCCCGAACCGAGCTGGAGAGACACTTCGTGAAGTCCACGAAGAAATTTGTGGGGGATATATCGGGGGAAGGGCACTGGCCTACAAGGTGTTGCACTAAAGATTCTACTGGCTAAAAATGCAATAAGATGCAATGAAGTTCGTCTGGCAGTGCTTTAAGTGTCAAGTACACGCCCTGGTACCACACGTCCTAGCTACAGAACTTAGTTCCATGGTCTACCCGATCCCGTTCGTAATGTGGGGAATGGATATCCTAGGTCAGTTCAAGAAAGGAAAGGGTGGTGTCCAATTCTTGATTATCGCTATTGATTACTTCACCAAATGGGTGTAGGCATGTTCCCTAGCCAAAATCATTGAACAGGCAATGGAGAAGTTCGTGAGGGACAACGTCATATACCGCTATGGTGTCCAAAAGGTACTGATCATAGATAATAGTTGACAATTCAACAATCGAAAATTTAGGCTCTTCAGCAGTAACTTTAACATTGATTTTTGTAACACTGTTGTAGCGCACCCGCAATCGAACAGCCAGGTAGAAAAACCCAACCGCATACTTCTAGATGGAATAAAGAATAGACTGGACCGGGAGAAGAAAAACTGAGCAGACCAACTACTCAGTGTACTTTGGGCATATCGCACCTCAGCTTGGACCCCCACAAAGGAGACGCCATTTTGATTGGCATACGGGATCGAAGCGTTAACCCCAATGGAGTGACCCAAGCCTCATTCTGATCAAAAGTGTTCGAAGCTTCACAGAACGAAGCGGGGCTCCAAGCAAACATCGACTTTATAGACCAAGTTCAGGAAGAAGCACTTATGTGAAATGAAACCTTCAAGCAAAAAGTCCGACAGTATCACAACCGAAAGGTCAAACCATGGGGATTCATAGTTGGAGACCTGGTCCTCAGGAAAGTAGTTGCAGCGGACCCAAGAAGTGAAGGCAAGCTAAGCGCGAACTGGGAAGGCTTGTACATAGTCTCCAAAGTGGTGTGCCTCGGTACTTATCACTTGCAGACTCAGGGGGGTACAGCTATACCAAAGGCATGGAATGTTGAAAATCTCAAAAACTTTTACCAGTAGATAATTTTATCAGTAGATCGCATTGAAATCCCATCAATTGGGTGATACTCTTGTAGATTTTATATTGTCAGCATCTTAGCTTCTATGTCTCAGTTATTCAATTTTATTCACAGAGCGGAATATATTCTATTTCGAAGCAATGTATTCGTCCCAAGTGCATATCACACATCAATATACTATGAAGCTTCTCCCAAATATCTGGTTGTTCTAAGGAAACAAGGACCTTAACATCTAAGGCACTAAGACCGAGCTCAAGCTCGGCACAACCAAGACCAGACCCTAGTTTGGTGACTCAAAGACCTTAACACCTAAGGCACTAAGATCGAGCTCCAGCTCGGCAACATCTAAGATCGAGCTCAAGCCCGACAGCATCTCAGACCGAGCTTAAGCTCGGTAGCATCTAAGATCGAGCTCAAGCCCGACAACGTCTAAGATCGAGCTCAAGCTCGGCACTACCTAGACCAGACCCTAGTTTGGAGACTCAAAGACCTTAACATCTAAGGCATGAAGACTGAGCTCTAGCTCGGCAGCATCTAAGACCGAGCTCATGCTCGGCACTACCCATACCAGACCCTAGTTTGGTGACTCAAAGACCTTAACATCTAAGACATGAAGATCGAGCTCCAGCTCAGTAGCATCTAAGACCGAGCTCCAGCTCGGTAGCATTTGAGACCGAGCTCAAGCTCGGCAGCATCTAAGACTGAGCTCAAGCCCGACAGCATCTAAGACCGAGCTCAAGCTTGGCACTACCAAGACCAGACCCTAGTTTGGTGACTCAAAAACCTTAACATCTAAGGCATGAAGACCGAGCTCCAGCTCAGCACTGCCAAGACCAAACCCTAGTTTGGTGACTCAAAGACCTTAACATCTAAGGCATGAAGACTGAGCTTCAGCTCAGCAACATCTAAGACCAAGCTCAAGGTTGACAACATCTAAGACCGAGCTACAACTCGGTAGCATCTAAGACCAGACCCTAGTTTGGTGACTCAAAGACCTTAACATCCAAAGCATCTAAGACCAAGCTCCAGCTCGGCAGCATCTAAGATCAAGCTCTAGCCCGGCACTACTGAAGACCATACCTTAGTTCGACAGCTCAAGACCTTAACATCTAAGGCATGAAAAAACTTCAGCTCGGCACTATCAATTCCAAATCCAGATTGGGCATACTTGCACTGTGGTCTAGGTCTAGGCATGATGCTACGCCATATTAAGACAAACAAGACCGAATTAAGTTCAATTAAATAATAGAACTACCTTACAGAAATTGAAGAAACACAATGAGTGAAGAAAAAATATTTTTCCATTGATGAAGGAGGGAAGAAACCCTCAAAAGTTACATCAAACCACAAATGGGATTTTTACAAAAAAAAAAAAAAAGGGGAGAGAAAGAAGAGAAGGAAGAAGGTTACATTGCTCCCGCAAAAAATAAATCTCTACAAGAAGCACAACATCAGTACTGCAGAAACCAGGGGGCTGGATCAGGAGGAAGCGAGGTGGTTCACTTGGTGGCTTTAGGATTGACTTGGGTCACCTCGTCACTGACGTCGCCCTGACCAAAGAGCTGTACAGAGGGAGCGGGGCGGGAGCGCACTGCTCATACTCAGAGAGATCGTAATCAGGCATCTTGCCAAGGACGAACTATATGGCGTCTTCTGAGTCGGCCTAAAATGAGGAGACATTAACGTCAACTAGCCATTTCTGTCACCTCTCAACAGTGACCTCATCATTCGAGGCTAGCTTAGCCTGAAATTTCTTCTCCAGCTTAGAAATCCGAGCTGAGTGTTCAACTTCTTTCTTCTTGCTGGCTTCCTGAGCCTTGGCTAGCTCACTTTGGAGTGCGTCCTTCTCCTTGACAAGGCCGCTGTTGATCTTGAGCTGCTTAGCCACCTCACACTCCAGCTCGCCAGCCCTCTCCTCATGGTCTCTCTCCCTCTGCTCTTCAGATCAAGCCTTTCTCTTCTCACTCTCCAGTTGACCCGTGGCCATCTAAAGCTCCCCCTATAGGCATTTTACCTCGTCCTCCAACTTGCTACGAGCAACGGCCATGTTCTCGAACCGACTGGTAGCCTCCACCGCATAAGCGAAACCCTGCATTCATCTAATGGAGCCATGAATACTAGGAACTCAAATAAGCACAAAAGGTAGGAGGCAGGAAATACTTACATCACCCATCCAGGCGTAGACCTCCTCTGAGAAGTCGATATCTAACAACTTCCTCACACGGGCAACCTCCTTCTTGGGACGGTTGCGGTGGCACCACACCCGAGCTGCAACAGGGTCCAGAACGGTGTCGTTCTCCAGCAGTTCCACCTAAGGGTCCGTCAGTTGCTTCCCTGTTTGAGCCATCTTGGGAGAGTTACCGCGCTACCCCTTGTCCATGGGTGAGCGCCTCCTTTTCTAGCCGTCGGCCCTAGCTCCAGCTTGGTCAGGCGTGCCAATCTGCCAAGGTGCCTTCTCTCTAAGGCCAGCTGGCTCCTTCCCTTTCAGAGAGCTCGGAGCCTTGTGTCGAGCTGAATATTGGACTGGAGGGGGCATCTCCTTCCCTTGCTTGCCTCTGATAATCAGGGGACAGGACTTATTACCTGCGCCAGGGGGAGGAGAGACCTTGGCGCCTAGGTTGATCGCCACGGCCTTGCCCTTGTCACTGGCCTTTTTAGCAGCCTGCTCAGTCGCCTCTTTCTTCCTCGCCTCCGCTGCCGCCATAGCCAGGGCCTTATTATCTACTTTGACATTAACCACTGCAAGACAAGAAAGAGCCGAGTTGCGTCAGTAATGGAAACAAGTTAAAACTGCAGAAAAACAAACCGAGTTGAACCACCATAATCGGACTCGATGGGACCCACACCAAGGACTTCGCTTAGCTCAAACTCTTAGAGGAAGTCTTCATCTTGCAACATGCGAACATCCACAGCCTCCCCACCCAAACACATCTGATATGTTTAGAGGTCAGTTGGGGAGAGCTTGGGTGCTCGGTTCAGCACAGAGAGGGTGGGCTTGACCCAGCTGCTCTTGAAGGGGTTCCCCTCCATCGCCACGTAGAAGTACCTCTCCTTCCACTTCTTCACTGAGGAAGACATGTTGAGGAATATCTTCAGGTCACTGTAAGGACCATCCCTCTCCCTCTTGGTGAAGTAGTACCACCCTAAGGTGTGCCTCTTCACCAAGAACATCTTCCTGAATAGGTCCAGCATCGCAGTCTGACCCAGCTTCAAGACAAACACCTCAAAGTCAAGAACAGTCCACCATGAGTTTGGAGTCAGCTGGCTGGGAGCAAGGCACCAATGCTCCAGGACCGAGTTGACTAGCTCAGGCACAGGAATCCTCAGGCCGCTCCAGAAGGCTACATCGTAGAGGGCAACCTCATCCCCAAAGGCGTCCACTCGTTCGTTCTCATCTGGGACGCGCATTACCACATAATCTGGGATGTCGTATCAGTTCCGGATCAGGTCCAGTACCTTAGGCGTCAGGATGCTTAGGGTATTCATCGTAGTTTTCTTCTCTCCAGAGGAGAAGGCAAAGCCTTCCCCCTCGAACTCTGCCTGGCCAACCTCAGGGACTTTGGCACCCGAGGGGCCCACACCAGAAGTGCCTACTACCACGGCACTGGGGGCTGAGCTAAGGCAATCGAGCCAGCTTCAACCCTTGTCGGGACGATCTTAGGTGAGACCACCTCCACAGACTCAGAGCCCGGGTTGCTGCCCGAGCCTGAGCTACCGTCATAACTGGAGCTGTCGTCAGAGCCCTGACTGCTGGAAGTGTCGTCACTAGAGGACGAAGGATAGGAATGGGGCACTCAGGGTGATCTTTCCTAGGCCTCACGATCGTCAAGGGAGTCTGGTTGGGAGAGTTCGGATCACGCGCAGATGCCATGTTGGGATCTCTGGGGCTAGTACTAGAGTACGTGGAGGACTGAGCAAAAGATTGACGAGTCACAACCATTATTGTACTTACTTGTTGCAGGACGAACTGGTAAGGACGAGAGAGAAGGAGCATTGTTCACGACACTGGGCTGCTATGAAATTATGTGAAAGTCCACACTGAAGATAGGAGCGAGTTGAGCTGACTATATCACGAGATTGAATAACAAGACTTCTGAAAAAAATGTACCCTATTTATAGGAGAAAGCGGTGGAGAATGAACGACTGGATCTTGTTGGGAACAACGACGAATAGGAGCGGTCTCTTCTCCTGCCCAAGGTGAAATAACGGCTCCAAGACACATGGCGCATCGAGTGCATTTCATGCTGAGAGAACGGCACACGAACGAAAAAGTCAACAAAACTTAATGCTCTATCTGTCCGAGCAGAACGGCTAGAGCAGGGGCTAGTGATGAGGGTATTTGTCCCCCACCTCGGCACGGGCAAGGAGCGTCCTGACCAATGCTACATTGATACCTTATCTAGCGGTACTGACACCTCGTCCCTCCATCAAGCCATGTTGCCACCTCGGCATCTCATTAGCTTGAGCTACCTCCTCGACACTCCATCAGGCCGTGCTACCACCTCGGCCCTCTATCAGCCCGAGCTGTCACCTCAACATCTCATCAGCCTGTGCTACAACCTCGACACTCCATCAAGCCGTGCTGCCACCTCAGCTCGACGTCAACAACAAGGTTCCCAGAAATGTGCTCTTGTCCACTCCTACATTCAAGGAATATAATCCCTATTCACAAGGATAGGACTCTATCCACTACACGTCACTAGAGACATCTACTCTTCACACGATTGGCATCTCCGAGATAAGAAGAGAATATTCCCCTAGGATACCCTAGGACCCAGAATATTCCTAGAATCACAGAGCCACTCCCCTCAAGGACTTTACGCCTAAACATGACTCTACACAAACGTCTCCCATTCTCCCTCCATCAGCAGCCTATAAATATCACGGTAAGCCTCCATCATGGGGATGGATCACTTCTTTTACTGAAAAAGCACTCTTGAGCATCTACTGTGGAAAGATCTAACTTAGGCATCGGAGAGTCCACTGTCAGGTCAGCCCGGCTCTCCCCTATCCTCTCTTCTGTGCAAGTGGGCTGGAGCACTAGGAACTGCAAGGAAGATCATCCAGTCAATTTTTGCCGCATCAGGAGGCAAATCTGTTTGCATATTACGTCGCTAAATCGGCTGCAAAAAATGATTCATCTTTTACTGTGCTACTATTACCCTCTCAATTACTAATGAGCTTTTGATTGATACAGAATGTAGACTGAGATTCTGTATCTCAAGTGATAAATTTTGATTGCAGGTTATGCCCCTATTGATGGCAATACCGTAAGTGGGGTGTTTCAACTTTGCTTTGTCTATTTGAATTTTGATTGGGTTGTATTTATCTTCTCTTTATATCTTGTATTCTCTTATGTTCTCATTTTTAATACATATGACCTTTTAGCCCAAAAAAAAAAGAGTAAAAGATATTAGATGGTAATATTGTGCACAACTAACATTTAATCCCAATTCATTTCCAACAATTGAAAGTCCAACACTTGTGGGTTGAATCGGACTTAACGGTTGTGGTTATGGCATTAGGGGTGGATAAATCCCATGGTGTGTTGATTACGATTGGCACTATTTGCGGCCATTTTTAGATGGTATCCAATGAAAGATATCTCATTGTTTCAGAGAAGTGAATCCAATTGCGGATTATCTTGCGAAGCAAGCTGCTAGATCTGGATCTTCTGCCACATCTCCTGCTCTCCCTAGTTCAATTCAAGATGCACTCAGGGTGGATGCAGAAAGAAGAGCTAAATTTCGTTTCATATATTTTTTTTCTTTGGTGAAGTAGTGGATCGCCTCCCCTGCTGATGGCCATGCTGAAAGTGGGGAAATGATTTTGAGTTTTCCCCCTTCTCTATCTATTCAGTAACTGGCTTTATTGGAAAACTTGCTTGTACATCCTTTTTTTTTCTCCTTTTCATTCTCTTTTTAATATAATGATCCTTTTAGCGGGAAAAAAAATCAGTTCATTTCCATTGTTAGAAGGGAAATAATCACTTTAAAATGTCCTTATATTGCCTCTGCAAAAAGCGTGGTAATTTGATCATTCAAAGGCAGAGAAAAGGTAGGTGAGATAATGTGATACTCAATATAACAAGGGGCCCCTTATAACAGTCATGATTCTAACTTAAGTTTTTGCTCTGAAGTTTCATAGTATGATTTAGTCAAAACTGTTTTCCTTCCTCACTTTCATCATATGCTATATATTTGATATTTTACCTTAGCAAGGAGCTCGAAAAGCTAAGGAACCCTACCGAAACATTACCCTGTAGACAATTTCTCATTTATAGAGAGAGAGAGAGAGAGAGAGAGAGAGAGAGAGAGAGAGAGAGAGAGAGAGAGAGAGAGAGAGAGAGAGGGAGAGAGAGAGCATCTTCCCATTATAATCAGAGGCTTTGAGAGAAGACAGGAATGAAAGTATTAAAAAATTAAAAAAAAAAAAAGAAGAAGAAGAAGAAGAAGAAGAAGGTAATATGAGCCTTGCCTTTTGCCATGCAAAACAATCTCTAAAATCTCCAAATGAAAGGAAAAGGGATGAAGAACTTTCAGTCGAAATCTAAGTCCTTTGTCCCTTTGAAAAATCCACACATGCCACATCTTAGTTTCCTTTTCACAGTGCAATAAGCAGTACCAGTTTCCCTCCAAAACTACCCTTCACACAAACTTAAAGACAAACCATCAGCTGAAAGCCAAAGTAGCTGACTCTTTGTATGAGCTCAAAAGCTGCCCTTAACCTGTAATTTCGTTTTCAGATGGATAACCGACAAAAAATCTTAGAAAAAAAACAAATGGTTCCTCTTTTTTGCATAAGATGTTGAGAGATGAGAAGAGAACCCCTTACCCCCCCCCCCCCTCTCTCTCTCTCTCTCTCTCTCTCTCTCTCTCTCTCTTTTGTCAGAGTTGTTTTGGTTTATCCGTTTGAGAACGGCATGTCACGGCATTGTCTCTGGAACTTCTACTCTCACTACTCAAAAGATCTTAAAACTCATCATCCTGATACCGATTGATCCAAGGATCCAAGCGCTGCTGCTGTGTCCCTCTCCCCCCGTAGCCACTACGACCCCAACTCAGTGACTCATCATCTGCTCCTCCCCCCGATGCTGATGCCGACAAATCCATCCCATGTCCCAACGGAGCTCCAATGCAAGTGTAATTTTGATTTGGGTTTCTGTTGTTGTTGTTGCTGGGCAAGACATGGCCGACGACATAGTCGTTCAAGGGATGAGAAGGAGGTGGTGGTGGTGGTCGGTACTGCTGCGAGGGAAAGGAAACAAAACGAGAAGAACTGTAGAGATATGGCTGAGGATGATGAGGTGGAGATGGTGGTGGTGGTGGTGGTGGTGGTTGTGGTGGTAAGATTGATGATGATGATGATGAACCAGGAAATATTCTTGTTTGGTAAACTGGTCTGAAGGGCATAGATGGGATTTGTTGCCCACTACACATTTGAAGATCTCTGAACCTGTTGGTTTCCTCAATGCAAGAAAGAAAGAACAACAAGGAAAGAAACTGAAAACATTGAAGCTGATCCATCCTTGAAAGAATGTTACAATTTACAACAAAGGTTTTGTTAACTTAAGCTATTAATTTCTATACTTGGGCTTCAGTCACTGTAGATTTGGTGAAATCAAGAAGGAGATACCTCCTTTTTTTTACCAAATCTGTTAACTGGCCTTCCTTGTTTATCTCAAAAAGTTTTTCAAAGAGCATTGAAATTTGAAACTACCGACCTAAATCCAGTGAAAATAAAGGGGTAATTAGCAGACGTGAATGTTGTTTGGTTGTTACATACCCTAAATGGGGGACCCCCTGGGCGGCTAGGGTTTCGTTACTGAACACCAGCTGACGAGCTCGATTCAATGTCTCTGTCTCCCTCTCTGAAACCAAAAAAAATCATATCAAATCAAATCAAAACCCACCAAGAATTTCAGCAACAACTTTTTCTTAGAAAAGAGAAAAAGGTTTTTTTTTTTTTTTTTTTTTGAGTTATGGGTTAGAGAGAGAGAG
>NC_056558.1:31921401-31938220 GCF_013358625.1 Macadamia integrifolia
GGGGGGGGAGAGAGAGAGATGCTAGCTAGGACTTTCATGTAGAGCTGTAGTTTACTTCATTACACGTAGCAGCTTTACAGGTAGGAAAATTTGTTTATTAGAAAAACAGGAAACATTATTATAAAGACCTGTCAACGTTATTAAATGTTTGTATTTATTAATGAGGACTTGCCTTGGCGATGGCGATTCATGTGTCCACCAAGAGCTTGAGATTTGCAGAACTTAAGGGAACAAAACCTACACTCGTAGACCTTCCCATGTTCATCTTTACCCTCCTTTCCGCCACTTTTCTTTCTTCTACCACCTGCAGCAATAATCCAAATAAAGTAACTTCGATGAGACCACTCTTGAGTTAAAGGAAACCCTTCATTGCCCAAAAAAAAAAAAAAAAAACCCACAACCATCATTCGTTGTTCAGCTCTTCCCTCTCCTCCCCCTCCTTCTTCATGAAGAAAAAGAAGAAGAGGAAGAAATACTTGAGATAACCAAGTGGGTTTTCTTCATTATAGAATAATGTTTTACATATCACTCTCCGAAAGGCCTACCCATCTCCACTTACGAGTAGAATCTGAAGCTTCTGTACAAACGCTGGAGCTCCCCTCAAGGACTTGTTTCCCATCTCTTCCATACTCCTCAGGTAAGTTGTTGAGGTCCAATGGGTTCCTCTCGGGTCTCCTGCAAACATAGAGGAGACTATAATAAATACAGAAGGAGAGTGAATGTGGTTGATGTATGTGAAGAGTAAGTGTGAGAAAACTAGAAGAAGGAACAGTAATGAAGGTAGGGAGAGGCTTACATGGTACCAAGACAGAGAAAGACAGAAAAATGTGTGGCAAAAAGGCCCAGATAGATGATAACGAAAGCTTGTGAAATAATAAAGACTTCAGTTGAGACAGTAATATAGAAGCTAGGCAAGTGATGGTGGGGAAGGAGGTTGAAAGTTCTCTATCAGTTTTGCCTGCCAGCCCGGCCCAACTGGACCACTATCTCTCACTAATTGAAATTTGAAAGCCCGCAAGTAAAACGGGTGTCATTGGGTACCGTGACTTCTTATGTAGAAGAGGTGAGAGTCTCAAAATCAGAGGCTAAGGCAGGGAGTAGACCGATCCGGTTGAATCTATCCGCATATCAAGGAGGGTCCAGCTCCTCTTCATATAGTTTGGGGATTAAAGAGTGATCCAACGGCTGGGAGGACCTGGGCATGTGTCCCTAGGTCACTCCAGCCCCAGGATCACTCTCTGGTCCTTGGGCCCAATGGAGAGAAATCCTATCTATCAAAGGAGGAGCTTCGCTTCTAATGCTATGGTCGGTCCTAGATTTTCAGATTTCATAGATAGAATTTGTGAGGCCTTGCTAATAGCAATGCTGAAGGGAGGAGGACCTGGGCATGTGTCCCTAGATCACTCCAGCCTCAAGATCACTCTTTGGTCCTTGGGCCTTATGGAGAGAAATCCTATCTATCAAAGGAGGAGTTTCACTTCTAATGATATGGTCAATCCTAGATTTTCAGATTTCATAGATAGAGTATGTGAGGCCTTGCTAATAGCAATGCTGAAGGTGGTGGTATAACTATCGCTTTATGATTGTATCCGTTTGGGAATTCCCAGTCCATAATTTTTTTTTTCCTTCCTTTTCTTTCAATACAATTAGATTTTTTTAGGGGGGAAAAAATTGAAACCAGATGATTTTTTTTTTTTTCCCATCAATTTGGTATTGAATTTGGGTTTTAAAACTTAGATATCCAATCGATCGGATTGATCATTAAGACCAATCGAATCAATTGATAAGACTGATCAAAACCAACCATTTGGTAAAAAAATATCCAATAACATCAATAAAATTGAATGTTCTTGTTTTTAATTATAATTTTCACATTTTACATATGAAAATTATGCCAAGAGGCCCAAGACCAATAAGAAACGGTTAACAGAAATAGATAACTGACCCAAACTGACTAGACTGATAGGTATTTTGATTTTTTTTTTTTTTTTGCAGATCGAATAACTTATTAGTCTAGTTTCAAGCTGACCAATACATGTAAAAATTGAAGAAAAAAATTTGACCAAAATTTGAATAGAACAGGCCAACCGTTTGACACCTCTAGCAATGAGTACACTACTAAAAAAAAATGGACTCTTCTATGATAAAAAATAAAGAAACTACAACGATAATATTTTTTTATCATTGCTATATAAGTCTTTCAGCAATAGTAAAAAAATACCGCCAGTATATAACTAGCTATAGTATATATAACAATGGTAATATAACCTGCGATGGTAATATATTACCACCGCTATATATCTATAATCAGCGACGATATATATATATATATATATATATATTGCTATATATCAGTATATACTAGCTGTAATATATTACTTGTTTCAATTAATTTAGAGAATGGAAAGGTAATGTATTATAATATCATTGATGTTTGAAAATATAGAAATTAAAAATAAAAAAGATAATCCCAAATCCCTAGAATGCATACATATGTAAAATAATTAAAAAAATATATATATGAATTGGAGGGGCTAAGGCTGTTCAAAACTCAGGCGAGAGCATCACCAAGTTGCTGCAGCATAGAGAAGAATATATATTTTTGAACGTGGGGTATCCTTAAACTCTATTTTTAGATACCTTAGGACATAGGGAGTTGTTTTATTTATTTTATGAACCAAATCTATTAGGTATTGGATGTGAGACATGGCCAAAATAGGTCAATGCTTCAAAAACAATGCATGAGAGGTCCGATCCAATCCTTTAGAGTTTTGAAAAACTTAAATCAAATCACATTATAACTCATCTAAATACTTTTTAAGAGTCCAAAACATTGTTATAGACTGAAAGATGGATTTTTTTTTGGCTAAAAGATCATGTATAGTAAAAATAAATAAATAAATAAATAAAGATAAATAAACAACCGCCTGGAAAAATCCAGAAACAACAAACAAAATCAACTAGCCCAATCCCCCACCTTTAGAATGGCCATTAGCAGAGAGAAAGCTAGCGAATAAAAAGAGTATAAAAAAGTGCCATAGCAAACAAGGACACGTGAAACTTTGGTCTTCCATGGGCATCAACACTCAAGTCTTCTTGGACAGCAGAAGACCGCATAGCCAAGGGACCCGACAATTCGAATTTTTCTACTGACTTAGTAAGGAAGTCAACAACTAGATTTGGTTTCCGATAACAACAACAACAACAACCATAACCTTATCCCAATGTCTATCAAGAAGCTCTGAAGAGCATCACTGTTGCCACACAAATCATGAAACCACTCCCTTCAAAGCCATAACCACTACAACTGCGGATTTGCACTCGATGACCAAAAAAATAGCCCAATCAGAGCTTTAGAAGTCCCAAGATGACAAAAAATGTAGAGAACCTCAATCCTAGTTTGAGCCAGCGTCGATGTTCTGAAGGGCTTCATCACACTTGAATGGAGTCTGTCAACATTGTAATAAATTGATAATTCTCCTGTCTACGTTAACATGGGCCTTCAAAACATTTACATACTGGGTCGGATCTTGGTTAATTTGGTCAAACAAAATTGATTCACTTTAAATATTTAAAAAACAAAAAAGTTAACTTTCAAAGAATGAGTCCAAATTGAGTAAATCCAAATGCATTAAAAGATTATTTTGAGTACTATTAATGGTGTGAAAATCAGGTGCCACTTCAACTAAAATATTTTATTCTACTTGAATATGAGTCCCACATAGGCTAAAAACGAATCATACATTAGATATGGACAAATGAAATCATTTTCAAACCATTTTTAATATAAGGGTTTCAATAATAAAAATCACATAATCATGATGGTTTGACTCATTCCAAGTTTGTTTGATCTGCTTTTGACCTAGTTAAATTTCTGTTCAAAACATTAGTTGAGGATTACACAAGATCACTAAGGCTATAAAATAAACCCCACAAACTATCCAATGGTGTCTGATCACTGCTAGGCATACCTTTAATGTGACCAAATGAGGTGTCTACACCTGCATCCATTCCTAAGAGTTCCTCACAAGTTATTTCCAAGGCTCACAACTAGACTGGTAACTCTCTGAGGTTTAGTACCAAACCCAATCCATTACTTGGTGGATCAATCCCTCTACAGGACTTGTCATAAGTTTTTCTTTGATTGAGTTTCTCAACTCAATTCCCAAACCCTCTGAGGTAGAAAAGTTTACAAATAAAAGCACAATGCTAACCACTTGAAAGAACTAATATGTTTCTCTATTTCTTTGTTTTTGGAATAGAAGGTCCATTTCTTTGTTCCTGCAAATGAATCAGGACAAAAGTGTTGCTGAGAAATAAAAAGAAAAAAATATTAAACTTTTAATTTAGAAACTTTCTATTGCATAATCAAAAAGGAGAAATAAGGTGGGATTGCTCTTTAATGAGCACATGGTTAATTTGATGGGCAAAGTAATCATTCCATGTTAAAATAAAACCATAGTCTCTCTCTCTCTCTCTCTCTCTCTCTCTCTCTCTCTCTCTCTCTCTCTCACACACACACACACACACAAACAAGTGAATTAGGTCTTCTCCTACTGCATCACCAATGACACTTCCATCACAGACATCATATTATCCTCCAGAACCCTCATCACTGCCTCCACTATCCTGAGTCCCTTTCTCTTATTCCTCATGTCCTCCTAATCTATTGTTACTTGGGTATGGTTGCTCACCAAATATTTGGAATGTTGAGAATTGAGAAAGAGAAATCTTTGTATGCCAGAAAATAGAAGAGCTTATAACCTAAAGAAGAGACTTCTTTGAGTTTGAAATTTTCGGTGGATACAAAAATATTTATTGATTGAATTCAACCAGCTGGTGCCAATAATGGCTACTCATGGAGTTAGACTTACATGCCTTAGTTAAAGGCATTACAAATATAGAAACAATATAGAAAAATGAACACCTTCCCAAGGAAGAAAAACAAGAGAAAAGAATTAACCCAAATCAAGAAAATTAATTACTTCAGGGCTTACCAAAAAGCAGCCTATTTAAATACATGTCACTGCCCTAGGTGGTATGGATGAAACAATCAGTTGGCAATAAAGCCATCTAAAGGTAGTTGTTGGAAGACGTACCCTTCAGAAATTAAGATATGGGACATTTGATCTTCCCATCAAACAGGCTGAATTGAAAGCCAATTTTGACTTGGAGATGTTTGGTTTGAGGATGGGAAATAGGATCTTCAGTCATATCAATAGCATTGATGATGATATCAAGAAGAATAATTGATAGTTTGAAAAGACTACAGCAATTGGTCAAAAGTTTAGGTAACCCAATAACTAGAGCTGTATTGAATTCCACCTTAGCTCTTAGGCTGGAGCCGCCTGCATGTGGCTGTTTTGCTTCAACCCATGAAAAGAAGATTTTGTCCCATGAAGCCAACTTATTAAGATGTCATCATAATCTGGATCAGTGCAAGCCGGCAACAAGGACAAATTAAAGGTCCATAGAAATGCGGTGAGGGCTGTGAGGGTTGACATTTAGATGTTGGATAAATGAGTTTGAGAGCCTTAAAATCAATGCTGACATTTGAAATTTGTTAGTCAACTAGCTTGTTTCAGATTCGTCAACTGCAACTGATATCCAAATAAAGACAACAGGTATTTGGAAAACCAAAGCTCGATCTACATGTAAATCGTCTGAATAAGAACCAAGTTGGGGGAGTCAACTCCTACATAAATCAGTTTCATCATTTTGCAATTACAGTTCTCTTTTTTTCAGTTCTTTTTCTTCTTTTTCTTCTTCTTGAACTGCCAAACCTAGACATCTATTGTCTAATGACGATTGGAACAATGTTTAATGTACCATTTATTTATGGGAAAGAGATCGTTACTCGGTCACATGATCTCCACACTAGCACGGAGGCAATGAGATCACACACGAGCATCAACTTGAATTGGAATTTTTTTTTTTTTTATCTCATAGGGTATATGGAGGTAATTCACACCCTCCTATATCTATATCTAGGTACAGGGGCCACACAACCAAACAACTTTCTTTTTCCTTTTATTTATATATATATATATATATATATATGGACATTACATGCTTTAATTGGCATGATCATAGAATCTTATCATTATCTCAATAAAGTTTCTCTCCGTAATCTCTCATTCTTAATTTGTTTCAATGAAATTCATTTGTTCATATTTAGTAAAAAAATAAATAGCCTCTTATCTAGTATATATTGTCTATTTGTGCCTCGAATAACTGTTTTGCTTTCATAAAGGAAGTGTAGAAAACGAGAACCTAAAATGACATAGGAAAGAATGGAAATTGCAAACAAAAAATTACATGGTTGCACACAAGGATTTAATTGGTTTGACAAGATTTCCTACGTCCATTGTGAGATAAGATCTACTTCACTATCAATGGAGAATGGGGTTACAATCGCTCATCCTCACACCTCTCTGAGAAAGAGTCCTTGCTAAAAATATTTAGTGAAAGCCTATCCAAGTAATTTACTTAAAATCTTGTATAGCTTTGAAATTTTTTTCTTGAGGGCTGATGCTCCCAACTAGCTTGCTAAGTCCCAGTAAAAAAGGTAACGTGCATGGTGGACCGATTCCTCCAAGCCTCAAGCCCTCAACCTGTTAATGGCCCTTTAGAATTAGCCCACATAAGCAAACAACCGAATACAAGACACTGTACCCCCAACAATCTTGTTATATATAGGAAGAAAATGCCCACTACTTTATTTTTTATTTATAAAAGATCAATATTATTAAAAAGCAAGAGAGAAACAAAAGATCTACTACAACACAATAAAAAACACTAAAACACCTAAACTCGAAGATAGAAGCAACCCCACCTTCGACATTGCCAGCAGTAGGGAATCTGAATCTTGGTCTTGTCATAGCATTGATTGCTAGCTCCTCCAAGATATGATATGGAAAATGCCCACTACTTGTGTTTTCATAACATAAAGAAAATGAAGTATGGACCCCTGAGAATTTCTCTTCTGTTGGGATTTACAATTTACTAAAAGTGAATATGAAAGCAATATGACACAAACAGAAAATGCAGATAGGGTAGTTTTCCCTAGTCAACTGGTCTACATTTTAACAATGACCATAACCTCATGCAAGAGGTATTGAACATAGCCACATTCTTTTAGTGATACAGAGGGATTGTCCCAGCTTTGGATTATGGACTTGACACCATCTCCTCCACCAGAAAGAAGAAATTTACAGTTGTAATTGTTAGTCAATTGCAACAGCTTCACCAAAGAGAGTCCAGATTGAATGGCTGTTGCTGCACAGAATCCATAGTCATGGAGGAAGAAGCTGCGAGTTTCGAATTCAAATCAGTTATTAAACGAGAATTCCCTTGTGCCATAAGAGAGCTTAAACCACCAATGGTAGATTCTCGTGGTTGATAACTAGCTAGCTGAAGTGCCCTCAATATCATTGAATCCATTGAAAGATTTGAGCCAAGCAAGCTTGAAGGCAAAGACAGTAAGGGATGACTTGTTGTTTCTCTTGCAGAAACCCAATTCAAGTTTGTACCCACACAGTTATCATTGTTGCTGCTATTGCTGTATCTATTCATGGCATCATTGGTAGAATTCACTAGATTATTCATCTGTAGTAATTCAACCTCTCCTGGCTCATTCACCACTGTAGTGGCCTCACATGGAGATTCAAGAGATGGATTATATGAGGTCGAAGCTGAAAGCGGTTTTTTCCCTGTGGAGCTCTTCTGGAAGACCCTACAGACCACCCATTCCTCCTGTGGAACACAGACACAGAAATTATGGATCAGTTTCACATCTCTTGGTGTGAGGTAAGAGATGTAGAGGAAGTGAGCATATATATGTACCTATACAAAATCAAGAAGTACAGAAAAATTAAAACTGTGATATTGAATTAGTCTGTTCACCTTAGTAGCCTTGTATGCAAACTGGGTTTCCAGCCTATATTCATGCATTACCCAATTGCTTTTCTCACCCTTAGGAGCTCTACCCTTGTAAAACACTAGGGTTTTCTTCAACCCCACTAGCACTCCTGAATGGAATATCTCTTTGTCCTTCCCTGTAGTTTTCCAATGGCCTGCTTCTGTGGCTCGGTTGGTTCGAAGACCAGTTGGGTATTTTCTGTCTCTCAAGCTAAAGAAATACCACTCTTTCTCCCCCATAGTAGCTTTGGCTGCATTTCCAAAACAACTTTTAGGACTAATTGTTTTAAAATTCAATAAAAATAGCTATAGAAGGAATCTAATATCTTTTTTTACAAGAGAAGTTGAAAACTAATTGATGACAAAAATGTTAACCAAAGAATAAGAAATGTTAGATACAATTATGAGGAATTGATATATAGTGAAGAAGTACCTGGGAGGTCCCAAGGTTCACATTTATTGAGATCAACATCAGTGATGGCTCTTGAAGAAAAGTGAACATCAGAAACTTTACTATTCAGGTAATAAGTTATGAGCTCTTCATCAGTAGGATGAAACCTAAAACCAGGAGGAAGGTTATCCTCCATATTCAATACTCAAAAGCTGAACTGTTGAACTAGAATTCAAGAGGTAATTCAAGTCTGGGTGGAGTTTAAAAAGGGCCATAAAAGAACATGTTTCAGTATAAATGAAAGGAGAAATCATGTTCTGTAGCCCATCCTTGAAGAAGAAGGAGAAGAAGAAGAAGAAGAAGAAGAAGAAGAAGAAGCTGCTTCTAGATGCATTTTATTCTCATCTAACATATTGACAAAGATGGTGCACGGAAATGGAAATGGAAATCTGGAGTTTATTATATGAGCTGAAATTACGAAAATGCTACCCACGTGTCTAAATCAGCAAAATTTGGTTCCTTAATCTAATGTCTCCTTTCAATTATTCTTGTCATTATCACCAATACACCACTGGGCTGGGCTGTGAAAAAAATTTCCAACTTACCTTTCTTGAAAAAGCTTGCTTCCTAAGGAGTCAATGAGGTGGACCATAGGGAAAAAAAATTAAAAAATAAATCCTGCTACCGGGTAGCAGTATGAAATTTCCTGGTGCCTGTAATTGTAGGTGACAAAATGGAATAATAAGGTTTTGCAAATATCTTCTTAGATTTTAATAATTTTTTTTAATATAAAATAGAATTCCATTTCCACGTCTGCTATTATAGGTGGTTGAAAATTTCCTACTGCCCAAGTACCAGGAAAATTTGAGAAGAGAATCATAAGAGGTGAGGTTTTGTGAATTTCATGGGAAAACGAGTTGTGCAGAGAGTTGAGAGTCTCAGTTACACCTGATGTTGTTGTTCTGTTCCAGTCCAACCACTTCCACCGATCTCTACCCACCGAACCCCTCCCCTTCCTTACTCCTTAGTCTCCTGCCCTATTCCACTATTCTCTTTGTGCTAGTCCAATGGGAACACAACTTCTCAGGAAAATCCATTCATATCCTGTTTCCACTTGACTTTTACATAATACCTAGATCTCTGGTTCATCCCACTTGGTAAGTCCATATCTACGTGCAATAGTCTGATTGGTACCTGATTAGCCTGGAGAGAGAGAGAGAGAGAGGGGTGATATGTTTCCTTAGTGATGCGCACTATTTGATTGAGAAGTTCAAATTTAAGACTCTTTTGATAATGCCAAGTTTGCATACTAATAAGACGATTCAAACCAGCCCTTTAAGTGGAGAGATCCATGTATGGTTTCAATTGTACACAATGTTGGGAGTTGGGTAGAATTTGTCCTTAGATGATAGCAATTAAAGAAAGGGTGCTCAGGCAATCATTCTCCAATTTGATCATGATACCACTTGTTATGACTTGGGTGGAACTCATCCTTAAAAATTAACTATTAAAAAAAGAGTTCCCAAGTCATTATGCACCTTTACCTGGGTCTAATGCAATTAGACCTGATTAAACTGTCTACCTCGGTCTAATTGGTTTGGCTTGGGATCTTCCACTTGTTTTCCCTTTCCCCTAATTTTGATGAAGCGTCTTTTCTTTTGTTTCTCCCCTCCCCTTTCTTTTAGTGTACCTTTCTTTTCTTGGTATGTAATTTGCCCCCACCCCTAATTTTTCTTGTATCCCCCTTGATGGTTGTTTTATCCCCTCCCCTTGGTTCTTCATTTGTTTGGGTTTTGGCTTTTGGATAGTCTATGGCTTGGTTTTGTATTTCCTTTTTCTTTTCTTTAATATATTTTCATTCACTAAAAAAAAAAACCATCTAAACCTCGTTGACCTGCATGATCCTAAAAAATTAATTTGATTATTCATGAATGAAGATCTAGGACTTACGAGTAGTGAGACATAAGTTGGATAACCCCAAGGGGGTAGTGGAGTTGGCAAGGGACCTTTGCCTCAAGAAGCGTGTGGTTCTAAGTTTGACTTCTTTTACTTCCTTGGAGCCACTCACATGGGGTTGTTTAACGTTCTTGATTGCTTTCGATGAAAATTAAATGATTCTCATTCAACCCCGGTATGACCCAGTCTATGCAGTTTTGGGGTCAATATAGGCCTATGGGACTAGTCAGATCGAAGGCCCAGATACCCATTGTTAGCTTAAAGAAACAAAAAAGGCGTATGGTGGATAAAAATGAAATGTCATTTATGCAAAGATGTGCCTTTCTGCCCCTTGTATTGGATATAACATAAACAAAATCTTTCAAGGTCATTCATGGCAACTCAAAATGCAACTGTCGGTGAAAACTACTAGAAGTGGTTAAAATGGTTACCAACTCTCATGACCAGAACCGGATAGATAATCTCTTTCTTCATCAGAGCATGCATTGTTATTATAATCATTTCTTTATCAGCCGCCTAGCTTCTTTTTCTCTACATCTTCGGTAAATTTTCAATCCTAACCTCAACTTAATATTTACATAGTTGAAATCATGGAGCTTCTAGAAATCTAATCACTATCCATATGACACCTAACTAACATTTAAATAAGATTAAGACGATGGAAATGATTGGTTCCTTGGTTCTAGAGGTCACAAAATATCTGTCTTTTCTTTCTTTCTTCTTCTTCTTATTTAGAACGCACGTTCTGCTTACGTTTGTTTTCTTATCCAAACTTGATAATTGAGTGTAAAGTCTCTGAACTAGGTATTAATGAGCACAATTGATAGTGTACCTTTGGGTTTGGAGGGGTCTCCTAAAGTCCAAACTAAAGTAATGCTTTCTACTTTAAAGTGGAGTATATTATTACCAAGGGACCTGATCTAGAGTTCCCATCAATTTTGTGGACCACGCAAAACTCTTTACTTTGTTTTGTTTTGGAAGAGAATTCAGATCCTTTGTATCATCCAATCAAGGGTTCAAGTTTGGTCCTGTTGGCCCAAGTTCGCCTTGAGCGTGAACAGAGTTTGGGTTGAGATATCTTGGCCCTGAGGGCAGATCAAGACTGGGTATTTGTAGACTTGAGTCAAGGTCAAGTCGGGTCAGGATTGAAGCCTCAACCTAAGCCCATCCCGATTTGCATCATGAAAGAATCTAATGTCTTCAAAGAGAATAACCGGTGGTACAACTCAGCCTAATATAGACAAGTCCTCAAGTTGGTGATCGTTGCAAAACTCTCTTTTACGAAAGTGAGATTACATTCCAATCACCAAGCTATTCAAATAGTTATATCACTTAATTATTCTAATATAATTCCAACAGATACTTTCAATACCACTACTAGAGAGAAGATGCCCCGCCATCTTCTTGACTCAATTGCCACGCAAGGGATCCATTTTTTGTTGAAACCCATCAAGCAATTCTCAGGTTTATTGAAGAATGAGTACCCAAAAGGGGGGAGGGGGGAAGAAAGTTGCTTGATCGCGTGGCTTCTGCGTCCAGACACAAGGGCAGCATACGAAATTATTGCCTGGCCCTTTTGTGAAATAAAAAAAAAAAAAAAATCTCATTCATGTGGAGGTCACCGAGCACATTCTTATTGACCCCCCACAATGGTGTAAGAGTCACATGACTAGGTAGCGATCTCTTGTCCAAAAAAAAGGTACAAAGTTCTCAAACAGGCTAGCACTTGAAATCTGAACCTTGCATTTGCAAATCACAATAAGAAATCAAAGATCAACGAGGTAGAACTTCTTCCAACAACCACAATTTTAGACTTAACCAAGCAAGCATTAAATATACCCAAAGAAAAACAACCCGGGTTGAAATCTAGCCTTGCCTCATTTCTATGATCAGCTTGACCCTATGGTACCAAGTCTTAGTAAATTTTTTTTTTTTTGGTCAGAAATTCTTCCAATTCTTACTCTGGAAGCTTAACTGTATACCTTTTCAAAGTTTTCATCCAATTGTGGGACTCAAGTTAGGTAGAAACCAGTGACTAAATTGCAAGGATGAGTATGTGGAAAAAAATGTTACGAATTGGGGATGGCTTCCGATCAATTTGGGTCGAATCAAATCGAATCAAACTTTTATTGATTTGATTTTGAGTGGGGGTTTAACGGAATTGATAAAAATCGAAATCAAGTCATATTGACCAAATGCACCACTGAACTGAACTAGAAAAAAAAAAAAAAACCAGTACTGGATTAATAGTAATCCCAAAAGAAACTGAAAAAAACAAAATAAATAAATAAATATTGATTACCTTATGTATACATATAACCCTGAAAATAGACTGGATCAAACCTGATAATTTGTTATTTTCCTAAGGAGCCCGTGGGTCTATACTGACCCCATAACAGTATAGATCAGGTCATATCGGGGTTGAATGATCATACCATTCAACTTTCATTGAAAGCAGTGAAAAACACTAAACACCCTCGTGTGAGTGAGCTTAAGGTATGCCTAGTGGGATCGAACTTAGGACTCCTGAATTTACTGCTCGTATCAAGTTCGTTGCTCACCAACTGCGCTACTCCCTTGGGTTGATGAAACCTATAGTAGCCCGAGTACAAACCAATGAAAAACCAGAGTAGGACCAAAACTAGAAATTCTAATATAATGGTTTGATGTCAAAATCAGACTGAACGGACTGATTGAAACCCCTATTTGGGGGTTGGCAGTGAGAAATTGTGCCTAATTAAGCCTATGTTAGCCCCCAAATAGCATCTCCATTTGTGATCGAGGAGCTCCTCCTCTCTTGATATTTTAAAGGATTAAGAAAGTTATAATATATTGAACTTTAAATTAGTAGAGGCCTTGATTAATATATGAAACAAGAATAAAGAGGATGCAAGGGCCAGAATAGATTTTCAATTTTCAATTAAAAGCTCAATTTGTTTTCAAGTAAATAAAATGCGAGAAAAATACACTTCTGTAGTAAGAGCTGACTTAAAAAACTAGGTGCAAATATTTAAATGGCTTATCTATTTCTAAAATTTTGTGCTGACAAATTTCCACTGACGTGAGTATAAAATTTTCTAAATCAAAATTTCCTCAAAGATTCCACGTGAAAAATGACTTTATAGGTAAAACAAACACTACTAAATTTTCCATCACAATACTAATTTCTAACCTATCTTGGAAAATTCTTCAACAGGTAATATATTATGAAAAATAAAATTTGATTCTAACATATATTAGATCCAACAAACAAATAAGAGGAAAAGAACTTTCACTGGTCGCATGGCCTCTGCGGCAGCACAGGACCAATGAAGGAATGCGCATAGATAGTATAGGGGTGGATTTTTTAGATTTCACAAAGGTGGGGACATCATTTCGCCACCCTTTGTGTCTCTGTGTATAGAACACACGACCAGGGAGCTTTCATTTACCCAACAAAAAATGTTGGAAAGTTTTTTAACAAGTAAATTTTATCAAGAAATAGACAATGAGAAAATTAGCTTTCAGAGCCTAAAAATGGTGTGTGGTGAATCTAGTGGTGTGTCATGAAACCTACCATTTGCTATCCAAACCAATACCAACCCCCTCGAAGTATTACACAATTCCAACCTGACCCGACCCACGTATGGAACATGCATGGGACTCCGATAGGGTTTAACTTCAATCCAACATGGGCTTACTATGGAGGCCCACTAATATCTCTTGCAGAAGAATATAAGGGACACCACCAATTGGTATTGGCGGAATCCTTGGACCTGAACTATTTTCATCACCAACAAACTAATGGGAAAGCTCAATTCATCATTTTGATCATCTTTGTTTTGCATCATTTTTTTCTCTAGTAATCTTTCACCAGCGAAGCCCATGCAGTAGCAAAAGTATAGCCCAAGTCCATCCATTGACTTGTCAGGCCCGGACAGGATTTCTAGTTTGCTCATATGCATTGACAAAATATATAGGCCCATCATGCGCCTCTCTCGGGCATGGACATTGCCCTAATTTAGCCCAAGTTGTATCCCTAAGTGGCAGCGAAAATAAAGATTTGGCAAGCGTGTGTGATGGTGGACTGGATTCCAGCTCATTGGTCTGGACTCTTGGTTGAAATTCGATCTTGAATAGAATACTTCATATCTTAGTGGTAGAACAAGTTAAGTCACGTAGCCAGGATATTTATGTCATTTAAGAGTGATGCAGCATCATTTTTTAAGGGTAATTTACAGCGTCACCCCCCGAAGAATGCCACAATTATAAGACCATCCCCTGTGTTTC
This sequence comes from Macadamia integrifolia, assembly GCF_013358625.1. Classification (NCBI taxonomy): domain Eukaryota; kingdom Viridiplantae; phylum Streptophyta; class Magnoliopsida; order Proteales; family Proteaceae; genus Macadamia; species Macadamia integrifolia. The sequence goes on from NC_056558.1 coordinate 31,935,938, forward strand.
ACCAAATTAAACTTAGACCCCCTACCTTCAGTCACTGTTAAGGAATATACCATATATGCTGATGTCAGCAATTATATTTTATTTTAAAGTGATTTACATCCCCCTCCCCTATAGTTTGCATTTATTCCACCCCCCCTCCCCTATGTTTTAAAAATTCCCACATACCTCCCCTGTCAGATAACTCGGTTAGTAAACTGTTAGTTGTGGATGTTAAAGTACGATTCTACCCTTCTGCCTTTACCAAAATTTTTAGAGTGATTTACATCCCCCTCCCCTGTAGTTTGCGTTTATTCCACCCCCCCTCCCCTATGTTTTAAAAAATCCCACATACCTCCCCTGTCAAATAACTCGGTTAGTAAACTGTTAGTTGTGGATGTTAAAGTACGATTCTACCCTTCTGCCTTTATCAAAATTTTTATTACCAGGGATACCCTTATCCCTATCCTCTAACCCAATCCATATAATCGAACCCTCACTTTCACGTTTTCACTTACCCCATCACCACAGCAGGGATTCTTGGACCTTCACAGCGATGAAGATACTGACGGCGACGGAGATATCAACGGCGAGGTGTGACAAATCGACAGCGACGAAGGGATCGATAGTGACAAAGGGACCATCCAATCTCCACCGCCTTGTGATGTATGTGTCTGAAACCAAACGCCTTACTCTTCCCTTTCCCCACCTCAACCAAAACAAACAAATCGCAGAGAGAAAGAGAGAGTAATGAGACTTACTTTCGTTGTCCCTCACAAAGCAAGGAAGAACGTGGTCTCTTTCTCTCTGTGATTTGTTTGTTTTGGTTGAAGTGGAGAAAGGGAAGAGTAAGGCGTTTGGTTTTAGACACATACATCACAGGGCGGTGGAGATCGGCTGGTCCCTTCATCACTGTCGATCCCTTCGTCGCCGTCTATCTGTCACACCTCGCCGTTGATATCTCCGTCGCTGTCAGTATCTTCGTTGCCGTGAAGGTCCAAGAATCCATGCCGTGGTGATGGGGTGAGTGAAAACGTGAAAGTGAGGGTTCGATTATATGGATTGGGTTAGAGGATAGGGATAAGGGTATCCCTGGTAATAAAAATTTTGGTAAAGGCAGAAGGGTAAAATCGTACTTTAACATCCACAACTAACAGTTTACTAACCGAGTTATTTGACAGGGGAGGTATGTGGGATTTTTTAAAATATAGGGGAGGGGGTGGAATAAACACAAACTACAGGGGAGGGGGATGTAAATCACTCTAAAAATTTTGGTAAAGGCAGAAGGGTAGAATCGTACTTTAACATCCACAACTAATAGTTTACTAACCGAGTTATCTAATAGGGGAGGCATGTAGGATTTTTTAAAACATAGGGGAGGGGGTGGAATAAACGCAAAATACAGGGGAGGGGGATGTAAATCACTCTTTATTTTAAATACCAAAATGTCCTTATTAAATATAAAGTACCTAAAATACCCTTGTAATAAGTTACTATTTCTTTCCCTCGACAACGGAACTCATTTGGAAACTCCTCATCTTGCTCACGTTGGATTCGATTTCTTACTCCGCTAAACTCTTAATCAAAACAGAGGAGGGAATATTGGCAAGCAGATGCAACCTCTTCATATGAGAAGTTACGAAATACCAAAGGAGGTAGAGGTAAAGGACCAGAGGAAGCAAGAGGACCACTAATGTTCTCTGATTTGAAGCTCCCCATGGTCTTCAACAAACCAAATCTAGTACTTCGAGGCGAAGGAAGAGGCAGAGGTTGTGGGCTTGGGGCTCGTTGTTCCTTTGGCAATCCACCTCTGTTCTTCAATCCTTCTTGTTCATCATATTCAAAAGGTGAGAGTACATATCCCTCTTCCATGTTTAGGCTTAAAGGAGCAGATAATGCCCGGGCTCTACTATTGGTGACTTTGTTTGTAGGTTGGAGAGCTGTGGGTCTTGTCTTGAAGCTTGGAGGAGCGGACTGTAGTGCTTGACTATGGGTTTGAGGTTCAGGAAGCGTAGTGGGTGTATTTTCCTAAGGATTCACACGTTTAATGTAGATTGATTTCTCAGACTACTTCTTCCCGCCCTTTAAGAAACACCCTACTTTAGGCATGAAACATCAAGAGAATTCCTGCAAAAGAGACTGCAAAACAAAAAAAGAAAACAAAAAAAAAAAAAAAAAAAAAAAAAAAAAAAAAAAAAAAAAAAAAGATTTGAAATAATCCAAAACCAAGCTTCTTGTTGTCCTTTAAGACTGGGAAATACCTCATTTCAAGCATGAAACTTCAAGAGAATTCCTGCAAAAGGGATA
>NC_056558.1:31939863-31968402 GCF_013358625.1 Macadamia integrifolia
ATCAATTGAGTTTCAATCAATGGCGCTTGAGAGGATTGTTCCTTGTCATGTTCACATCACATATACCAATTATAGGAGCATCATCATTGGTAGATCTTTTTATCAATGAGTTTCAAATTGTGGTTCTTGAGAGGACTGTTCCTTGCCATGTTCACATCACATATACCAATTATGGGAGCATCATTATCACCATTCGCATTTTCATTTTATTATTGTATATCTCTTCCCCTCCCCCTCCCCCCACCAAAAAAAAAAAAAAAATGTATTATGTACCTTAGGAGGATGATTTAGAATAAGCTCAATGAGGTCATCAGCATGAACAACCGTTAAGAAGGTGTGACAAGATTTTTTGCTATTTGAAAAGATAATAATATCTCTCTCTCTCTCTCTCTCTCTCTCTCTCTCGATCTCTCTCTCTCGACCTCTTTTGAGCTTTCTCTACTCTTTTTTTATATGCTTTCATTTTTGTAGTAATGTCATGTTTTTTTTTTTCTCCTTAATTTATTTTTCACTTCTCTCCAAGTTCTTTGTGACAAGTGTTTCTTGTTAAGGTGAGTTAAAGGATTTTCTTCTTGTCTCTTTAGCTTACAGACTTCATGTCACTTGACTCATCAAGAGCACTCCCATCTAATTTATAATTACTAAGAAGCATTATCTCAATTATGGGGTAATGAGTTAAAAAATAACAATGCTTGTAACTCATCGTCAAGTACCATCTTCATGGAGGAAATTTGATTCCTAGTATTTTGCATTTCGTTCAAATGTTTAACAATTTAGTTTATTCTATGTACTTCAGGTTTATAGTTTTCTAATTAAGAAAGTTTTATTGTCGATAGTTTTTCATATTGTACAATCCTTTTAGTTTCTTCTATAGTTGAATATGTCAATGTATTTATGATAGAAAATTATGTCATTTATAAATTGTTTAATAAATTCAACAACTTTCAGACCTAAGGTCATCCTTCAACATGAGATTTTTTTTTTTTTTTTGCTTTCACAACATCACCCTCTATGGGTGTGTACAGATCCTTGTAATATGGTAAATCTTCCATCTTTTCTTTCCAGATCATTTGATTATTTTTATTCAAGTTGATCATCTATATTGGGGTTTCCCTCCATCATTTACATGTGATTTCAATCTCATTCTGATACCACTTGTTGGTATTCGAGTGTAACTCTATTTTTTACTATTCTTAAGGAACTTCATAAAAGGACTTTACTCACTCACAACAGAGGGTTAAGGGGGAATAAAAGAAAGAGGATAGGGACACACTAAGTACACACTCACACACCCATGTAAATGAGAATCGATCCACTGACCTCTTGGTGCCTGCTATTCAAGCAGACACTGCATGCCAGTGCTCTAGGAGAATGTTCCCAAGTCCTTATAAATCTTTTTTTTTTTTTAGTATAACTCATTCTTATTGGTATTCAATTATAATTCACTCATAAAAACTAGTCATTAAAGAGAGGATGTCCAAATCCTTACAAATCTTTATATAATTAGGGAATTTATATCCAATGTAGAATCGTTGCTCTTGTGACACATAAAACAAAATTTCTAAGTATAATTTAATAATTGAAATATTGGATAGTAGAATCCGATCGATTCCCAACAATTGATCCACTTTTGGGATCAGTAAGAAAATACAAAAACAATCCAAATAAATTCTAAAAATCCAAGAATATATATTTTTTTAATATGATAAGAAAATTAAAAATAGTTTTTTTTTTTTTTTTTACAGATCATTGAAAAAAAAAAAAAAAAAAAAATACACACACACCAAAGCGCTAGATGTATGTACACAAAAATTAGAAGAAAAAAATCTTAAAAATTATGTATGAGTAAAAGTTGGACAAATGGCATAAAATCAATCTTTCACCTATTAAAAAACTAAAACATTACTAAATATGCCATTGTAAGCCTGTAATGTTAATTAACATTAATATCACATTCAATATAGAATAAAAGCTTGATAAATTGAAAAAATAGTAAAAAATATTCAATCACTATTAAAATAATAAATGCTATCATCCTGCTCAATAAAAAAAAATTAATTATCATGTCACATAATGTGTAAAACATGTCATAATGTCACAAAATCATATGTTTTTTATATTATCACACATAAACCTCATGTTTATATCTACAAAACAACGTTAGAGATAGATCATTGATTTAGTTCAAGTATCTCAAAGATCATCTCCAAAATCGGGTTATTTTTTATTTTTCTAATTATTTTCAGAAAACAAATAAAAACTATATATTTTCCATTACCACATGAAATATTGCTTTTTTTTTTTTTTACAATTAATAATAATAATAAGAATAAGAATAAGAATAATAATCAAAATCAAAATCAAAATCAAAATGTATATTCCATCTTATAGAATATCACATATTAAATTTCCACAACATATTGGAATTGATGGTTACCCAAAAATGCATATTGGAAAAAATTAAATTGAATCCACTACCCTCTTCCTACAAAATAAAAAGTTGAAAAATGGAATTCTTTTCCCTTCTTTTTTGTGGACAATGAATAACAAGGATTCAGTAAGTTCAGATCTACAAATCTGGCCATATCTGCACCGTCCATATCACAATAAATGGAAAGATTTTCAATTCCTCCAAATTTCAAATAGATCTAAGGTTATGAAGTTTTGAAACGTAGAAACATAAGTTTCTGAGTTATATTGGTAGATTCAAGTTGAACGGTCAATTCCCAGTCTGATATGGTTCACTACTTGATCCACTATTTGAAGCATGAATAGCCCTGATTCGTGAATTAGATCCATCTGATTTGACCTAAATCAGCAATTCAATTCGAATTCTTAGTAATGTTTCTTAAAGAAGCCATTTCCTAATAGCCCAAATAGCCATGTGGCATCTACTTTAGCATTGGCATTATAATTTGTTTAGAGGATAACTTTCAGCTTTATCTCACTTTCTAAATAAAACTTTAAAATTTGTCTCAAATCTTAACATTTTGCAGTCTTAGTATAACCATTCAAAATATATACGAGAGTACAAAACCAGAATCATATAATGGAAATCAAAAGGCCTGGCTAACCTAAGGTTGGGGCTTCTCATCCAATGATTGGTTTAGCACAGAATGGGTTGTTAAAGAAATGAATCCTTAAGAGGCTGTGTACATGCATATGATGGGGATGTCTGCAGAGAAACCGAACAATTGCTTCAAACAATAATGTCCTTTCTTATCAAGGAGGGGGAGAAGGAGGAGGTCCACCCTGGTTCTTGTTAAAGAAAATCTTGTGTACCAAATGTTGGTGAAAAAAAAAAAAAAAACATAACTTTACTTTTTTTGCAGTTTTAATATAATATATATTTTTTCAACAAGGATAAATCTGAACATGTCACATAAATGCTATATTATATATTATATTAAATAAATTTAATTTTTTTAATAATACCTTTTTATCTTACATTAAGTATTATAAAAATAATTTTTGAAAAATATGACAAAGAAAAATTAAAAGAAGGTTACAACATCATAATTCATCACGTACTCTTTCTTTTTGAGAGGGTAGTCTTAGTTCACCACTTTGATGATAAGTTGCACCCTTCTTATTATCGTTAGCATCGAACTATTAATTATCAAACCCAAATTCTTATATTTGCCATGTCTATGGGTTTTGTCTTCATATTCATTTTTTCTCTTGATTATATTTTTATTCATCCAAAAAGAAATATATATATTGCTTATGTAGAAGGCTATCTTGAAAGTTCACTTAGCTTTTACTTTCGCCAATTCCTGTACCATATGTAAATTTCGCGGAAGCTTGACATTTGGAGTAGGGACTCAATAAGCCTCTCTTTTAAGGGAAGTGACTATCACCTTTGCCAATAAAAGTGTCCTGGTGATGCTTGCTTTGACAGTTTGACCCGTTTAGTATTTTATTTTTTTTATTTTTTATTTTTATTTTTTTCTCAAAAGAAAATAAAAGGCTAATATTGAAGAGAGGTACCACATCGTTCCATATAAGATATATGAGTTGGAGATTTGTTGGTTAGTGTTGCATGTGCTATGTAACCAAAATATCTAACCATGTCATCAACAGGTTTGAGACTGTAACCTACATTTTTCATGGTCTTATACATATCCGAAAATAGAGGTGCCACATTTAGTGGTCGAAAAATATTGTCCAAGTCAAAAGTTAACTGGTGTATGACTTCAAACTTGGTCCAAATTTCCTATAGAATTCACCCCTGCTTCTGTGCATGCTTCTTCAAGTAAGAGAGTCTTAGCACCTCCTTCAATAGAATCTCTTATCATTAGAGACCTGTTTAATTAAAGTGCTTTGTTTTAATTGAGTCAGATACATGTCATTTCGAAACACACAGTTAACCAGTCATAAGTCATAACCATTGTTTTCGGTATTGATATTGGATTGGCTGTCTTGATTGTATTGAATCGATATCCATTGAGTTTGGTACTATTACTTGATTGCCCTAGATCAAGTATCAGTATTGGTTTAGAGATAAAATTTTTAGGGGGAAAAAAAAATCTATATTTCGATGAAAAATAAGGACAAAATTGATCGATCCAAATTGATCCAACCTGATCCATATCAATATCATACTGATACCATGTCAATAACTAAATTTTTGTAACTGCCTCTACAGGTTTGTCAAAATGATTATAAAAGTTCTAAACCTGAGTTGGTGGTATACCGGTTGACCCACAACCCGGAATTCATAAGACGTTGAGAAAACCTCACTACACCAGTCACCCCAGCCCCTAAAGTAAAATTTGATTGACCCACATAAGCCTTCAAAGTTCAAAATGACTCGATGGGTGGGCCTGGTTTGGTATAACTATCCACATTAAAGGAGCCGCCTTCATCCAGAAGTTGACATCAAACATTTTTCCCTTTTGGGAAGGGGGAGATGGTTCTCAGTTCAGGTTCCCTGTAGCGCAAAGATTCAAGCATTGAGAGTTCTCAGGCACATAGCTTAAGGCTTGGACACAGTTCAAAATATTTTCAAGTCTAGATCACGTACTCTGATTCTCATGCGATATTTGATCCACACTTGGATTTCACTTAATATTTTTTTCTCTTTTAATTGGTTTTTTATTTTTAGTAGAGTCCAATCGTAAATTAAACACTGTACGATAATGATTCTCGTACAAAGACCTGATCCGCACTTAATATTTTCAGCCCTTAAATTCTCGTTACACATCGCATCGTATGACAAAGAATCCCAACATGATGGTTCTCTGAATAGATGTGAAAAAATAACATCATATATATCAAGCCAGCGCAATCTTTTCATGTGAGAAAGAAAAAAGACGCAAGTGTTTACCTGTTCCGATGGCTCAAACACATCCCCCTCCCCCCCTTTATTTTTTTGGTCACGACATCAGAACCATCTAAGAAAGTAAAGAAAATCCTTAAAAGGTGGAGAGAGAGAGGGAGCAAAGAAAATCTCTATGTGAAGTTGTGAACCAAAATACTCTTTTCCAACCCATAAGATGTATCTTGATTGGACATGGGGATCCAATGCGGCGCTTCAAAGAGCATTTTGGGAGAAACCTTATTAGCCAAGTTAATTGGGATATATAATTTTTTAATTATTTTGGGAGAAGGGGAAGAGGAAGACGTAGGACAGAGCGGAAGCACCTTTCACCTTTAGAACCAACATTTTCTTCCACAAAGAGGCAAGAATACTCTCAACACCCCACCCCCAAAAAAAAAAAAAAAAACTGACTAGAACACCAAGTTATAATATTATTCTTCCAAAATAGACTCGCCCACTTATATAACACAAATGGGTTATGTATACAAATCTCTTTATAAAAATGAAGTTCGTTTATAATACCTTTTAAAATAGCGTGTGAGCAAAGTCTTGGCTCTGATAATTACTATTAATTACAAAAAACTCCCTTTTAATTAGATCTCGGATCCAATTCTCAATGGCTTGTGAGAGACTAGGTGATCATTTAAATTGATCAAATCAAACTAACAAGGGTGTTTAAAATTAGGTTTTAATTTATTAAATTACCCACATAATCATTTGTTTAACAGAAGAGAGAATACATCAATGCGTGGATCCAATGAGAAGGGACATAGGAGCATCTTCAGCCCACAGAGGGGGTAGCGTGGTCCTTTCACCCCATCTCTCTCTAGGTGTAGGCAACACCAGACTTACAGGTTCTTTTTCCCTTAACTAAATTACTCAAAATTTATGTGTACTACTAAAATAATCTTAAAGAGTGTGTGCTCTATGGTAGATTCTCAGCCACATTTTCTTTTTTTTTAATACTTTTGCCCCTATTCATCATAACAAAATTTTTTGAAAGAGTTATTAATCATATAAGCCAAGGGAGTAGCGTAGTTGGTGAGCAAGCTCTTCACTATAGTCAGCAAAAAAAAAATGTAAGCCAAAGTTCTTCCTTCCTTCCTTGAATTAACATGACCCCCCCTCCCCCCGATATTTTCATGATGATGGTTAGGAAAAAAATATATGCAAGCAAGGTTTACATAGAGTTGGTAATGTTTAGGGCATTTTAGTAATACAAATCTATTTGAGTTATTTGATTAAATAAAAAAAAATGGTGAATAATTTAAGTAAACCAAAACCAGTTTTGGGGTAATTTGATAATTGTACAAATTAACAAGCTGATCATGCCAATTTCTTTAATTTTTCTTCAAAAGGAAAGGATATATCTATGTGGTTTGATTATGGTGGGACATATTGGTCATTTCATGGAAAGTAGTAGGCATTTCTAGACAAAGGGGAACGTTTAGGAATGCAAGCCTCGAGTGACATTGCTTTTCTCTTGTAAAGGTTAAGAGACTCAAGAGTCAAAGACACAGTCGTTAGGAGTTTGGACTTAAGGGACTTGAGATCAGAATGCCATGTCCAAGAGAAACAGCAGTAATGTCGTTCTTCAATGTCTCAGACTCTTTCTACCTTGTCTTGCTCTTCTTCTATTTTACTTCAATCTTGCTTGCCAGGTTCATTCACTTTCTTTGCAGGAATTGCTCTATCAAAAGGTCTGTCTGATACAAAAATTTTAATTTCTCCAACCCCTGTTTCTTCTGTCTCTCTCTGATGGAGCTTCTTCTCTTTTGCAGCATTGATGATGAAGGCCCAGCTGACTATTTAGATGATGATGATGATGCTGAAGAAGAAGAGGAAGAAGAGGAAGAAGAAGAAGAAGAAGAAGAAGAAGAAGAAGAAGAAGAGGAGGAGGAGGAGGAGGAGGAGGAGAAGGAGGAGGAGGAGGAGGAGGAAGAAAAAGAAGAAAAACATGTCTTCTTTACTGTGGAATACACAGAAAGAGATGATCTTGTTGCCGACATCATTTGTGGCGGCGAAGCCTTATTGTTCTTGCCCATTAAGACCACCCAGAAGCCCCCTGAAGAAGACATGGACTCTGAGGACTGTGTATTTGAAGATCCTGATGAAAGCTTTGTCCCAGAAGAATTGCCAATTCCTAACTCACCTGCTCCAAAGTCTGAGTGTAATGCAGAAGTTGTGGTTGAAGAAAAGCTTCCCACAAGGGACACTGATTCAGTCGATGGGTCTACAATGGAGCTTCCAACGCCAATGGAAACAGACCCAAATGAAAATGGCTGTGTGGCTGATGATTTAGCTTATGAAGGTAGGTATCTTTGTTAGTGTCATTGTGAAGTTTCTTATGTTGGGCTCCACATTGCAACTGAGCCCGATTTGATTGTTCTGTTTTGCAGAAGGATATGATAAGAGAGAAGCTGAAGCTGAAGTTGACAGTGGGAATGTAGAGACAAATTTCTCAGAAGATGAGAATTTTTTGATTTTTGGTCCTACACACTTGGAAACCAAAAAGCTTCAAGCTAAAACAACTGAGGATAATTGTGGAGATTCATTTACAGTTGGGTCAACTTCTAAGAGTTCTTCTGAATGGAGAAGCTCCATGATTTGCAGGGATTCAGGAACAGAGGATCCCTTCTCATCTTCGTCTCGAAGGAGCTGCCCAAACTGGGAGTCATATACTGTGTTTCGAAAATACGACGAGGAGATGATGTTTTTGGATCGAATTAGTGCCCAAAAGCTTAATGAAACAGGTAATTAATTCACTTTGAGCTTAATTTTCTTTTGACATTCTTGAAACTGTTTGTCTAATATTAAAAACCCATATTTAGAATCACTTAGAGGCATTGAAGTATGTCCAAGATCCATCTCACAAAGGATAGTGCATAAGCTGACTACCAAGAACAGAAGGTCAAAGGAGAAAACTAGAAACCCATATCATGAATTGGAGAATGCTTATGCTGCTCAAATTTGCTTAGCATGGGAAGCTCTTAATTGGAACTACAAGAACTTCCAGCGCCTAAGAGCTTCGCGAGCCAAGGAAGAAGATCTGGGTTGTCCTGGCCGAATTGCTCAGCAGTTTCAGCAATTTCAGGTTCTGTTACAGCGATACATCGAGAATGAGCCCTATGAATATGGCCGGAGACCTGAAGTTTATGCTCGTATGAGGATTTGTGCACCAAAATTACTTCAAGTTCCTGAATTCCGAGGTACTCAATGATCTTAGTATGTTTTTCAATTATTGGGTAAGGATTAAAGTCTAAAACAGAGTTTGTTCTTTTCTTATATTTTGCAATTTTGCTATCTTGGTTGCTTAAAGATTCAGAAGAGGAACAGAAAGAGGAGGGTTTTGGTATGAGGATCTCATCACCTAAGTTCCTTAAAATAATGGAGGAAGGAATTGAAACGTTCATGAATTTTCTCAAGGCAGATAAGGAGAAGCCTTGCCAGATCATTACAGCATTTTTCAAGAGACATAAAAGCAATTCAGTTGATCCGACTCATCTCCATATGGTGAAGAAGGCAAATAGAAAGGTAAGTCACAATCTAGTCTTTAAGACAAAATAGCATTCTTCTTCTTCTATCTTTATTCTTTACTGTTTAAACTTTAAAAATAATTTGCAGAAGAAGACGAAGCTTAAAGATCTGCGCCGCAGTCATAAATGCTTAAGGAGGAGGAAGAAGTTGAAGCCAGAGGAGGACATGGAGATACTGATGGGTCTGATAGACCTAAAAGTGGTGTCCAGGGTATTGAGAATGTCTGATATCAGTGAAGAACAGTTGAGGTGGTGTGAGGAGAAGATGAGCAAAGTAAGATTGTGGGAAGGGAAGCTACAAAGAGATTCCTCCCCACTTTTCTTTCCTAATCACTGAGCCATCCTTCCAAAGGGTAGTTGTGTTGCATGATGACTAGATCATGAATGTGCATGAGACTATGAGAGTGAATATCCTAGTTACCCTTTTGTAAATGCTGAATAAAATGGTAGTGGGGACCCACGAGTCAAAGTAACAAAATGTGAGGGTGACACAGATTTGGAGGATTTGGAATCCAAAAAAACGAAAAGTAAAGATGATTTGTCTCTGTGATATCTAATGACTAGGGAAAGTGAAAGGTTGCATAGACAAAGGAAAGAGATAGAGACGAGACATGGGTAGCTTTAGCTTTCTTTATCTTTTTAATTGTGGAAGTTTATCTATAACTCCATTGGATTTGAATTGAATCAAAAGAAGAGATGGACAAAGCTGCCATTTTATGCGGTGGAATAAAAAGGGGAGCACATGGTACACTCAAAGGGAGAGAGACCTCAAATGGGTCCCTCTTATTTCAGCAAAGAATCAAGGAAAGGAGACTATACATTAATAAAAATCAGCCATTGTAAGAAGTATCTTGATAGCTCTGATTTGATATTGGATAGTAAAAAGTTAATGAAGTTTCAGAACTCTCTTTGTGTTAATAAACATGTTTAAGTTGTAGTTGTGTACCATGAAATATTGTTTAATGTTTTAATGGCAGTCCAATAAGTTGTGCACGTCCACCAATTGATTAATCTCTCTCTAAACCCTATTCTGTGGATGAATTCAAGCTTGACTTTCATATGAATTGCAAAAGATAATTAGAATATAGAAGTGACCATGCAATTGCATAAACCTAAGTCTTTCTTTTTCAGCGGACCACTTCATAGTTTAACATACCTAAACACCAATATTGTTTGTGTCAACTTTCTGCTTTTCAGTCTTTTCTTTCTCTTTTGCTTTTCTAGCTGGGTTCATTTGAATGTTATATAAATTACCAAACATATGTTATGATATTCATGTTTTAATCTTATTAAAAATGGAAGGCATATATAATGTGGGGAATTTTTTTTTTTTTGGGGGGGGGGGGGGGGGGGAGAAATGTGGGGGGTGGGGTGTGGGGTGTGGGTTTGGCCACAGGATAAGAAGAGATTTATTCATGAGAACGTGTAGTAGACATGATTTATAAATTACAAGTTTCAAGAAGCCACAGAGTGATAACGGCCAATCAATCCTACATGTCAAGGATAGCCAAACTGTTTCCTTCCCTTGGAGCAAAAGCAGATGAGTAAGACATGTAAGAAGACATATGAGATATATTGTATATCATAGAGGCCACTGAAGCTGAAGTAGATGACCGCTCACGAGTAAGATAGAAGACCAGATCTTTGTTATCAGATTCAACAATGAGGTGATCTCAATTGCCTTCGATGGCTTAAAGAATACTAGTATGAATCGTCATCACTTCATCCACTAAAACTGAAGAAATGCTCGCCCGGTTCAAAGGCCGCTAACAAAGGTTTGCCCATATTCATATATGATCTCTAAAATAAATTCCAATCCTCCTAAGGATCATCAACCACAAGAGACATATCACAATTGAGTTTCAATAAACCAACTACTATCACCATTCTTCACAACACCTCTCTTTTCTAAAGCTCTGTTCTCTCTCCTCTTTGGCTGTCCCTCAATAATCTAGAAATATATAGAAGCCAATAAAATTCTGCCAAAGCTAGCAAGAGAATGAAAATTTGAGAAAATTATAAAAATTCCTAAATAGTCCCACAAGTTGCAAAGTGTTGCCGGATTACCACAGAAGTGTCGGGAATTGCCATAAATACCCCTCTAAACCCAAAGTTTGATTTTCTCTCTCCTACCAAAACTCACCAAGAAGTGTTGAACTGAATTATTGGAAGACTGCAAAAATCCCCCCAAAAGCCTGTTTGGGTCCTTAGAAGGTTAATTTTCTCTCTCATACTTTTTCATTCATATTAGCTATATTTTACATCTAGATTAGCAATATGACACCCAGTCATGGTTTTAAGTATCTCCGATACCGATACGATACCCTCCGATACGTATCTTAAATTTAGTCGGTCGATACGATACACACCGATACGATACATTGAATTTTTTAAATCATTTCGTATCGATATATATCTTACAATACATACCGATATGGATCAATACACCACTAATACACATTGATACGATACGACATGCCTCGATACGACTCTATGAAAAATATAAAATTGAGGTAAAATGTACGTTTCGGTATGTATTGGTACGTATCGGTATGTATCGATCGGTACGTATCGGTATATATCAGCACGTATCGGTGAGTATCGATATACATATATCGGTACGTATCGGTGAGTATCGATACGTATCGGTGCTACGATCATAAAATGGCCAATATGGGTAATTTTTCAGAAAAAACGATTTTTTGAAGGGTTTTTGTTCCAAAGTTGCTGTCAGCCATATTTCTCTCTAACTAAAGTGGAAATCAAGGTTGGGAACAAGGATTTTACATTTATGGGACAACTACAGACTTTGAATTCTTAGTACGATACCCTCAATTTAGTGTTTATGCATAATACATGTTATCAATAGTTTTTTTTAACAAATTCTTTATGCAAAAGTGTTTAAAAAAATGTTTCCTATCCATTTATGTGTGTATCTTTAGCGTATCTTAGTGTATCTCCGATACGATACGATACCCTCCGATACGTATCTTAATTTTGACCGACCGATACCACGACCGATACCGATACTTTAATCCTTGCACCCAGTTAAGGTTTCTGGCTATAACCTAGGATTTTTTCGGCATGACGATATATGTCGAGATAGTTACTATTTATGAAATTGCTATACCATGTCAGTATAATGAGCCTCTATATATATATATATATATATAAGTGCTTCCAAATTTTCGGTGAGGATCCAAAGGACACAAGTGCCATCAAGCCTAATCCATTTCAAAACCAATGGCCAGATTTATGATGTGATATTGTGATATACCCCCTAAGAAATTTTCCAGTTGAAATGTTGGGAATTATAGATGACCTGATCTCTATCAAGGGCATGTAGGTAATCTGATTCAGTTGGATTCGATCATAACCATGTATTCATATAGAATAACTATGCATATAGGTCCACACACACACACATTATCATGATCTCCATCCCCCTGCATGTCATCCATATTTGCGTGCGGAACTACGAATGGCTTGATTCCTATTTAGACATGGACAGTCTAATGGAGTCGGGTGTAGCCATTTTTATACACACATCTCCCACCCCCTGTATAGCCGACACAATTTAGTTGGGAAAAATGATTAGTTATTATTGTTAATAGAATATACAATATATACCATGCAAACAATAGATATATGTGGTTAACATAAAAAGGAGACTGGCCTCCAAACCGAGCAGGTAAACTTGAACTTACCCAGAATATTTAGATTAGTTTCACTGCCTGATCTAGATAATGACTCCAAATAAAACCGAACAATATAAATGTCACCACTCACCACCCTTTTATTTCCACCATTGAAATAATGAAGAGAACCCATAGGGGGCAAAGCGCAATGGTTTCTCAACCAACAAGAAGGAAGTTGAAGAACCCTTTCCTGTCCCTTTGTCCAAAGCTGAGTAATTATCTCATTATCTATGTGAAAGTATATACAAATGTAAGATTCCAACATATAATGCCAGTTGTTGATCCTCCTCCCTTTTAACTTAATAGTCTTTCATTTTTCCTTGTCATGCAATAGATGCTATATTAAGAATTCCCTTGAGTAGATTTCTGATCAAGATTTTTGGGTTTGTCCTTCGGCTACGAATGGGTCCTTTACCACTAGGGTGGCTGCAATATTTTTATTTCTGGTCGTAAGGTTTGGAATTCTGTTTAGTCTCTTAAAATTCACCCAAAGTTTAGAATGTTTATTGAAAGTTTTAATTGGTGGTCTTAACATTAGGAAAACATTATCTATGTTTTTGTAATTAGATACTAAATGTGTTTTTGTCATAAGGAGTTGGAATCAAATTGATGTTTCTTTTTATCATGTGAGTTTACAAAGAGGATTTAGGTTGCAAGACCATTAGAATGCGGTATAGCATTTGGGTTAAATTTTTATGAACCCATTAATGAAGATTTGTTGAAGTGGTCTTGAATGTTTTGTTGACTTGAACTTTTTTTTTTTTTTTGCTAACGATGGGTATCCAGGTCGAATCCGCTGGTTCATACTGACCCCACACATCACATGGACCACGTCATACTAGGATTGAATGAGAGTCATTCAACTTTCACTGAAAGCAGTGAAGAGTACTAAACACCCCCATATGAGTGGTCCAAGTGTACCTACTAGGCTTGGTTGTTGACTTAAACACAACCAAGCCTAGTAGATTTTAAAAACTTAGAATCATATAAAGACCTTCTGATTCAAATCTGATAAAAATCAATTGAAATAGAGTCAAAGATATTTTCTGCAATTCTTTTATTCGAAAGTCCTGCATATCCTATTTCAAGAGATAAGTTTAATTGATTTTCTATTATTATATTAATTTAAAAAAAAAAAACAAAAATGATTAAATAAAAAAATACCTAAGAACATTCATTCTAAAATAAGTTACTGAAATCTGCATTAGTCAGAATCGGAATCGGAATCGGAATCGGAATCGGCCCATTCTTGAAACCATGGCCCGGTCTGTGTTTCCCTGGTTCAATAGTGTTTGGGACATTGGATGTTTGAAGCTGAAAATGGAATGAAGAATGCCCGATAACGTTAAAACAACCTCCTTATCCATTTCAGAGAGCAGTCCTTGCTCAACTGCAGTTCTCCAATGGCTGCTCTTGTCTCCCTCTCGTTGCCTTCACCGACTAGAGTTACTGTTCTTCCTCGCTTCTGTTCACCATTCAAGGTAAGAATACCATTTATTCCGAACTCTTCGAATTCCCAATCCCCGGCTTAACAACTTTACTGTTGTTGTTCTTTTCAGGGTAATCCAAATAATCTTAAAACAAGCTCATCTCAGATTGGAATACTCAAATTTCAACTATTAAAGAGGAGAGAAGAAAGATCAGTAGTAGTTCTTACCCGGGCTTCTTCTTCTTCATCTGCTTCTGCAGCTATTAAAGTAGCTTCTGATGTTCGATTTCGGCTGGACAATCTTGGGCCACAGCCCGGCTCGAGAAAGAAGGATAAGAGGAAAGGGAGGGGTATTGCTGCAGGCCAAGGGAACAGTTGTGGATTCGGGATGAGAGGTCAGAAATCGAGGTCTGGCCCTGGTGTTCGGAAAGGTTTCGAGGGTGGACAGATGCCCCTTTACCGGCGTATCCCAAAACTCAGAGGCATTGCTGGAGGTATCTTCTTGTCTTTGTGGACTTTGATTTTTTGTTCTTTTTGTGACTTCTTTATCAAGAAAAAATAAGAGTTTGTTGAGAAAACTATAACTGAGATTTGGATGTTTGACTCCTATGTGGTTGATTCTTGGAATTGGAGAAGTTGGAGATAATACAGAGGCTGTGGGCTACTGGGAACGGTTCCTTAGGTTCAAATCTTATTGATTGCCACTTAAACGAACATATTTCAGTACTTATGTTTATGGCTATATAGTTGAATTCACATTTGAAGACAAATTTTTCTCAGACAAGTCTATATTTGGTTCCACCCTCTTGCCTCAAAGGTTGTTGGCACTGTCACAAAGATGGCAAAGAGGCTCAGTCAAGCACTTGATAAATTAGTATAGATTCATTATTTATATTTATTATTGTGAAGAACAGAAAATCTGCTCAAAGTTCTAGAGGTTTGACTAGGTTCAGCTAAAAGTCAGGCTTGAGTTGTTATGTGTCTTGCTCTTTCTTAATTGTAGGTTAACAAGAATTCATAATGTATCATTCATACCAGAGAGATTATATCCTACAAGAGAAAAGTTAGAAGTGGGTGGATCATCCCTCATATGATTTGTTCTCCTTTCTTCCTTTTGCCTTTGTTTGCTTCACTGTTTTATGGGAAAATAATTATTATATATGAATGTTATCTTATATTTTTATCATTAGGCATTTTTTTGGATGCACATGACCAATAAGCACACTTGAACATGATTGAGCGAGGGAAGAATCCAGCCATATGATGGGGTGGAGTACTCCATGGGTGCCAAGAGTACCAATAATAAAGATACAATCACTATTTTGAGAAAACAACATCCTGAATTTTGAAATGGATGTTGTTTTCCAACTTTTTTGTATTGCATGCAGTGAAACATTTTCCCTCTTTCTAATTCTTATACAATATCCTATTCATTTTCAACAAATCCCATAAATATTTTATGGCAAAATAAGCGCATATCCTTTATGTGCATATGTGTCCACTTTATTTATTTTTATATAATTTTTGCGAAGAAAGTCAGAAAATGTGGTGGAAGTTGTCCGTATTTTCTGGTTGAGTGACTGGAAAGATATATCTAAAGCTACTGATTCATTTATTGACGATGCGGACTAAGTGTTAAATGGTGGGAATTGGGAAAAGAGTATGATCATTATTTTGGTCTTTGAAAATGGCGGGTGCATGTAGACTGTATCTTTTATTAGTAGGTTTTCTGAATTCTCATTCCTATGATGTGTATTGGACTCTCGTCAGATGGATAACACATCCCCAACATTTGATAAAGGAGGATATATGGAATTTTGGATCGGAGAAGAATTGATGCAGTATCTAGGCGCTAGTAGTGATACCAAAACAAGAAGAATAGCTTGCGGTTTCTGGAATTTAAGAATTCCTAGTGTCTCTAGGAATCCTAGTCTTGCTAGGAACCCTCTTTGTAGTCTACTATTGAATTAAGTAGAGTTCTATTTTCAATTTCATTTTGATTTCCTTCCATTTATATTACGTGGTGATTTAGTATCCCATCAATTAGCATCAGAGCCATGTCCAGCAGTGGTTCTATCAAACAGTTGACTGAAAGAATCAAACAACTGTCTGACAATATGGTTGTACTAAGGCTGTAAAAAGGGATATATATATATATATATATATATATATGAAAGCAACACTTTACTACAGGAGGATTGACAATACTACAAAAGAAGGTGAAGCCAGAAGTTTCTTACTTTGCTGGATAGATGGCTTCACCTAGGACTTGGGAAGAGATGAATCATGGGTGAAAGAACAAGTACCTGCGGGAAAATTCCAAAGGAGCTCTCCCTTAGATTACCCCTAAAAGGTCTTCAAAGCTGAAGAAAATTTGAAGCAGCCATCTTTGAAATTCAGTTCACATGTTGGAGTGTACCGGAAATTTGACACCAATATTGTGAAAGCACATGATGATCTCAATTTTGCACTGTCAAAGGAAGAAAGGAAGGAAATAGTTAAAGAGAAAGAGCCTACCACCTTGGATGAGCCGGCAAAGGAGAATCCAATTTTCCTACACAAATTTGATTTGGATTGTGAAGGTCCAATATTGAAATCATTTCGAAGGTTTTCCTTGACGTTGTTCGTGTCAACAAACAATTCGAAATACCTCAACTATTTTAGAATGGGTCCGAGTCAAATAGCGTTGTGTTAAAGTTCATAATGGCAGAGGAATCATTACCGCAAGGCATAGAGGGGGAGGTCATAAGGGTCTATACCGTAAAATCAATTTTCAACAGAATAAAAAAAACGTGGAGGGTAGAATCGTAACCATAGACTACGACCCTAATCGAAGGCGAAGAAAGAGACAATAGTTGTTTAGGCTCAATGATTTAAGGTGTAAATCAAGCTCTTTGCAAGGCGGGAGATTTGCCTTCACTTCAAGAGCTAGAGCTTACAGTTGAAGATAAAGATGAAGAAATCAAATAAACCTGTGATGACAAAGAGGAGACCATGCTTTATGATTTTAAGAGATTGAACATGCAGAACATTCTTCCGTGGAAGACAACATTGCAGAACATAAAGAAGATAGCAAAGACAAGTTTGCAGTAGTGATAGTAGGAGAGGTCGTGGTTAAGGAAGACCTCGAGAACAACACGTGAAGCCGTGAATATTCAAGATGTTGTACTTGTGGTTGAGAAATTCATAGTGTTCATGATTCCACATCACTACTTTGACAAAAAGGTTCCCAGGGTAGCAGATTTTCTTTGTACCCTCTGGTCCTACCAGAATTTTATTCTAGACTGAAGATGCATGCTACACCCACAATGTTCATTGTACACCACTACAAAGACTTGCGGGTGAGTTTTTTCAAGCCATGGAGAATCAATGCAGTATCTCGGCACTGATAGCAATGCCAGAAGAAGAAAAGTAGCTTATGGTTTTAGGAATTTCAGAATTCCTATTTTTAGTGGGAATCCTATTCCTAGTCAACTATCTAACTTATTTAAGTAGAGTTCTTTTTTCAGTTTCTTTTTCTATTTTGATTATTTTTATGTGTCGTAGTTCAAGTTAGCTTAGGAATTTTTAAGTCCAATTCTGTGAATTGATTTCCTATCATTATGTCAAGTATAGTTGATTTAGAATCTCGTCAAGAATCTTATGGAGGGAATAGTGAACGGTGATGGTTAAGATTTGAAGTATCCTAGGTGATGGTAAAACCTCTCTCTGTAAGAATGAGAGCTTATGTATAACCTTGTGCGTACTAGCAAGGAGGATCCCAAGGGGATGAAGGCCTATAAGTATTCGCTTATCTAAAGAAAAAATGAAGGTAAAACCTTTCTATCTGTAAGAATGAGAGCTTAAGGTGTAACATCGTTGCACTCGCTAGCGAGGAGGATCCTAATGGGATGAGGGCTTATGACAGCTTAAGTACAACATTGTTGTGCTTATTAGAAAGGAGGTTTGTAAGGTCTAAAGGCCTATCATTATTGTCTTAGTTGGAACAGAACTGTTTTGACAAAGTATTGTTTGATATCTGTACCTCATTCTTTCACCCTTTCAAACCTTGATAGACAGTCCAATCACATTGAGTGGGAACAATATGTGTAATGACATAAGCTACTTTAGAGGCTTCTGGAAGAAGCCTTCAGACAAACTGCATTAAGATCAAATGATTGGTCATTATCAAGTAATAAACTGCTCTATTAGATTAGTCATCCAAAAAAAAAAAAACTGCACCATTGGAGCTGATTTGGGGGTAGTTCTGATACATGATAAGCTATGACAAAGCTGCTTGAGTTGGCATGACAATGTTCAACAGATATGCTCTAGTACAGAGAGGAGTGATTTGATTCAGATTGAAGGAGCTAAAAGAGCCAGGGGCAGACCTAAAATGACTCTAGGTGTAGTGGTGAGGAAAGATAGGCATAGCCTAGGCCTTGTATCAAGTATGACCTCGAATAGAGCCGGTAAGGATCCATGTGGCCGACCCCATTTTGTTGGGATAAGGCCGAGTTGTTGGTGTAGACTGGTCTATAGTTCAGCTGCATGCAGTCAATTTGATGTTGTGGGAAATGGACAGTTAATCCTAAAGTATTCAAGGCTTCTTTGAGCGTGAAGTTTGCCTATAGTTACTAAGATTTTCTAAGCTTGTAATGAGGTGGTTAATGCAAATTTTTTTCTTTTATGAAATGTTAATTTTATTGAAATTCAGGATAAATAAATAAATAAAGAAAAGGAAAAAGGCATAACATCCAGGATTGGGCTGCCAATCATAAAATTGCAATGTTTACCCAACCTTCATCAAAGCCCTCCTCCATTGTCAAAACACATCCCAAGCCAAAAAAAATTTACTACTTACATTGCATCCCTTTAAACAAAGACTGACTGAGACTTGTTGGACTATATCTTATCTGACCTTCCTGGCCACCACTTCAACCCTGTCTGATTTGCAGTAAAACACTTTATTGCTACTTCCCTTTCATGCACAACACCAAACAGAAAATTTCCCTTCCCCCAAGGGATTTCAGCTCCAAGAAAAGAAGGATTTTTACATGCCCCGTAACCTATTGAAGTCCTAAAAGGGGCAGGATTTTTTGAGAAACTTCTTGTAAAAACTCGATGCAGAAGTATATGATTAGGTGATTCAGATGCTGTCAAAAGAGCCACACTTAAGGGAAGACCTTAAAAAAATATATTTAACTAGCTAGTTCCTAAACGCAATAGAAAACACATTATCACTTTTAACGTGCTACGGTTTCTGGGTCTCCCTTTAGATGTGTCAGAAACAAGGTTTGACATATATGGAGACTGATAATTAATGCTAGGTATGTGGTTATAGGAATGTTGGGTTACCAATGATGGGATGTGAGTGTGATGGCTCATTTCTTTGTTTTCCTTGAAGAGAATTTTTTCTGGAGAAAGGGAATATGATACATTGTGTGGAGGAGTGCTTACCTCTCGCTTAAATTTGGAAATTTATCTTTCCACCCAAGGTCTCTTTGTGATCAACCATTCCCTCTTTGGAGGGATATTGCAAATACCATCCACAAGGACGGGGGTTTTTCTCTGTGATCAACCATTCTGCCCAATGTACATCGGAGGGTTATGACTGCAACAGAGGAGTTCTTTGGTTTGCCTCTGAGGAGAAGCACAAGGGTCAGGAGGGACGAGATGAATCCTTTGGGTTACTACAACATCAAGTGCACCTAGAAAGTGAGGGACAGGAAGGATGTTTTCGGTTTCACTGTAGATGTTCCTACCGTGATCCTACTTTCCCATGAGCCTGATGATCAGCACCTACGGAAGATGACAATCAGTGGCCTGATTTCCCTTCTGATTTAAGGTACTTGTAATTTTAATTGATATTCAAGAATTTGGGGTTTCATGGGACAATTTGAAGTTTGAACTCTGAACAAGGATGCTCAATTTCCATTTTCCATACTCTGAACTAGTGGTTAAGCTTCTCCCTCCTCTGCAGCTCCGCTTCTACATGGTTAGTGGAAAATCTCGGCTGTTCCATATCGGCTTTCTCCCTCTCATCTTTGGCTTCCTCTTCTCCACCATATCTACAATAGTCATCACTAGTAGAGGCCCTTCCTAATCCAAATCCACCTTAGGGAGCTGCGGGAGGAGGGTGTGGTAGATCCAGAGAGGGTGAGACTTAGGCTGTAAGGAGGTGGGGAGAGAGAAATAGATTTTTTTTTTCTCACTTTTTTTATTTTTTATTATATAGCTGACCGGTTTTGGAGCATTTTTTTTTGGGTGACTAATAAATTCATTACCAATGGGAAAGAAAGGGGGGGAGGGAGAGGGAAAATACAAGCCCCAAGGAAGGAAAACAATACAAAGAGAAGAAAATAGCAAAACCCCTAGGCAGGGGAAAAGGAGGGAGGAGGGGAGAACCTAGGACACAACAATGAGCTTGTTCCTTGGGGAGTCACGAACCGGTCGATGTTGAGCCGCAGAAGCGGCTAACTTAGAGCTAACGTCAAAGAATATGGCATTCCAAATCGAATCAAGGGACATGAAGTTGGAAATCCATCTACGAAGATTGCGCTCCATCCAGATGTGGCTATGGTGGCGCCTAAGGCAAGCTTCCCAATAGTATCACAAATAGAAAAAAGGGCAACCCAGTGCACGAGACTTCCGCTACTGCAGTATCACAAATAGAGTTACCAGAAAAAATCATATTAATCCAAATCCATTCCCTTAAAAGAGAGAGATAGGAGGAGAGAACTTTTTCCCAGATCGAGGAGGAGAAAGGGCAATCAAAGAAGAGATGGTTAGGATCTTCGATGCCATTCCAACAGAGGCAGCAAGGGAACCTGAATATGATGATTCTGGAGCTTATCCCATAAAGTGGATCAGTTAGGGGAGGAGATTCAGGCTGATTCAGCTGATCTAAATTGGAATTAGAATCGGTTGGGGCCGATTCAAACCCTGGTTCCAATTACTAAAACCCTGGGTTTAAATCATCTCATAATTGGCCTTTATGAGGACATGACATGGCGGGGGATCGCCACGTGTCCACCTCACCCTTTGGGAGAAGGGAGGTGAATTGGGTCGGAGTCACCACCTAGATTGTTAAGGCCTAGGACCCACAAAGAAAAGTTAATTCCAAGGCAGCCCATTGGGGACTGATCAATTTGTTGGTCTGAGTATGGGTTTTGTTACAGTCTGGGGAAGGTATGCACCCCAATCTGCCCGGTTAAGCCGCTTTTTCTATTGCTAGGACAAACTGGGTATAACATGCAAAACGAATTTAAAGCACAACATAGATATATGCATTGAATGAAAGGGGAAGTTTGGAGCACTCAGCTGCAAGGTAGGGTAAGTATCCAAAGAGTAACAAAACAAGTAGGATACATGAAGAAGCAGATAACAATAGGAACATGGCGCGAAAACAAAGAAATGAGGATATTTGACCCCTGGGATACAACTAATGTAGACTCAAGGACTAATAAAAGAAATCATGGTGAGGATGATGAAAGCGGAACATGACATTATGAACAAATCATGTTGACTTAACATGGTGTGGCATGCATGGTCGAGACAAACCCAATCAAAACACGTCATGAGGCATAGAGATTTACATAATCAAGGATGGCATATTGAACACGATAGTCATGGTACACATGGAAAATCATTACAACTCGACATGATAAAAGCAATCAAAACCATAGAGACATACCCTCGTTATAAGGAAGGCAATGAAGGATCGCCACCTATGAAAGTAGGATCATCCATGCACTAGATGCTATGACCTCTACCTAAAGAGGTAGGATCAGTGTGCAACCTTTACCTAGAGATGTAGGATCACATGCATATGGGTGTGTGCAACATCTAATTAGATTGGTAGGATTGCACACACCGTGCTTGCTCCCCTAGCAAAAGAGTGAAATAAAACAAAGGGGAGCAATGAAGTAAAGGAAAGGGGGATGATTACCTAGATGAAGAACCTTGAAAGAGGGTTGTAGGAGACCACTCTTGACTCAAGAAGACAACCTCAAGTATTGATTACTTGGGGGCTAAGGAGTGTCCAAATATGTCCCAAAGGCTTCCAATTTGGAGCCCAAATGAGATTGGCATCAAAATCTCCCCAATATAGAAAGTTAATATTCTGCAGATTTGCGAGACTCCACAATGAGAGTGGTCAACTCGATAATGAAGCATTGTCGATAAACATACCTCTTTGTCAACTCAAAGGGCTCAAATGTTGACCAAAGTTGAGTGGTTGTCAATGCGCATATTTGATATACTCAACACTGGGAATGTTCTATTTGTCAATGGGAGGGATATGTTGACAATGATGTGGATTCGTCAACGGTGGCTCGTTGTTGGCTCAGGGCCTCTTGAGCATTGACCTCCCTTGTCGAGTGGCAAGTGAAACCTGTTGCCAAATATGGCTGGTTCACTTCTGAACTAGGCTAGTTCCAGAGAGAACTGGGCTAGGCTAGACTTGTCCAGGGTTTGACTTGTAATGCTCAAATGCTCATATCTTTGGATTTGAATTTCCGAATTGAGTGATTCAAAAGACATTTTTCTTGGCATCTCGCATTCTTCAACTTGGTGTGGAAATCAGGACTTGTACTGGGTGGCGTGGACTGCCTCCAGTGTAGGTCCACTCTATGTGGATAGAATATTCTCCTTATGAAGATCTATATACAATCATTTTGTGCTGAGCATGGATATGGTGAAATGATTCGCGTGTCGGACAAGTCTCCAATAAAGTCAGCCATTTCTTATCACTTTTGTGTGATTGGGGTATTTTGGTAATTTTCCAAGAACGATTTGTGAACGAGCCCAGGGGTGCGGGGGGACCTTGGTAAGTAAATAACAAAACTCTAGGCCTCAAGGGATACTCATCATCGTCTGAGTGATCTGCAGGGGCGGCAAAATGTGGTGTCTTCAGGCTTTAGGCTGATGGTGATCGTATTTATATATTCTAAAGAGAGGAGATTCTCCCAAGTATGACCTTGAATAGACATGTATAGTCTATGTCTTGTCCCAAGTACGACCTCGAATAGATATGATTGGAAGGCAAGGATCCATATTGTCTGATATTGTGGGATTTTACTAATTTGTTGTGTTGTGTCCTTTCTTTTTACTATTACCATTCTTATTTTGTCTTTGATCGGATCCATGTAGCTGGCCCCATTGAGTTGGGATAAGGCTGAGTTTTGGTAGTTGTTGAAAGAGAGGAGATTGCTAGCCAGTTGTTTCATTTGGTATCCCAGATTCAGCTTCTTAGGTATTTCAATTTTCTTCCACCCCCTCCCCCCCGCCCGACACCCTGAGTGGTTTCTTGAGTTGCTGGGATCTATTTTTCCCCTAAGGTCTCATTATGGAAGAGAGCCGTGGATAAAATATGCCCTTTGATCATCTTATTAGTGGAGCTTTGGGTGGATGATATCATATCTATGTTTTGCATAAACTGTGTTTATTTGTATCCCCTGATTCATGTGGACTATCTTGCAAAGGAGATGATCATTGTCATCCATTAATGCTCTCAACTGGTCTTATGATGTATGCTGGAAGTTAGATTGCCGTGGCCTGAGGAGGTTGCTTAGGACTTGGGAGTCTTGCTGCTTAGTAGCTTGTTCAGTATGGAAGGGAAGAAATCATGAGTTATTCAATGACAAATACAAGGAAGCTCTATTTGTCTACGGCATTATGTCCAGCTCATCAGGAGAGCTAAATCTTTCTGTTCCCTTCATGACTTTTCATTTGGTTGGTGGTAAATAGAGTTAATCTGTATGTGGGCCTCTGCCCCCCCCCCCCCCCTTCGGCCTCCTTGGATATTTATTTGGATTCAGCCTCTGTTGTCATTGTTGTTTATATTATCGTTGTTCTTGTACTCTGAGCCCTCCACCAATAAAATTTCTTGGTTATCTAAGTGAGACAGTTCTCCCATTTTCTCCCAAAAATAATAAATAAATAAATAAAGGCCTGCTGTATGAGTTTATGTAAATGCTTAGATGTGGAGACAAATTGATTCTATATTGTGAAGATCCATGACTTTTGGATTTTTGATGCATGAGATATACAAATTGTTTTGAGGAAATAAAGACTCCGAATGTGTTTCTGTTCCGTTATACATATTGTTGTTATAAATCTGAACTAATATTACTAGCAAATAAACCCACCCCCCGAGGCCCCCCACACCCCCACCACCCCCCCCCCAAAAAAAAAAAAAGAAGAAGAAGAAGAAAAAGATGCATTTGTTCTTTGGTTTCTTCTGTTAAAAATACATTTTTCTGATATTTGCTTCCTTTCACAAAAGGAATGCATGCGGGGCTGCCAAAGTTTGTCCCTGTGAACTTAAAAGATATAGAAGCTGCTGGTTTTCAAGAAGGGGATGAAGTTTCACTAGAGTCCTTGAAGAAGAAGGGCATAATCAACCCATCAGGAAGAGAAAGAAGGCTCCCGCTAAAGGTAACAGTGCTAGCTTTTCATATCCAGATGCATCATTTATGTCACCTTTAGATCTACTAAATGAATCTGCTTTGTTCTGATCATATGCTTAATGACAGGCATGAATGCCTTAGACATCGGTAAAGATCCTGACAGAACCTGGTACTGCTAAACAGTTATTTTTATTGTAAAAAAAACTATAGAATCTGATACTTCCAGACATTGATTTGATATATCTTTTTTTTTTTTTTTTTTGGCCGGGGGGTTGTTTATCACATTTCCTGCAAATTTGATATCCATAAAAAAGTACAATTTATGGCTGTTAATACCTGATTAGACCAACATTTGTGTAAAACTAAAAATAGAAAATTTTGTATTCAGCTGCAACTTTTGTAGACATACTGCCTTTGTCACATAGGATGAAAGTGGAGTGCATAATTACTTCACCCTTGGTACAAATGTAATATCCTCTTCGTTAGTGAATAACATACTCAAACATGCATTAAAAGGCAGTTGAATGCTCTAGAAAAAAATGAACTTTTATAGGAAGTTATTGTCAACTTGTAAGAGAGAGAGAGAGAGAGAGAGAGAGAGAGAAGGGAATACTGATGAAGTTATAGAACTTTCACTGTGTCTTGACTCCCTCTAACGAGCAGGTTATAAGCACAGTACAACCCACCACTAATGTTTGGTACTCCACTAGTCCACCCCCAATTTTATTCTGTAAATGAATATTTCTTTTTTTTCCTGTGCTGCACTCAAAAGCAATCGAGTTTTATGATCATATGTTGCATCTTTCCTCTTCCCAGCAAAGAAATGGAACTGAAAGAGAAAAAAAAATTCATATGCTACTCAGCTGATCAATAGATCAAATTAGGTCTGCTTACTTTTGGGGGTGGGGGGGAGAAGATTAAAATATGCCCTACACTGTCGTAATCCTTTCTGCACCTAAGATCTTGTGTCGAAACACCCTTTGCCCAGTCAAATCAAGCATTTTAGACGAGTAGGACCATTATAAATTTATAGGGTAAAGTTGCTGGAAATTGTTTTGTGTGGGTCCGTTGTAGCCCCCTGTCAAATCAAGCATTCTATGTCAATAAGGAATGGGGAAGAAGAATAGCCTCCAAGAGGGAGGAAGATGGAGAACAGAATAAAAGAAGGGAGAAATAAGAGTGTACCTGAGAAAGAAACTTAGATTTGTAGGGAAGGAGGAAGAAGATAACAATCGTGGTCCACAGCCATAGAAGGTAAACCAAGCTCAAAAGATAGACTACCAAGCAAACAGGGTTTCCTATTCAGTTTCTAAAATTGAATCTACACTCCTGTGGATTGCTAAATCCTATATGAAAAATAAGATTCAAATTACAATATGACCCATAAAAACCCTAAATATCCTTATCTAAGCCTGGGTGTAACTTATCTCCCTCTCTTACAAGAACTCGACTACATCGGTTTAGGTTGCTGACCCAGAACGCCATTATAGTAATGTCAACGCTGAGGCGGCATGTATCCCAGGGAAGATGGTCGGACTGCAACTCCATGAGTGGAGGGGATAAACTTACCCATAACTAGAGGAGGAGGAATATGTTGTCGACGAGGCATATCTATCAACATGTGAGGTGACATAAAAAACATATGCTCTCCTTGTTTCACCTTCATGGTGTTTCGTGCACCATCATGGAGCATACCAGCCTTTTGTTGCTAAAGTCTCCCTAAGAGAACATCACAAGGAGATAAAGGGCTGACTAGGTAAAACACCTGGTAGTGAAGCAACCCAAAGTTAGGTCAACTTGTACAATTGCATCAGCCTCTTCTTTAGCATTAGGTTCAAAGCCTCACACATAAATTTTACTGAAAAATATTTCTGCAGGAGGTTACATGCTTGAACCAAGTCTGCAAAGATGAGGTTGGCTTCTGCTCCCATGTCGACAACTGTATGCATTGCCATAGAATTCTCAGCATGTAGTAAAAAACCCTTCTATGGGGAGTTTTCTCTACTAGTCCATTTGAGAAGAGAGTAAGGCTAGCTAAGTTGGCTTCAACCTTGTCATTAGGACCATAGTCGGTGTCTTCATAATGACAAGTACTAATTACAGAGATAAACCCACGCATCGTGGTGCTCTGCCTTTATTTATAAAAGTAAAACAAATAGACTCCTAGTAGGAGTTTACATTGGACAAGAATCAACCTAGACTTGGTCTAAGTAGGAAAACTAATAACAACAAAATATATCCCAACAAGGAATCTCCCTTGCGATGGTACATATTTTAACAACACTATTGCAAATGCTTTGGACATAAAAGTGCTGACCCTTCATACATACTCAGCTCATGCGATGAGCATCAAGCACATTAAGGATAGGTATACCACCGATGAGGATTTCTTGGCCATGTACTAGGAGTTGCAGGAAGGTGGGAGGAATCCTAAATACTCCATGATGGGTATCTTTTTCTGGGAACACTATTATGTATTTCCGATTTGTCCTTATGACATCATCATCTTATTTGTGAGTTACGTGGTGGTGGACTGGGAGGACATTTCAGCAAGGACAAGACCTTTATATAGGTAGCCTAGAGATACTATTGGCCACACTTGCGAAGGATGTTGAGCATGTGATCAAGAGGTGCCATATATGTCAACTCGTCAAAAGGACCAAATAGAACATCAGTTTGTACTTTCCTTACCCATTCCACATACTTTATGGGACAGTGTACATATTAGCATAGGTTTTGTGTTAGGACTTCTTAATATATGGGTGAAGCGTGATTCCATAATGGTGATGGTTGTCTGGTTCTCAAAGATGGTGCACTTTATATCCTGTCATTAGACATTTGATTCCAATCACATGGCTGCTATTTTCTTCAAGGAGGTTGTGCTATTGCATAGTTTTCCAGTTTGATCGTCTCTGACAGGGATGTCATGTTTATGAGTTACTTTGGAAGACCTTGTGGATGAAAACCAGCATCAAGCTTCAATTCTTTACAGCATTCCATACGTAAATAGATGGCCAGACGGAGGTTATAAATAGCAGTTTGGGCAAATTGCTAAGTTGCCTTATTTGTGACTATGAGAAGACTTGACTGTTCATGCTTGACATCGCCGATTTTGGGTATAACAGTTCAGTGAATAGGACAACGCCATATTCAATTTGAGATTATTCTTGGAGTTCAGCCTAGATGGCCTATTGATCTTATTCCCCTTCTGCCTCAAGCACGCATTAGTAATTAAGCAGATGAGCTCATATGCCACATCATAGAGGTGCATGCAGACATATGGTGATGGATAGCCCTTAACAATGATGCCTACAAATCGCTACGTGGAGATTCAACCAAGAGACATGGTGATGGTATGCATTGCTTAAAGAGATTCTCTCCTAGTGCAGATTCAAAGCTCCATCCACACAAGATGGGTCCCTACAAGGTTCTTAAGAAAGTTGGAAGTAATGCTTATGTGCTAAAGTTGCCACCTGTTGAAGATGAGATTGGATGTTTTCAAGCCAGGGAACTGATGTGGATTCAATATTTCAGCACAATTATGTTCCAAAAAGGAAGACCAGGCCAAATTAATGGCATGCTGTTGGTCTGGTTCCTTTTTGAACCAGTTTTGGTTCATTCCAGATCATTCTGTTGGATTTTTCTGGCTCACATTTTCTTTTTATTATATATTGTTTCCAGAAGCCTAGAATAGCATCTATGCAACCCTGTTTTCAATTAAGTTTTCTAACCCTAAACTTTAAGTGACCTAGATTACCCCATTATGTCCTGGCCTATGTCCTGACCCACAAATTTATGAGTAGTATTATTAATTTTTTCTTCAAGATTTGGCTGTTTGGATGGACTTCCAGTAATACTAAAGTAATTCCTTGGTGGAAGAGTGGATTCATTTCAAAGGTTAGGTGGTCTTCTGCCTTATTCTAACACTTCTACCTTCTAATTCTTTTAGTTCGAGTTTTCAGCTTAGTTTTCTACTCTTTTCTGATACCAGTGGCATATCAATGGGTGCGTTCTCTTTCGAAATGCGAAAGAAAAGCATCTACGCAAAGTCGGATCTCTTTGGTTAATAAGATTCAAAAGGTTTATCGATCCCAGGGGGTGCAGATCCATAATAGGCATATAGAAATTATTGTATGTCAAATAACATCAAATAAGGGAAGGG
>NC_056558.1:31968479-31972584 GCF_013358625.1 Macadamia integrifolia
ACGGGGCACGCTTTGGAATAAGTGATCTCTTACTGAGACGTCTTACTGGGAATAATGCGAGCATCTCTGAATACTGAAGTTTCATATCCGAGGAGAGTTTTCAAGAAACTGCTCGTGTTGTTTTCTGTCAAGTTTCCAATTAGCTTTATATGTTCATTACTTCCAGAATATCTCTTAGTTCTGTCTCAAAATTGATATTCAAACTCCTGGGTAATTGATCTCTGGATTTCTGTTTTATGTTGCTGGATTTTAATAGCAAAAATTCAGGTTCTCGATCAGCTGCTCTGTTTTCCTAGTGGTACTAGGAGGTGTCTGCGCAGCCTGTTTAGACTTCTGTTTGCTGAGATATTTTGCAGATAAGTTCTAATAGCTGAGATCCATACTCAACCTGAGAATTCAGGTCAATCTGATCATTCTATTATGGTTATAAATTTTCTCCAATGTCCTGTTGTTTGGTGATCCTGTTCTGCAAATCTAGTTCTAGTTGGGACTGGTACTTTATTAGAGTACCTATATTCTGTAGGTCTTGGCTCTCAGAAAAGCAGTATAAGGTGTATTCTGGCAGATGGTAAGGGAGTCCTAATAGTTGGGACCACTGACACTTCAAACCCTTCAATTGGACCTCTCCCCTCATTGGAGAAGCTTTAGCATTTCATTCAGCCTTTGTGATCAACTCTTAACACTCGGGTTCTTCAGGTCACAGCTCTCTGAATGGGCTATCTTGGGTGCATTCAGGTGTATGAAAGCAGTACTACTAATGAGTGTAGACAACTAAGGTTCTGCGTGGGCACCCCACCTCATTCAAGTAGCTTTAGTAGTTCCGTCAGGGTTATTAGCTCTTCTCTTCCCAGTCAAGGCTCTATGTAGATATGATTGCTGGAATCTTATTCATGTACTGGATAGATCCTAGTAGGCCCACACTATCAGAGATCAGAATGACATGCAGAGCATGACATTGTTGCCCATCAATGACTCAATGTTGCATTTCATATGAAAATATTCATCGGCACTTCATTTAGGAAACTGCAATGGTAGCAGCCCTGGGATCCATTTGTATGTTCATGCATGCATGCACATTCGTGTTATATAATGTGTATTTATATGGTGAGATTGGTTGCTCCCTATTTCATGGACCCATGCTTGTCTCTGCATTTCACCAAATGGTAAGTGAATATGAAAAAAATGTTAACAACCATTGACCCATTTTGGCACATTAATCTCTCTCTTGCGCATTTGACTGATGTTCCTGCAGATTCTGGGTGAGGGAGAATTGTCAGTGAAGCTGAACATAAAGGCTCGTGCTTTGTCAGAATCAGCAAAAGAGAAGCTTCAAGCTGCTGGTTGTTCTCTGACTATTCTGCCTGGCCGAAAGAAGTGGGTTAAACCATCAGTTGCTAAAAACCTTGCTCGTGCTGATGAATACTTTGCCAGAAAAAGAGCCGCTGCGGCTGAAGCTGATTCAGCTTCTGCTTCTACTGATACACCACCTACTTGAGGCTCAATTCATATCAAAACCCCTCTCTCTCTCTCTCTCTCTCTCTTTCTTAAACAAGGGGAGGCCTAACCCCATCTGCAGATACCTGTAGTTCATTTTTACTGTATTTTTTTGTTCTCCTTGTTCGGCTCCAAAGTTTTTGTATCATGTATCTGATTCATTCTCACTAGTCTTTTATTAAATCCAATCTGAAATTTGTTTCATGCCTGTACAATGATCACTTCCTGAATCAAAACATTATGATCAATAACTTTTGATTCTTACAGGATGTACGGATTCTACAATAATGTTTCTTTTAACACACATATCATTAATATGAAATCCACTAAATGTGTGTTTTACTTCGGTAGTATAATATTATATTAGTAGAAAGAACAAAACCCTTTTAATCTGATTACTTAACAATTAATCCACTTTTAGGCCTGAGACAGCATTTGTTTACAGCAAATGTGGAATGTATGTTTACTTCAATTATCACAAAATGACAAGATTTCATCTAATCTTAAATGCCTAAAGATCTTCACATATGACGATGGAAATTCTCCATTGCTTGAAAGTGACAAACTTTTTATTTCTTAACTATGGGGAAGTGGGGTCTGAGGTTGGGATGCATTATTATCTTCTAAATAGCTTTCTAAGTTTGGTGAAGACCGTGGAAACATGGGGGGTTATTTTGACAAGCTTTTTATAACATGGTTTTCCTAAGAGAGAAAAACAAAATGGGAACAGGAAGGAGAAGCAAAGTGCAACACGTTTTAGTCTTTAGATAAGCGACAAGTGAATTAGTCTCTTATGACACAAAAAAATCTCACCTTTAGCATTCAAGCTTTTCTAGAAAAACTTTAAATTGGATTTAGAGGGGGAAAAAAAAACTTGTACGGCAAAGAATCTTGCGAACCATAGTTGAAAAACTAGGTTTTTTGACTTGTGTAGTTTCATTCAAATTAATTATTTTGATTAGCTGTTTTTATGTAGGCGAAAAGTAAAAACGCAATAGGAACTAGAACGATTTTATCCCTTTTTTTGGTTTTGCTCCTTTGGGTGATGACCAAACGATTGAATCTCTTATAAGCATCCAATTTCACTCTTGCTTTCCCTTGCCACCTATGTGTGATTTTGTCATCACATAAATATTTTTCAGAAAAATT
This sequence comes from Macadamia integrifolia, assembly GCF_013358625.1. Classification (NCBI taxonomy): domain Eukaryota; kingdom Viridiplantae; phylum Streptophyta; class Magnoliopsida; order Proteales; family Proteaceae; genus Macadamia; species Macadamia integrifolia. Next base: position 31,971,123 of record NC_056558.1, read on the forward strand.
ATCTTACTTATTCCTGTGCCACTCACCCTTTTCATAGTTGGAAAACCTATATGGGTGAGTCATGTTTTTGTACTTTTTTTTTTCTTAAATGTCTTTCTTATTCTCGTTTTTCAAGTAGGAAGGAAATGAGGTTATGATTGTTCCACTGGTGAGAAAAAAAATGTGCTAATATTGAAGACAACGTACAATTCTAAGGTTTTGTTCAGTTGTAGACTAAAGTTATAGTCTACAAATAGTATATGAGTAAAAAAACAAAAGACTAGACTCGAGGAAAGAACACTATGCCAATGAAAATTTATATTAATTCAGACTTGGTTTAATCATTTTTAAAGATAGGTGAGTCTTCATGACTTATGATCAAGGTTCATGTTTTTTATTACTTGACTTGGGTGACCCACCAAGTCAAAGCATGGTTTTCCAACTATAACTCGAAGTCCAAAAATTCAAGTTTCTCACCAGTTAAGTGGAGATATTAATTTCCATTGTTGGAAAGAATTGTGGTTAAAAGATAAAGCATAAAACTCCTACTTCACCAGGATGGTTATCTAGACATATGTAAAATGGAGAATTCTTGACTATTTTGGCTGCACAAGGTCCTCTTTATTGTGCACTAATATTGTGTGGAAAGGGTTACCTACATGGACAGTGTTCCCCACATATATAGCTGATTTTACCACATGGAGAAGTGACCTGGTAATTCTATCCATTGTGCAGATGAGGAGTTCCTTGGATAAACCATATTTGAAATTTGTTGCCTTACGTAGGTTTTTCTTTTTGTTTTTTAGTTGATATTTTTTTTTAATGCAAATTTCAATTACGATTATTCTTCAAATAGAATTGACTTTTTGAAACAATTATCAAAAACCTTATACTAAACACTATGAGAAATCGAAAAGAGAAAGAGAGAGAGAGAGAGAAGAAGAAGAAGAAGAAGAAGAGAAAATCAACGAATGCAATCTTTTCCATTTTCTTATTCTCTAACTCTCATTAATCGTGGGTGACCTAGTCAGATCCCAACCAATATCCAATCAAAAAGAAAATTAAGAAAAGAAATATATGCATGATTAGGTGGATAAGCATTAAATATCAATACTAAACTAAAGAAAAATAGCAGAGGGGCAGTGAACAAAGAAGGCAAAATCAAACTTAAATCTCAAATAAAAAATAACAAAAATCTAACGTCAAAATTATTTAAAACAAAATGAACGTTCATAGGGGAACAAGAAAAGATTTACTTTGATTGGTCCAAGGAGTTGACAAGGAGGAAAATAGTTTGAGTTCACACGAAAGAGTCACAAAAATATGCTGGCTTCACAAAATCAACAGTAAGGCTTGAAAAATCATTATATCTTTGCAAGATATTATTACAACCCAAAGTCAGAATTCACTGAAAAGAGAGAGAGAGAGAGAGAGAGAGAGAGAGAGAGAGAGAGAGAGAGAGAGAGAGAGAGAGAGAGAGAGA
>NC_056558.1:31972604-31984555 GCF_013358625.1 Macadamia integrifolia
TTTTTTTTGGAATGTAATCGATTTGGCAGCCATCAAGTGTGGTCCTTGCATACTGAACTACCCCTAAATATTTATATAATTATTATTTATTTTATGTGTCATTTATCCATCTATTTAAGTTATTTTTAGTTTCCGCACATGTTTATGGCCTATGTGCATGTTGGAGGAATAGTTGGGCCGAAGGTCTAGATACCCTAAAAATGAAAAAAAGACGAAAACTTGACTTAATCAAGAAGATATATTCACAAGAATCATTGTAGTTTGAGAAAAAATTAATTAGAGTCAAAATGCATTTCCATTCTAAAAGAGGAGGTCAAAATAGACTAAAAAAGCAGCAAGTTGTATTATGTTAAAATAAAGATTACAAAAAAAATAAAAAAAAGGCCAGAGATAAAATTAATTACTGTTGCCAACTTGCAAGTTGGATAACAATCACCAATAAAGAACAGGTAAACATACTTAAGAAACAGTATCTTATGGTCCAAATAGAAGAAAAGGTTGTTTCCACGCTTGTTTTTTCTATATTTTGACCATCAATCGTTTTTACTTCTATGTTAGTGGATAATACATTTCTCAGACAAGATCTTCGGTTGGAACTATTAAAAACAATTGGCATGGAAAGAATCATTAGCCTTAATCTATTGTTTTTCGCATAAAATAATTAAAGCCCATTATCGCATGGTCTTTTTTTTTATTATTATTATACTTTTTTATTTGCTTTTAAGGGTTTTCTTCTTCTTTTAATTGAATGTGATAGGCACTTCAATGGATCTATAAGAGCTCAACCTCAAAAATATATATATATATATATATATATATATATAAAAGAAGTGTATACTTTAAGCCCAAGAAAAACCAATAGTCCATATGTATCAGATTTATGTATACTTATATGTGTATATAATGTGTTTATACAAAAATAATTAGATGTACTACTAATCTAATTCAAGGATACGAAAAAATATTTTAAGTTATTATAATAATTAACATGACATGTAGCACATCAGACAGGACTCAAATTGTTGTAGGTAAGTAGATCCCAATTTTGCTGAGTGGTAGAATAGATCTTTGAAAATCGATCACCATTGAAGATTGAATGGTAGTACATGATCAAAATACCATATATAGGTGTTTATGCGCATATACGAGGATACATGTCAATATACGAGTGAGTATATGATTGAATTTGTATATTAAATTTGGCAAGTGACCCATCCACAACTTCCTTAATTAGTTTATCCAACAATCGGAATTATTACATCATTTTTCCACAAATCAGAGTAACTGCCATGTAAACCTTTGTCTGGCAGCAACATGGGCATGGGCTGAACAAGCTAAAATCTGAGGTCAAGTTGGGTTTGCCATTCTAGACCTTCTCTATAACAAAATAGGGGGACATGAATGCTCCATGTCCGTGCAATCCTTGTGCCCAGACATAAAGAGCAATGAAATGACCTACCCATCCCTATGAAATAAAAAAAAAAAAAAAAACTCATCTCCTGTTAATGCTATGTGTACTTCCTTATTAGTTCCGCACTGATGGCATGACTAAAAGCATTCCTCTTCCCAACAAAATATGCTTTATTTATAGGGTGAGGGATCAGTATTCTGCTTCTATCAAAAAAATAGATCACTTAAAAAGAAAAAAGTGCAAGACTACGGGAGGGTGCATGCCAATACATAAACAACTGAAAATATACAAGGACACATTGATATACATGGTTAAATATATGGCTGAATATGAGTCTAAAATTTGACACATGATTGATCTAAATTATTTTTTAAATATCTAATAGTCATAATTGTCATGTCACCCTTCTACGTGGCACACTTTCAGGGTTATAACATATCAGATTTTCTCATCTAAATATAAAAGAAAATTAATTTTTAATTCATATAATGATATCTTTATTCCCCCGTCAAAGTTTGTTATAGACCCCAATTGGATTGCTAAAAGGCGTTTCCAGTGGGTGTGGGTGTGGGTGTGGGTGGGGAGTGAAAGGTGATAGGTAGTTTCGCCATCAGGACACCACTATGGATTAAGCTATTGGTGTCATATTTGTTATTTTGGCCAGTTGTATTGGTATAGTCTGATATTCACTTTATTTAAGTTTTTTTCATTTCGGCTATTTTTTTTTTGGTAATTATCCATATAACATTATAACAATGGAAAATGATTCTTAAAATCATAAGAAAAATCTAAGTCATCCATTTTTCTTTTAATCTAAATACTTTTTGAACTCAAAGTTGGGATAGTGCACAGTTATTCTAGAGCATTAGTACATGTGCATGAACATACATAGGATGTGTACCAAAACAGATGGGGTATTTGATTTAATAAGACTCTAAAATTTGACATGTGGGTAATATAGACCATCTACTCCCTATCCAATGCTCATAATAATAGGCATATCATTTGTCCATGTGATAGAATAGAAGCTTCATGTCATTTGAAAAAATAACATACCTTGTGACAATAATAATTCTCCTAGTTAAATTAAAAATATTTGAATCTTCGATTTGAAATTTATGTTATAGATCACCCTTAGATCTACAAGTTTGACTCTATGATGTATGGAATTTGGTGGAATTATTTTTCCACAAAAAAAAAAATTATGGTAAAATGATTCTTGAAAATTTAAGGGAAAAAAAAAATATGAAACAAGCTATAAGAAAATATTTGGAGGATTTTTTTTTTTTTGTAGGAAAAAAAATAAAATAAAATAAAATCCTCCAAATACTTTATCTTTATAGGTTGTTTCAAATTTTTTTTCCCTTAAGTTTTCAAGAATCATTTTACCATCATTTTTTCATTTTTTTTTTTTATTTTTTTGTGGAAAAATAATGCATAATGCATATGAATGCATGATTTAAAAATAATAATAATAATAAATATTTACTTTAACAGAAATTAAGGTTTTTGAAATTTTAAGTAATAGAAAAAAAATTAAAATTAAAATTTTAGGGAACTAATGTATGATGAATAATTTTGCACATTTTATACATATATATGCTCTTCTGGATTTTATAAATTGTTGCATATTTATTGTAATTTTGGTTGCATTTTGTGCAATATATATATATATATATATTCTTTTTTATTTTTTATTTTATTATTTTTCATCTGATACAATGGCCGATACTATATCTAAGCTCCAAAAGTAACCTTATCGCTGTATGGAGCCAATATGGCCTACTTAAACCAATTCATATCAATATTTGTATCAGAATATCATTTTTTTTTTTTTTTTTTTTTTTTTTACCATTAAATTAATATTTTCCCCTTATATTTAATAGAAATTATTATATTTGACTTCATTTCTAATGGCTGAGGGATGAGATTGATTTGAAAAAAAAAAATCTTGTTGGACTAAGGCCCTCTTTGGTATCATTTTTTTTTTTTTTTGTTCACAAAAATAGTTTTGGTTGCATTTGGTATAATTTATGGAGCTTGTTTCTATTTTAAAAAAAATTGATAAAACATAAAAACAAAAAAAGAGATCAAGAATCATTTATGTGTTTTGGCTAAAATTGATTTTCAGTTATTTTTTCGCGGAACTTTAATGAACACGTGCTTAAAGTCTCAGTATGGAGAGGTAAAGTAGTTATTTACTTTGTAATTAGAAATCCAAGCCCCTTGCCCCCTCTTCTTCAGTCCAAAATGGAAAAAAACAATTATAAAAAAAGATGGATAAAGGGAATCTCTTCATCCATTTCTTCAAAAAATCATTTTGCACATAGAGGTACCAAACTATTTCTCATAAAAAACCATTTTTATGTTTTGATAAAAAATAATTTTCATTAATGATTTTTGTTAAATAAGTAAAAATAGAAAAGAAAAATGATACCAAAGAGGTAAAGATGATTATGATTTAACAATAATTTGAAAGTGTTAGGTACCATGTAACCCACATCATTTTCACCCAATATAGAAGTCAGGAAACAGTCAAGCCATAGAGAGGTGGTAAACCATGCTTGAGTTATAGAATAAACCAACGGTGAATGAGTCTTAGTCTGGAAAAGAGGATCAAAATAAGGTTGTAAAAGGGTTGATTATGCAGGAAGCAACTCAAAGTCCACTAAACTGACCAGACTTATTCTTTGACAAGGTCAGAATAAGCTACATAGAGTACTAGAATCTAGTATATATAGGATTGTGACTTGGTAAAACATATCAGGAATCTTCATAAATTTCAAAGGTAACTTTTTTTTTTTGGAAGAAAAAGAAAATATAAATTAAGAAAAAAAAAATGATAATACATTAATGTTCTATATGGGAGAGGTTAATGTTAGAAAGATCGTTCATGGCCATGTGAGCCATATAAGATAATGTTTTAGTGAACTAAGAATATATCTATATAAAGAGAACTTCATATCCATTTCACTAATCATGTTTCACCTTAAAATAAATATGAGGATTTTTATTTGGTGTAAGAAATATGAAGATAGGTTAAAAATTACATATTACCAATCCCATGAAGTTATGCAAGAGTCACTCATTGCCATATTTAAACAGGTTACGTGGGATAATAGGCATTGATAACCCTAGCAATATAGAAAATAAAAAAGTTTCTATACAAAGTGTAGTCAAGAGAGAGTCACTTGATTACCCAACAAGTTGTGCTACATGGAAAGGTGATTTAACAACAAGACCATTGTATATATGGGGAAAGATTTGTATTAGTCTATGCCAGATTTTATATTCAAACTCAATCAAATATCAGCTCATGTGTGTTTATATATGTATATCTTATGACTGTCCATTTTGCCATGCACCCTCATGTTGTCATATATTATCAAAGTTATATTTCGGCAATTGGTCAATTTTACTTAATTTAAAACTTGACATGTGAACAAAGGACATTGAAGCCACTTATCCACAAAATTTGGGACCCATTCTTCGAGTTGTCAAGAAAGGTAATGCCGCATAGGAAAACCTTTTGTTTCCCAATAAGTGATTATGCCACAAGGCTTGGTACAAGCTAGAAATGATTTTTGTTGTAATGGACTTTAGTGATGGTGGTACATACATTGTAATCTTTTGTTCATTTTAAACTCATTGTTAAGGTATAGAGATTGAGGATTAATCAAGGTGCGCATAAGTTGGCCTGAACACCTTGGTTAATAGAAAAAAAAAAAAAAAAAAAGGTATAGAGATTGAGTGGAGCTGCTCTTACACACCTTTAACAATTGCGAAAACTCAGGATTGATCTTGGGATTGGTCAAGATCAATACCAATCTGATATTGATCCGGATCAGGTTATATCAGATAGATTTATCCCCTTTTTTTAATAAAAAAAATCAGTTTCTATTATTTGAACCATTGTTGGAAAATCAGGTTTTGTGACTCGACTCATCCTCTGTAAGTACTACTGAGTTGGAGCAAGTCACAAAAAACCAGGCGAGTCATGTCAAATTTCCCCCTCTTATTTCCATACTAGTCTTTCTCAAGCAATCTAAATAAATAAATTAATTGAGACAAGATAGAATAAAAGTGTTTGTTTTTCAAATTTTTTTATGAAGCTCATCATTCATTGTCCCTTGGATGAAAGTGATAAGATCTGACTTGGAGATGTCATGATCATGAATCATATTTTTTTAATTAAAATTTAGATGTATACACTCAATAGTAGCTAAATTCAATACAGAAGACTTCAGTCATTAAATATTTAACATCATTAGAATATATTTTAATTCAAAACTATTCAGAAATGCTGACATAAACTTTGGACAAGAATCGGTTGTTTTGTTGTGACTCGGGCAAAACAAACGAGTCTTGAATAACTGGGTATGAATTGGTCCCAATCTTGTCATTTTTTAATATAGGACGAGTCTCCATGACTCTTGATCAGGTTTCTAATCTTTTGACCAAATTCAGCCCAATTTTCTTTGCCAAAACCTGATTTGTCAACAATGATTCAAACTGTACTTATTTATCAAGATTAAAAGGTGAAGACCAAGGATCAATCAAGATCAATATTGATCCAATTCGATATTCAAAGGTAAGATGCGTAAGAGAATTTTCAATGCATGATGGGGACACAACGTAGTCTTTTCAAGTCCGTTTATATCAAGGCGCAAGAAACTCCTTTTTTTTTTTTTTTTAGATTTAGATTTAGACGGGTAAAACTTATGTTTTTCTTTTTCATAATAATAATAATAATAATTGACCGTAAATAAGCTTAGTTCGTTTTCATTACTTCCACGGATTAAAAAATGAGCACGTTCGAACATGGAAACCAATGCCAAAAAAATAAAAATAAGAGAGAGAATTGTGGGTCCCACTTAAGTAGAAGAAAGGACCACTTGCTTATTACATAGAAAATGTTAAATTTTGACGGTTCCGATGAAGAATCGTAGACGTTACGCTCCTGTTATCATCAAACCCACGACACCAGGTTCCATGTATACATTTCAATCCCTCGCGGGCCCACTAGTATGTAATCCATGCTTATCACGCTACTCTCCTCAATGATCATCTTTAGAATATTAAACTTTACCGAAAATATATATCCTTATATATTAATATGTGATAAAATAAACAACCAAGTCCATGCGGCAAAATAGAGTTCTGGAAGTAGAGATATGGGTATCGATTGACAACGTTCTGTTTATGCATTTTCTTGCTTTTAGAAATGGAGAAACAATCTAAAAAGCTTTTGATAAAGTTGTTCCATTTCACCTGTTTTTAGAAACATAAATCAAAATTTATGCCTATTTGATCCGACTTGTTTCGTTGTTTCTAGAAACGGATTTGAGAGAAAAAAAAGGTTATCATGCCCGATAAACCTCTCAACTATTTAGACCTAAAAAGAAGCAACCGAACCCTCTCTCCCTTTTGGGCATCCGACGATACTATTGAGTTTTATAATGGCATTATATTAACAAAAAATGCTTCGAGAAATAGGTTTATCAAACACAAAAAAAAAAATCCCTTTTGTTTCCGAAAAGGTGAAAAGCAGTTTCTATTGTTTCTGTAACAGTAGAAACATTATCAAATGGTGCCTTAGTCCCCAATAAAATAAATTAGAGAAGTAGAGCGTATAGTGTATAGTTTATAGTGAAGGTCAGCATCTATGGTGGTGGTCGGAGCATGATTCTAAGGCTGTGTTTGGTAATCATCTAGAAAAATATTTATAATGTTTTTTCATTTTATAGGAATAAAAATATGGAATAAAGCATTCGGTGTCAACTTGGGCACCATTTGGTAACGTTCCTAGAAACTGGTTTATACGTTTTTCTATGTCGAGAAACGAAAAAATAAGGCCTTAAAAGCATTTAATAAATCCATTTCGTTCCACCTATTTTTAGAAACATAAATAGAATTTTATAGCAATTTATGATACAAGAAATGTGAATGACGAAACATGTAATTATACTTGTTTTGTTGTTTTTAGAAACAAGTTGAAGCCAAAATATTGGAGAAAGGCCTGACAAAAAATTAATCAAAAGACAACTCGTTTCTCAAACACCAAAAAATCTTTAAATGTAGTCCTTGACGCCATTGTTGGTGTTGTAGATCTTGATGCAGACGATCTGAGAAACAAGTTTATCAAACATAAAAAATTATGTTTTTGTTGTTTTTATGTCCAGAAACGTTATCAAACAATTTTTTTTTTTTTTCCTTTTAAATCCACATAGCCGACCCCATTAAGTTGGGATAAAGCTGAATTTGTTGTTGTTATTATTATTGCTAGTAATATATCATTAGGGGAAATAAACTTTCTCTCATTGGGTGGTCCCAACAAGGGATGGTTTTTTTGGAGTTGGGTTTCATATAGGTGAGGTCATCATTTTGGGCACTCTCTATGTCTAGGCACGAAGGCCTTCTTCTTTTTCCCATATCATTATCAAAGTTATCATTGCATTTACATATTATATTTTATTACACGTGTGAAATGACATGATTTTATACTGTTCAATTAAATATGTATCATACTTTTTTATATATTATATTAAAAGAAAAAAAAATTAAACTAAAAAATTATTTTAGACTTTAAAATGTCAATAAGAAAATACCTTCACCAAAAGAACGATCATTGAGAAGCCAATTTATTCATCAATATATTTATTTATTTATTTAGTTATAAAATAAAATTGTTGATTTATAACTCTTTTTTTTTTTTTTGGTAAGGGTTTATTACTTAGAAGGGTGGGAGAAGTAACAAAGTAGCAAATTAATCAAAACGACTAGAGAATTAAGATTTTGCACCAAACTAAACAAAGAGGCTAATCCAAAAATTACCTTATCTATAATATTTTTTATGAAAGATTAATACCACTCCACATTTTACAGTTCAAACTGCTCAAGTTGCTAGCTTTGACCACAATGGCATTCTAATTGGTTTTCCCTAAAAACAATAGAATTAATATGTTCAGGAAAAAAACATAATATGGATTCCTAAAGAGAGTTGTTGGCTGGCTTCTTGCATGTGGTCGCCCATTTTGGCTGTATTAATAATTGTGATAAAGTACTGGACCGGCGGGCTAGTGGCATTTAAATTCTCACACGTCTTTCAATAAATTATTTCAAAAATAACTTTACTATCTGAACACTCGCCCATTTTAAGTTCAGTAACAGGCATAGTCGAATCTCACCAAAAAAAAAAAAAAAAAAAGAAGACAGGCATAGTTGAAGTATCGGTGTCGTATGGGCCATATTATATTGGTATCGACTGAGATTGATCCCTGGTTTCTGATCGATCTGGATTGGTTCGTATCGTTTTAAGGGTAAAACAGTAAAAAACTTATACTTTCAAAAAAGCAAGGGTAGAATCGACCGATATTCATCGATCTAGATCAATATGTTGATATTGATACCAATCCCAATACTGTCCCCTAAATTTATTGTGATTGGGATGATCAAAAAACCACCAAGCCCCTTGTTCAACGCTTGTGAGCTTCCTTTGCTACATATGATGATTAAGTGGCCAGCCGACTAGCTAGTGATCTCAACACTAAAAAAATAGAAAAAAGTACTTTGAACGGAAGCGTGGCTTACATCAATGTTTTCATGTGTTACTTGACTCTTGTTTACTGTCCATTTGGAAAGACATCTTTACCCTTTTTTGAGAGAAGAAAAATAGTTAAAAGAACTCTCTTTGGTCACATGGCCAGCATCAATGCTTGGACCAATAAGCTGGCATACATAGGCATCAAAAGGGAATGCGTCTATTGGATTTCAAGTGTGGGTGAAAATATCATTTTACCATCCATGACTGAGCACAAGTGCCGCACAACCAAAGAGCGTTCGTTTGTCCAAATATTTATGGGGTTTTGAATCTAAACTTTATTTTTCTTTTATTTTTCTGGTATCAATTTTTAGACCTTTAAGGCCTCAACTGTTTTTACGGTTTCATCACTCCCCATGAAATTAATATTATTCGTATAAGTGGAGCAATGGTCCCAAGCGGATGTGCTGGAGCCTGGAAGGAAACTGGAAACCAGACCCTCCATGACCTTTAAGTCATTGTCACACAACAAATGTGAGGGTACCAAAAGGAAAAGAAAACTCCAAACTCGCAAGTCAATGAGAACATGAATGGAAATATCTTCAGTGCACACAAGAAAGAGGTAGCACGATTGATTTATACCGCCTATGTTTGAATATTTTCTGCACCATACTGGTAAGATTCTTTTTTCTTTTTATATATTAATTTGTATACAAATAATCTTTTCTTAGAAACCGACTTATAATAAATTATTATTATTTTAATGCATACAGCTATAACTTGTCCAAGATTTGGTGTATTATCGTGTGGTACTAGTACACTATATGTCGGCTTCTAAATTTTGTAAAATTTTTTTATCTTTCTATATTTCAACACTATAAACAACTAAAAATATCTTATATGCTTTGGACGACAAAATTGTTAGCATATGCTAATTTCATATGTGATATAGTAAAAGAGATTTTAACCCATATCCATATCGATCAAAATGACCAAACAATTGCTATGCAACTAGTCCTCTTCTCTCACGCCACCATCTTTATTGAGACAGACTAATTTGGCATATGACGTCCAGTGAAATGATTTTTTTCCTTTTCATATCTAATACCAATGGAAATGACAAAACAATTACAATGCAACTAAATCTTTCTCCCACATCCTAATGAAAAGTAAAAGAAGTTACATCCTCCTTTGGAAAGATTGTCAGGCAAGATGTTGAACTTGGCCCTAGGTTTACTTGTTTTTTAAGGTCATATAAACAAGTGGAGGCAACAAGTTGAGGCCTTGTTGCTTACAAATTTTTAAGTTATTTCAAGGCCTTCTATATGAAATTGTTTCTTAATTTGACACTTAACATCATGATGAAGGGCGTGATTACGTGATTGACTTATGCCAAGCCTATGTCAATATTTAAATATTAAATTATTATTATTATTTAAGAATGAGCCGGTAGGCATTCCTACATTAGAAAGTGAGGGAAGTCACCAATAGTTTCTTTTGCCGCATGAAAGTGCTTGTTAGTGGCTATTTCTCTCATTATTGATTTTTGGATCAATGGATATATGTCAATATGTTGCTCATGCCTACCAAATATATATATATATATATATATATATATTCTGCTCATGAAAGGAATTGGACTAGAATTGGGTCCCATTGATTCCAATCCAATTTTAATTCCCAAACACCAAAATCCAAAGGAATCAACCAATTCTTCCAATTGATTTTTTTTTTCTACAATTGGTTTAAAAAGCAAATTAAAAAATAAAAAAAAAACCCAAAAATAGAGAAAAATTCAACTGTAAGTCATCGAATTGATATTGGAAATAACAAAAAATAAATAAATAAAAGGAAGAGGAAGGGGGAGAGAGAAGAAATTGAGTTTTATCTCGAGTTATGTTCAATATTTCCTGAATCTGATGTTCAAGGTAGCCAAACGAGTGAAATCACGAGGAATGAGTTTTCAATTTTGTTTTTAGAGGTTTATAAATTTGCGGTGATGTATAAGATGGGATTGGCCAATTTAGCTCATGGGTTGAGGAATTTGGTTGATCAATTCTAATTTGAATTGGACTATTCCACTGATTCCAATTTGATATTTAAAGTCACGTCTGAGATAGATCATTATTTGACTTTATCAAAAGAATTTTATCATCCCTAATGTGAGTAATATTAGCAAGTCAAATATTTTTGGTTAAAAGATTTTTACCTTATGTAAGGGGTTGGTTGACGTACATCCACATCAACAAAGGTCTAGATTAACAATAATTGTCGAGTGTAGTTGATGAATTATGGTGTACAATAGGAAATATTCATTAGAATTAAATTTTGAGAATATTTTATCAATGCTAACCTTTCACGCTGGAAATTATTATTGAATAATTTCTTCTAAAACTATCAACAAGAAAAAAAACATTAGTCATTCCAACTAACCTTCACGTAATATACATTTTCTTTACAATTTTCTTTCAAAATCTTATCAAAAGGGAAAAGAGGGGGCCTAGATGGTTAGGATGAATTAAGGATTATGTGGATAGACACATGGTCCTAGATTCGATTCTCCACCTGTACATCTGCGATGGAGAGGACGATTTTCCTCCATAAATCTAAGCTTTGGAATTTTTGATTAAAAAAGAAAAGAGAAAAAAAATCAATAATAGTTTTTTTTTTTTTTTTGTAAGAATAGAAATCACAAGGCCATTAGTGCCAAGTTAAGTGATACTATGCTGGATGATATTATTTTAATATAAAAAAAAATGATTTTGAAAGGCTTGGTGTGAACATAGTTAGCAATTCGGCCGAATAATTCGCGAATTATTCGGCCGAACCGAATTTTAAAGAATTTTATCAAAAATTCGGACCGAATCCGAATTAAAAATAAAATTCTTTAAAATTCGCGACTTTTTCAAAAATGAATATAATTCGCGAATAATTCGGACCGAATCCGAATTAAACCGAATTATTCGGTCCATTTAAACATTATTTAAAAAAAAAAAACCA
>NC_056558.1:31984575-32090013 GCF_013358625.1 Macadamia integrifolia
AAAAAAAACCCCAATAAGATTTTTTGACCGGTTTTTTGACCGAATCCTTAAATTAATCGTTCGAATTATTCCGAATAATTCTCCGTCCGAATAATTCCCGAATCCGAATTTGCTAACTATGGGTGTGAAGTCCAGTCAAATATAATCCCTTTTTTTTTTTTTATAAAAAAAAAATATAATCCTTTGGGGTAGGAGATATATTATAGTTTGGTAAAGAAATGCTTGATTGACCCTCAATCCTCTGGGCCCATGTGGCCATGTGCGTATACTACGCCAGAGCACAGAGGAGCGATCGAAAGCACCATTTTATCAGAAAAAAAAAAAAAAAAGCACCGGTCTAATCAACCTACCTAGTACGTGACACGTACACACTCCCACTGTCCCAACTGGGTTTATAAGTATGGGTCCCACTATGAAAAATCTCACCGCCCAAAACCCACCCTCCTTCTCCACCTACGAAGATTCTGATTTCCAACACAGAAATTTCAACAAGAAGAAAAGGTCAACTCCGTGTTCGAATATCCCATCATCAGTCCAACAAATCAAACAGGTGGACGGAGGATTTGTTCCCGATATGTACGTGTATCTACGTCAGACACCGTTGGATTTGGGTGAAATGATGTTCTGAACGTTTGTTTTTGTTGGTAAAAGATATTCTGAACTGTGAAGGGAGGACACGCTACCATCTTCTCTCTCTTGTGAAATGATATACACTGGGCGTCAGACGACGGAGTTCATGGCTGTGGCCCACAAATCCCACGAATACAACTCTCACTTTGTCTGCAAATGTATGGAGGGATCTGGATTTTTACAGGTGGAAAGGTCCCACCATATATCTAAAGTAGCGACAGGATCAGATGATCTTTAATCAAGGAATCTTACATCGCCGCGCCATTGATTGTTTTTTTTTTCTTGGGGTGTGGGTTCGTGAGAGGCTGTGTGATACCTACAACAGCGCATGCATGGAAAACAGTAAATTGATTTTTTTTTTCCTAGGGTGTGGGTTCGTGAAAGACTGTGTGATCTCTACAACAGCGCATGCATGGAAAACACAAACAAAGGTAGAATTCTCGCCTTTCAAAAGAGGCGTGATTGTCATTTCGTCTCACTTCGTGTTTAGGCATAGGAGTCTTATTGTCTAATATATTTTTTTCTCCCTTTTAATACTATCTTTATAAATAAATTTTTGATTTTCTGATTTGTAACATAAAAAAGAGTTATAAATTATATCTGATTAGGTATTGAACAAATGACGAGTGCAATAGGTGTAGTCGAGGTGCATAAAGCCCAGGTTGGCAAAATAGAATCACGTTCCATTTAGAAGGGGTATTTTAACAAAAAATAGGAGAGAGAAAATACGAGGGAGGGAGGGAGAGAACCCTCTCTAATACTTCAAATGTAATAGAATATTTGGAACCCATAGGAAAAGGAATCAGATCCTCTCATGTGTTCAATGCGCATTCAACACCTAGGGGTCCATGTCAGAATTGTACTAATTGTCCAATGCACGTTGGGCGCATTAGGGCATTGGAAAGGATCTGGGTCCATAGAAAATGGATTATTTCAATTTTGCACATGCAAATAACAAGCAGTAAAAATTTCCTACTACATGAGTATGACAATGTTAAACGATTCAGTTTTAATGTAAATGGCTCGGTTTGATATGATGTAAATAAATTTAGGTGAAGCTAAAATGATGGTTTAAATTTTTAGGTTTTCATTTTTCTTTTTCTTTTTTTTTTTTTTTTTTTTTTTTTAAACGGAATTTTTCTTTTTATATATATATATAGAAATGGCTGTAAACTTAAGATTGAACTGAATTATTTATTGTTTCATGTTTTCTTTTAATAATTATAAGGTTATAGTTGTGTATATGTCTTAATTTTTTTATCCAAAAGTTCACATTTATTTTATTTTATTGGCGGGATTTGTTTATTCTTACAATAAATGTTTATTCTAACCATGAATGAAATAACTTTATATGTATATATGAATATGTTCAAACAGATTACATGAACATGAAAACATGATTGAATTGGTCCTAGTTACGCTTCGGAATGGAGTGTAAGAAGGGAGGAGATTCTCGAATGAGGAAAAGGATCCAATGACTTCGAAAGAATTGAATGAGGAGCCATATGAGGTGAAATTTTCATATATGGTTTTGTAGAGTGATTGTAAGGATGACTTATTTGTCAACTTTTCTACTATCACCCCCAAAATTGGGATTGTTTGAATTCACGCAATCGTTTACCTCTTACCGATTGATTCTAAGTAGCTTTATCGAGATCAAAAGAGAATTGTGCAAAGGCTTCTAACTCTACAAATTGAGCTAGTTCCAATTTTAATTTGCCGGCTACTTGTTTCATGGCTTTAATTTGAACTACAAATTCTACTCTGGAGATAGAAATTCCCACATTAATAACAAAGAGTCAAGGTCAATATGTAACAGATGTATTTTCTTTGGACCTAATTAACCTATTATATTTTATTTCTATTTCTTAGCTCTAATGAATAATTGTAATTGAATGTTTTGGTTTTGGTAAAAAAGATTTGCGATCCCTTAAATAAAATATCTGCGATTGCCCTAGTAAGAATTATTTGATGGATGCCAAAATTTCATATTTAAACTGTTTATTAAGCGATTTCATAGTTTTATTGTAAATGACTTGGTTTGATTTAGGCATTGTTTGACGACGTTCTGTTTCTGTCGTCTCTGCGTTTTCTTGTTCCTAGATACGGATAAACAACCTAAAAAGTGTTTGATAATGTTGTTCCATTTCACTCGTTTCTAGAATTATAAATCAAAATTTATGCCTATTTGCAATTCTATAAATGACTTTGACGAAACAAGTCCAACTTGTTTCGTCGTTTCTAGAAATGAATTTGAGAGGAAAAAAAAAAAAAGTTATTGTGCGCTATAAATTTCCCAACTATTTAAATCTAAAAAGAAGCAACCGAACCCTCTCTCCGTTTTAGGCATCTAATGATATTATTGGGTTTTTCGTGGCATTATGTCTACAAAAAACGTTTTGAGAAACAAATTTATTAAACACCAAAAAATTCATTTTTGTTTCCAAAAATGTGAAAAGTCGTTTCTGCTGTTTTTAGACACAGAAACAGCAGAAACGTTATCAAATAATGCCTTAGTTTTGACATTATTACCTAAGTTGCATGGAAAAAATTTCCATCTGATAGAGGGTGGATTTTTTTTTATTTTTCTTTTTTTGCCCTACCAAAAGTGTTCCCCCTTTGGGTTCTTATAGTTCACCTGTTTCTTGAGAAATTATCTTGATTTTTTTTTTTTTTTAATGATCTAATTAATAAAGTTTATATTTTTAAATAAGTTTGAGTTTAAAATTTTATACATGAGTAATCCATTCCTTTCCTAGATATAAGGTTGGATTTGTAAGATCATCCTTTCACATGGCACAACTAGGTTACAATCCAGATTCCTCTTGATTTCGTAAGCTGGAGAAACTATTTCATTAGGTTTCCCTCTGCCATAGCATAAAATTGCAGAAATTTTACATGAGTATGGAAATATGGGTCATATCCATCTACCCATATCAATAAATTGATTTATGGCATAAATAACAAGAAGCAAAATTAGAGCTGGGATAGGAAAACCTAACCCAAAGAAGTATGTCTTGTAAAAGAAGATTACCACGTCAAATTGAACGTGGCTTGCAAGAATACAATTACCACATGATTAAGGACCACAAATTTTTCTGAATAGACCAATTTAGCACGCCACGTTCAACTTGCAAAAACTACTTATTAATCCCTTATAACCCATAAGTGTAGACCACACAAATTAAGGACCACCCAAAAAAAAAATATATCCACATGAAAATGATTTAAAATCATTTTATAAAATTTTATAATTATTTCTTAGGGTTTCTTATATAAAATTGCTTCCTTGTCGGTAAACATCATGAAAATGCATGATAACCTAAATGGGTTGTGTCAACCTTATGTCAGGTTAATTAATCTATCAATATTTAAACTTTTGGAGATATATATTGAAATAGATAATTAAGGCCTCTTCTAGAAAAAAAAATCTCAGACGTGTCAGTTCTATCAAAATGATTTTTTCTAAGGATGGGGTTCACTAGGCTTTCATGCACCAAAAGTGGGGTAAGTGGGCAATAGTTTCTTTTGCCAAATGGGTTGGTTTCAAATTGTTATTGATTAATTTTTTTTTGACATGCCAATATGATGATGCTCACGAAAAAGTTGAGTCCATTTGAGGAACATGACTCTTCGAAAAAGGAGGGGAGGTTTCAGAACACTTATATCAGATCCAGAATAGGATCTCATTTAGTTTATATGAGAAATTTCACCATTTATCAGTGATTAGATCAAGCATATCATTTATTCATGTGGTGGAATATGCCCACTCTCCCTATGATAATATTTTATAATAAGAAAATTTTTGGTTGATATATCTGCGACATGACAATGTTCAATGGAATTTAAATTTTGAAAATATGTTATTTACGTCATCATTTAGTTGTGAATTTATTCATAATCTCTTTATTAAAAAAAAAATCTACGATCAAATTTGTCATAAGCTTGACCTTAATAAAGCATATGATAGGATAGAGTAGACTTTTCTTGATCTTAAACCACAATAAATATATGAGTTTTCCAAAGAGTTTGGGCACTTTAAGCACAATTTTAAGCACAATCTCTTTGCTGGCCTCGTCAAGAATGTTCAATCTAAACTAGTAGGGTGTATGCAATGTCAATGTTCCTTATCCTGAATTGCATTTGCTTAGAGTTCAACCGATTAATGTGCCAATTCTGATGTAAAGATAATAAGGATAAGGGGATCTTTTGCTGCAAATGGTAAACTTTATGTCTGTGCAAGAGTTTCAGTGGTCCCAGGTTTGAGATCTAAAAAGTTTCAACCTTGTGTTATTAGCCCATCAAGGCTGATGTATTCTTCACAATGAGGGAGCCTTGTGGATCCTAAGTACTTCCCTAGAGTCTCTTCTTGGAAGTTTCGTGTAGGTCCAATTATTCATGGATCAGCTTACATACACTTCGATTAATCATCGGAAAGACTAGTCTAATAACCCATCATAGATGCATGAATGGAAAATCAAATCTAAGATCGTGTATTTATCCACACAATCTCCAATTTATCCTAACCATCTAAACAACCCAAGTGTGGATTCTAGTTAAGGTGGCATGGAGGTTCCTAAACAGTGACAATTGTCTCTGAAACCTCATTTTTTAGGGACAAATACTTAAATTCGGCGTCTATATTTTTTTTTTTGGGGTGGGGGGAGAGGGGGGTGTAAGGTCAACATCTGGTGAATCTGTCTTAGAGGGCATGTTGATGTTTGAAACTTCAACATTAAAAGTTGAATTTGAAATTACTACTGCAACGTGGACAAGAATTTTCTATCCTCTCCAACCTGCAACCTGATAGGATGATGATGTTCGCAGGTTCTCCAAGAGACGGGCTTAGAAATACTGATTTGAACTGATGATAAGGCTTACTGATTTTTAAGACTAAAGTACTTCGACCATATCCTTAGGTTCCACGCTGGAAAATATCGTTTCTTGAAGAATTTTCAATCCTATCCACCTAAAGTCCTAAACCGACAAAGAGGGCCATTCCAACTAAAGCCCACCTAATAACCTAAATCAATCTCTACTTTCTTCTACATAACTTACAAAAGAAGAAAAAAATTAATAATAATAATAATAATAATAATAATAATAATAAGAGAAGGAGTGAAGAACAAACCCAGCCAAGGAAAGCACTATTCTAACCTCTTACCCCCCACATATTACGTCCTCATTCCCATCGGTATTCGATTATGGGTCCCACTAAAGGAAATCTCACCGTCCTAAAACTCTACTTCCGCGAAGATTCTGGGCATCTGCTGTTTAGTGGAAATACACATATATATATATAATTTTTTTAAGTCACATGCAAATCTAAATCTTCAAATTTTTTTTTTTAATATACATCATTTATTTCAGAATGCTTAGGCGTTCTTTGGTATTATTATTATTTTTTTTACTTATTTAATAAAAATCATTAATGAAAATTATTTTTTATCAAAACATAAAAATGACTCGTTAATTATTTGGTAAAAATGATTTTTTGTGAGAAATAGTTTGATATCTCTATGTGTAAAATGATTTTTTGAAGAAATGGGTGAAGCGATTCCCTTCACCCATCTTTTTTATAACTGTCTTTTTCCACTTTGGATTGAAGAAGAAAGGGTAAGGGACTTGGATTTCTAATTACAATACAAATGATTACTTTACCCTTCCATATTGAGACTTTAAGCATGTGCTCATTAAAGTTCAGCGCAAAAATAACTGAAAATCAATTTTGATCAAAATACATAAATGACTCTTGATTTCTTTTGGAGTTTTTTGTTTTATCAATTTTTAAAAAATAGAAACAAGTTCCATAAATGATACCAAATGCAACCAAAACTATTTTAATGAACAAAAAAATAAAATAAAAATGATACCAAAGAGAGTCTTAGTAATGTTTAGGGTACATAGACATACATATGTGATTTGGTGATACATCAAGAGGTATTTAATTGAGTGATTTAGATTCTGAAAATTAACATGTGACTAATTCAGAACGTTTCTTTTCTATCTTTCTTAGAAATAGACATATCACTTGTCCATGTCAATAGATATCTCTAGAGGTTCAAAAAAAGAATAGATCATTGTTAAAAGAAAAAAAAAATCAAAATTTTCTCAAACCCATGGTGGAAGAGGAATTTTTCATTGATGGCCATCATTGCCCTATTAGTATCCGATCAAAAGTAAAACCATAAAAAAGATCTTCGTTTTATAGATTTTTCTTGAGGCCATGGTGAATGAGCATCAGTTTATCGGGACTCATAAACATACAATAGGAGAGATAAGGGGAGTCACATCACTATCCTTTTATTTTTCTAATAAAAAGTAAAGGTAAAAATAATGCATTTAGGTCAATGGATCAATACTCATTCAATTCCCAAAATTTAACTCCCTCATGCCCACAAAATTAATGCATTTCAAACCTCCAACTTATGGTGAAAGATTTGTGAGTGAACCCTTCATTTATTCATTTGAGATTCATTTGGTACAATTGACTCTATTAAATCAACTCCCTCATACCCATATCTTATCATCATCATCATCTTTTTCTTCTTCTTAACAGATGGATGGTGGAATTATTCTCGATGTTTATGCACCATGGTATTCTCTCTTATTTATTATTTATATATATATATATTTTTTTTTTTGATAAAGATAGATTCTCTATGTTTTTCTACCAAAAAAAAAAATTCTCTATGTTTCAGTATCTGCTACATAATTGATAACTCCACCTATGTATATGCCACGTGACATATAGTAAAAAGTAATTAACCCTTCGCACTTCACTACTACATTACAGATAGTGAAGGACAGTGAAGTGTAATTGTCCTAGGATTCCTCTTGCCACGTTGGGTCTCACTGTGTCTGTCATGTGATCGATGTAACACTTCACTGGCAATAGTGAATTGTAGTTATAGCCTTTATTTATTATACTTTATTGTATTTATTAAAGCATCTTCTTCTTCTGGCGTCATAGGAGGAGTGGAGGACCAGTTCATGGGTCTGATGACTCTGATCCCCCCAATTTATATAACTGTCTTTGACTTTATCTTATTGGCACATATGTGGAGGAGGGATCAGGATCTAACAGCTAGACCGGTCCCACCATATACCGAAAGTAGAGACATGATCAGAATGTAACTTTAATCAGAGAATCTTTACATCAGCGCTCCATTTGATTTTTATTGTTTCAAAAACTTAAAAGAGCTTCTGATTCCCAATTGTGTAATGTGAAAAAGAAGCTATGGAATAAGGAATGTATCATATCAGCCATTGGACAACAGCGAATCAGAGGGAGGGTGAGAGCTTTTTAATCTTTTGCTACCAAAGGTCTGGCCCTTGTGGCTTTTTCGTTTTCTTATTTTTGAAAAATCATAAGATAAATCTGAGTCATTTATTTTCATATTTTTCCTATTTTCATCGTAAGGTATTCAAAGTTTTAAGAATTAGTATCAAATGGGTTATATTAGTTGATTGGTATCTATATAAGAAAACATTGATATTAATACATGGCTAATAATGAATCAACGACACATGATATAATGGTTAAAATAATATTGGCATCAGTATCTTTGAAGGTAAAAAGGCTGATACGGCCAATATAGATCGATAAGTATCGTTATTAGTTTTGAAATTGTTCAACATCCAATCTTTTACCATGAACTAAATCCATGAGTGTATTAGTATATATTAATAGACATATAAAGAACACTACTCCAGATGGATTATTTGATTAAATTAATATTTGTAAAATTTGACATGTAATTAATCTAGAGTGTATCATTTTTATCTAGTGCTTAAAAATTGAAATATTATCTACCTACATAGTAGAATGGATGTCTTGCGAGGTTTGGAAATGGAAAAGTAACATACCATTTTGACAATAAATTTAACTTTTTAAAATGTATAGGATGATTCAATTTGACTTTTACAATTTTATACAAAATCAATCTACATCACTCCCTAGATATCCAATAGATGAATATGTCATATATCACCTTTTTACATGACACAACTGAATGTGCAAATAAGATTCATTTTAATTTTAGAATCTAGAGATACAATATCATTTAATTAAATTAGTAAGAAGCTTAAGTTTCACTTTTCACTTTAACATACTGTTAAGTTTGTCTCGAATTCTTGACCCATTTTGAAGATTGACTCGATCTGATATATTTTGGTGGGAACCCGAACGAGAAGTTTTCTGAGATCTGTGATGGAAGCATTAAGCCGATAGACCCAAGCCCAGAGCCTAGCACTAATCTCGTATGGGGGTGGGGCCCATTTTGAAGATTGACTCGATCTGATATATTTTGGTGGCAACCCAAACGAGAAGTTTTCTGAAATCTGTGATGGAAGCATTAAGCCGATAGACCCAAGCCCAGAGCCTAGCACTAATCTCGTATGAGGGTGGGGGGCGTAGCCCCCGCGGTATGATTCGACCTGATCAATCGTGACCCAATGGGTCGACCTGCGACTTGGAATATATAATGTACTATTGTTTTGTTGAGAAAGAGCATTGTATTTTGTGGGGTTTTTCTAGCTAGGGTTTTAGGGTAAGTTTTCTCGCTACTGTTTGGGTGTAATCTCTCTTATGCATAGTGAAACTTCTTCTTCTTCGCCCGAGGACGTAGCACACCACCCTGATGTGTAAACCTCGTTAAATCTCTATATCGTGTAGATTTTTTATCTATTTATTTTCGTATTTCTTGGTGTTTAATCTAATACATACCATGAAATTCCTGAAATTTTCGATCAATAAAGAAAGATAGATCGAAGCTACGTATATCAATAATATGACTAGTGGCACATTTGTTGCCTATTCCTTTAAATTTGACATATTAATTAGCAAGTGCTATCAAAAAAATATACATATTTGACAATTTCAATAACTTTATCTCTATTTCGTATCTTTTAAAAGGAAAAGGTATAACATGGAGGTACAGTTTTTTCTTCAAACTTTTGCTTTTATTTTTTATGAGTTGAATGTCAAATTTAGTGGCATGTCATGCATTATACTCTTACTCTCGTTCCTTCAAAAATGTTACTTTCAATTAATTGTTAAGGTTATTTTTTATTCTTTTTTAAATTTAAGATTATAATTAACTCCTGAGTAGAAGCAGATGGCATGGGTAGCATGTTCCTAACACAAATTTTAGTGTTAATCAAATATTGTGTAGCATATTATATTACCTACATTAATGGAACAAATTTCATTGTTTATTAATTTCAAAGACCTATCTTATTTATTTATTTTTTTTTTTTGGGAGAAAGAGAGTTCACTTACCTCAATAAATCTTGCCAGGTAAGTGAACTCTATAAGCTCACAAATTGCCACATGACAGGCAACTAAGAAGACATTGGATGGATCCATGTTATAAAGGACTTCTATTCATCTCTTAGTCAAATTCCATTTCAAAATTAGAATTTCATACTTGCTTTTAATGAGTTTTGGGGAATTTTTTTTTTATTATTATTAATTTGTCTTGAATTATAAGCTCATGTAATCTTTTATCGATCAAATTTTTCTAAGGCCATGATGAATGAGAATCTATTCATTGTGACCCATCAACATAGTATAATAGGAAACAGAGATATGGGGAGATAGGGGGGTCCTCTAAGGACCATCCCATTGTTCGATCACTGGTGAAAGAAAACTTTTTCATATTTTATTTTATTTTATTATTATTTTTTGTGATAATAGGTATCCAAATGACTTTTCAGTTTGAATATAGGCTGGGAGCATCTATAGATGCTCACTTTATAATTTATAAATGAGTAGAGAACCTCTCATGTATTCTTTTGTAATAGATAAGTTATCACCTTCATTGGTAAAAGCCTCCAATCCAACGGTTCTGACCCAAGGCAAGATCCTTTGGAGGACTTCGTCATCTTATGTTAATAATTTAATTAGTTGATGTCAAACATTTCTCTTTTTAGTGCGTGACATTAAATATTCTTAACCGTATATACTTCTGTACGTTTTTATGGTCAGTTCCTATGGTTTTAGAAGAAAAAGAATGAAAAAAGTCAATTCTTATAATAATGCAAATTTTCAAGACATTCAAATGTGTTCATGAATTATGTCTATATAGTGAAGGGATGACAATGTCTCAAACTAAATGTTTAATGGTGAAGGGTAGATTTTCATCCATCGAATCAATGGAGGATTAATTCAATATGTTGAAAATCTAGAGAGAGCGTCAGAGTTGAAGCAAAAGATAAAAAATTCCATTACGAAAACATTCATATCTCTACTTTACGTAGGGAAAGGAGTCATCATTTGATTTGTCCCTCACTTTTTTCCCTCATTAGATGGGAAAATATAATGAATCTGTGGTTGATCCTTTTGGGTTGATTGAGCTAGCTTTAATTTGTTAGTTTTGTATTTTGATCCTTTTTGTTCTCTTTGTTTGTTGGGTCTTAATGCCTCTTGGTGGTATCCTGGCTTCTAAATTTTGTTTCTATTTTAATATATAATTATTCACCTAAAAAAAAAGTAAAAATTAAGTTGTCGGATATATTACATAACCATGTAGATACGGGGAAAAAATGCAATAACCTTAGAATATTTACCATTGACTTAGCATATTGCTTAAAAATTTAAGTGTTGATTTAGAATTTGATAAAAATAATCTTCAATATATCTTTTTTCTAATTTAACCATTATATATTTGAAAAAAATGTGTGCTAAACAAATACTAAACCAAGTTTAATAATAAATTTTACCAAACCAATTCAAATTAATGCATTATGATCGAAAAGATATGGTAGACGTGCAACAAAACGTGGGTGTTGCCAAGTCAATAAAATGTGCATTTATTTTGTGCCATGTTGGCAATTTAAATTTTTGTTTATAACCACCATGATTGACCTCATGTCAATTTAGTGGTTCCATTCGTTCATATGGTCCATCTTGTATAAAAAAAAGAGGGGTCGGTGATTGGGTCTCGTGCAAGTGTCGGAGGTACACTCTTGGATAGAAAACTTCTTTCCTTTATTTTTTTACGCATAAAACAGATTGGTTGAAAACTTTTACAAGTGACCACACATTAAATTTTAGGACTAAATGAATTATCATTAATCACTGATAGCCATTTACTCGCTCTTTTACCTCCCCCCACCCTCAAAAAGGAAAAATCATCACATACTTTTTCACGTAAGTTGCAAAATGATAGAATAAAAGACCGAGTTTCTCCTCGTGGAACCCACAACAAACCATCATTTTATTAGGTCTTTCCACACTCACATTAAATGAAAAAGTAACCATTTAACGAATTTTGATTAGATAGGTAGATTAGATTCATGACTCATGATTAGCTCTAATCAAATTTTAGAGACCAACTCAATTATATATCCTAAAACAATTGGTATGTCCCTTTTTAACATTTTTATTATCAATTTGTTTTCAAATTTATTAAAAAAGTAGTTTCAATAACTATTTAAAAAACTTAATTTCTTAAAGATCTCACTGTATGATCGGTTAGACTAGAGCTGAAACCTAACATGGAAAAATGGTTGTAAAACATGGTATCATATTTCTATGCAAAGTCCAGACCAGGTGTGCCATATGCCTTAAGAATATTGTATTCAAATAGTGATTTATCATGATATTCTTATTTAAGCTCAATTATAAGGTATTTTCACTGGATATCCTTGTGTGACATTAGGGTAAGTATGCTTAAATTAGTAAATCTATGTTTCCTATGGAAGACCATGGTCTTGGTAGCTTTGGAAATGCTATGTATGAATTTGAGGATTATTTCATTCTCTCCTAAGATCAGCTTCATGGTAGCAGAAATGCCTTATTTGAATGATTGGGCAAATATTCACCTCAGGGATTTATTTTTATTTTTATTTTATTTTATATATAGAGATGTATTGATCCCTAAGCAAGATCATATGTGGCATTAAACACATTTCATTTGATAAGTGTTTGTAAGACCAGTTGTTGCATTAGAGTGTTCAACCCATTGAGTGGATTTGGCCATCTTGTGGCTTTAAGGATGCCTATTTTGTGAATGGAACTAATGTTCCTCCCCATATAAGTCAATGTTTTGGCCTTAGGCTTCTTGACACAAATTAGGAAAAATTGTTGGAGTCAATGTAAGTCCATCTACTATGTGAATTACCATATTCTTTAGTAGATTTTTTTTTTTTTTTGGGTATGCACTTTTGATATTTGATGCCAACACATTACCTTTTCTCCTTTGTAGCTTGATGCATAATTGGATTATTATCTTTTGTTACTATATATCATGTGGATAAATGTGATATTATAAGTCCAATTTTGGCTATTGAAGTATAAGCTTTAATTAGTTTTAATCATATTGGCTTTCTATGGAAGATCATGTGTATGTATTTTGAGTTGCTTGCATTTTAAATGGTTTATTACTTCAGTGCATTTATAAGACCATGTGATTGATCGAGCATATTTTGTTCTTAATGTTATAATCTTCCTAGTTCCCTTCTTTTTGCCGATGACAAATGAGGAGAAAAATGAAAAAGATGAATGTGAGCTGAAAAGCTGCATTTATATAAAAATATTATAGTTTTAAATGGTTTATATTGACATAATTTTTGTGGCTATTGATAGCCAAGGATGAGTGCTTAGATGTTGATGCCAAATATTATATGGATATTTACCAAAAATAAAAATAATAACAATACTATATGCATATTCTCAAGATGAGAGTTTACTATAAAGTTTCATATATGTGTTTAAAAAATGTTTTGAAAATAGATCATATAATTGTTGCATAAAGTGTGTTTTCCATGCTTGGATATCTGTGCATTGTTTGAGGCGGAACCATACCTTTGGATGATATAGATTGAGATTTTTTTTTCAATAATAGCTTTTCATCAGCAAAAAATGGGATATTGTTGAGGCAAAAGATGTTATGATTACAATTTTAATCTTTTAGGCTATGTTGGAAGCCAAAAAAAGAAAAAAAAAAAAAAATTGAAATTGAAAAGAGAGATAGACACGTAAAATTATTATTATTATTTTTTATCTTATTATGTCTTTTGTATATATATATATATTTTCTCTTCTTGGCTACCAAAAATAGCCTTAATGACTTTTATGTTCTCTTGATCATATTATATTTGTGTGAGCAAAAACTATTATGCACTCAAGTGCTTTGATGAACAGACAACTTCCAAGCATTGCGAAAGTTGTCCTTGAGTCAAAACATCAAACTGGAAAATATCAAGCTCTTCAAGAGAATGTGTCATGGATTGATGAAATTCAAATGGAAAAATATCAAGTTGTTCAAGAGACTGTATCATGGAATGGAGAAATTCAAATTGGAAGAATCAAGTCAAAGTCATCCATGAGAATTCAAGCAACTCGGGCATAGATTAGAAAATCATTTTAGTTTATAAATTTTCTTTTAAATATATTCTGAGGTGTTGATTTTCATCTAGTATTTATCTAGATGGTTCTATGAATAGGGATGTAAATGGATAGTTGAAACTTGAATTTGATTTGCATCCGTATTTATTTAAGGGTATCCACATTCGGTAATCAAGTCCAAATTTGAATTATTTGTAAAATAGTTATCCGATCCAAATGGAAAATCAACTATGATAAAAAAATTAACTAATTTATGATTTTGAGGGTACTTGAAGTTTGGACAAATTATATAGAATAAAGAAAATAATTAAGACAACTTAGAGACATGTATTGAGAATTGCATTTGTTATTTTTAGAATTGAGGGGGGGGGGAGGAGGAAGGTCAAGATTACACAAGTCAGTGATACAAACAGATAGTCGAAAATTCGAATTTGATTCACATATGTATCCATTAAGAGTTATCCATGTCCAGTTAGGGAATATATGGATATGTTCACATTTGATTTGTATTCAATGTTTACATTCAATTCATTAGTATGTTTTGGACCTTTTTCTAATTCTTGGTGAGAGGTAGAAGTATTTAAAGATAATTAAGTATTATTTTAGATTGTATTTGTTTGGCAAAAAAAAATGAATATATAGAAAAAGAAAAAGGCTAGACAAACTGCCGAGGTTTCAAATCTGTCATTCTCTCTCCCTTCCCTTGGAAATCCCATCGAAGACCCCTTGTCCCATGTAAAAACAGCCTCTAAGTATCTTAGAAGTACTAATTTGTTTATAAGAAAATATCTTTGATCTATAGGAAGGGTCATATAAACAGTTCCTATATCGATCTCTCTCCACTGCCCTTTATTGCTGAACCCACCCCTTGATTGGTGGATTCTTCATACCCTCATGCTTTAAACCAAAAAAAGCCACGTGATACACAGCATGGAAAGAGACAATGACCAAACAGAGCACAATATTTAAAAAAGAAAAAATCCAAACAGAGCACAGGAAAAAAAAAAAGGAGAAGAAAAAGAAAAAAAATTAGTGAACGACTTTTTTTTTTTTTTTTTGGAAAGAAAAATAATGGAAGCCGTTTCATTTATTGGTGAAAAAGTTGCGCCCCCTTCATGCCCGAGGGCCCAGTCCCGAGCCCCCGCTCCTATATATAGATATATATATATATATATAGAGAGAGAGAGAGAGAGAGAGGGAGAGAGAGTTTCTCAAGTTTAAACGGTCTTCAACTTCACCGAGTTTATGACTTTTTGTTTTTTCAAAATGAAACATGAGCTTATCTTTTTCTTAAATCTTTTGTGGTGTATTATGTTATCATTTTATTTTTTAATTATAATAAAATAAAAAAAATATCATCGAAAGGCGAGAGAAGGAGGGGGAGGCACCGCCTGCGTGATGAGTAAAAATATTAAAAAAGATAAAAATCGCTGACAACGAGAGAGACAGAGAGAAGAGAATAAAATAAAGCGATAGGAGTTCGTTCGTGAGCTGTTGAGGATTGCAGTTTATTCTCCTTTCATTCTCTCTCTCTCTCTCTCTCTCTCTCTCTCTCTCTCTTAACCTTTTTAATCCTTCCCTTCTTCCCTTCCCTTCTTCATCTATAAATCTGACCCAACACCCTCTACCACTCTCCTTCTTTCGTCTCGTGTCTGTGACTCTATTCCCTTCTTATCTCGTCTGTTATTTTGCTTTTTCCTTTTTTCTTCCATCTTTGAATCCTCCTCAAGGAGGAGATTTTATTCATAGAGTTAGCTGAGGTACTCTCTCTCTCTCTCTCTCTCTGTAATCTGATCTTTTGTTCTTTGCCGATTTCGCTTCTCGGTTTTGGAATTTTTTTTTTTTTTCGCGATTTCTCTGTTTCTTCTTCTTATTCGATTTTTGGATAATGTTTTGGTTAAATTTGTGGTCGCTGAAGCTTATGATCTGAAAGAAACCATAGGTTTTGTCAACCGACGGATCCGCGACAGATCTGATTGACTATGGTTGTTTTATTGATATCTTGAGCTATTTATTGATATCCTGAGCTGTTTCTCTGAGATTTCTGAAGAAATTTTTTTGACTTTTGATCGGGAGAAATTTTTTGAGCTTGAGATGTTTTCCTGATATTCTTTTGTGGATCGCAGAGTAAAAACAGAAACTTTTTTTTTTTTTTTCTTTTTCTTTTTGTGTTTGCTGAGTCTTTTCCGAGCTTTCTGCTTTTACAGTTAGAATTATCTTAGATGACAGAACGTTCCGTTTTTGGCTCCTTGATTTTTACGGTGATAAGTTTAGATAGGTTATACAACGTAAGATCTGTTACAGATCCTTAAAGATCTAATCTTTAATGAATAGATTGGCGTTTCTTCTTGTTAGATCCATAACTCTGCTCTGGCATTTTGTCTAGGTTTGGCGTCGTTTCGTTTCAAAGGCGCTTGGCTTGGAATCTTTAGCAGCGACCCAAGATGAACTATTGCGGCTTCCAACAGAGCTCCTTCACACCCTGCGAAGAGATGAGGAGCGCTGTTTACATCTCTGATCGGAAAGATGCGGTCGTTTGCCCTAAACCTCGGCGACTCGGTGGCTTCAACCATGTGGTTCACGACCCTAGGCCGTTGAGATGGCAGTTGAGGTAATTTCTCCAACCTTTCTTACCCATCTTCCTCTATTTCATTCACAAAAATTGTTCTAAAATATTTACTTTTCTCTCCGATTGTCTTTGTTCGAGCAGCAATCATCAAGCGGAGCTGTGCGATTCGACTGCAGGGTCGGAGCTTCTTGATATTATTCTCACAAAGGTAAGCTTCTCTTCCTCCCTTCGTGCCTTCTTTTAGCCGAGGAGAAATTATTTGAGATCTGCAGCTAAATTCTTTAGATATTCATATAATCAATCTACTCTCCCACGAACCTTCTCTTGTTGATGGCCTTTGGTTCTTAGATCTGATCCTTACCACCCTTAGATCCCTATTAAAGTTTTAATTCTAATTCAATAAAAAATCTAAATTTCCCTTCCTCTCCTCTCTCAGGGTGGTTATGGTGCAGAACAGTCCACTCAAGTGCCCTCGTCGCCCCCGTTTTTCTGTGGGTCACCGCCGAGCAGGGCCACCAACCCGCTAATCCAGGACGCCCGTTTTGGGGACGAGAAGTTGACCTCCTTGTCGCCGCTGCCGGCACCGGTCTCTGTGCCTACGAGACTTTCACCGTCACCATCATCCTCCGCAAGGAAGGGAGGCTGTGCACGCATGAAATTCGGGCCTAAGCCAGCGGCTGTGAGAGTTGAAGGGTTCGATTGCCTCGACAGGGATAGGCGAAACTGCAGCATCCCGGCCGTAGCCTGAAAAGAAGAATCCTTGCGTCCATAATCAAAAGGTACATAGAAGAAAAGCTAAAAAAAAAAAAAAAAAACCACAACACCGACTGTTTTTTATTTTTGGAAGAGGAGAAAGAGAGGATCTAATCGGTTTTTTTCGTAGAGATGGACAAAATAGAGAAGAGTTGAAAGAGGGGATTCTGTTATTTACTGTACATAAATGTCTTTCATCGGCAATCTTCGACGGTTAATTATCTTGTATGTATGTATGTAACTAGAAGGATGATGATGTATGTAAGTATGTTGATGTTATCATCTTATCAGAAATAAAAAAGAGGAGGTGAGGAGTAAGGCTACAAGAAGCCAACAACCCTTTCTTCTTCTTTTAAGTTTCTTCAATCTGTTTAGGTCTGTTAGATGGTCTAGGAAGGGGTTTGGTTGGGGGTTGTTCTTTAGTGTGTGTCCCACTTCATTTCCCCTCCCCCCTTGTGTAATATAAAGAAAGATGGAGGGGGAAAGTGGTGGGAAAAGGAGAGGTATTTTGGTTTATGGGGTTTGATTTATTACCTTTGGGGGGCTTTTGGAGAGGAGAATCTGTAAAAAGAAGGAAATATGTTAAATTATGGAGTCATTCTCAGCTTGTAAATATATTAATGCCCTTTGTGGTGGTTGTCTGTCATATTTAAATCTCTCTCTCTCTCTCAATTAGATTCTTGTGCTCCTCTTATTTGTTCCCCCTCTTCACCCAC
This sequence comes from Macadamia integrifolia, assembly GCF_013358625.1. Lineage (NCBI taxonomy): Eukaryota > Viridiplantae > Streptophyta > Magnoliopsida > Proteales > Proteaceae > Macadamia > Macadamia integrifolia. Next base: position 32,002,598 of record NC_056558.1, read on the forward strand.
TGCTCTCTAGTTCTTTTTCTATTATATTCCTTTTGCCTTCTTTCCTCCTTTTATTATATTAATTAATTGTGTATGATCGCATTTTAAACACGGTAAGGTGATAGAAAACCTGATCTCATCGTAACAACCGCCTACCCTTTGGAGATTCGGAGAGGGAAGTGACTTTGTCTTCTGCTGACGATGGCTGACCCCTCACTCCCTTTGACTGTCCAGTTCAAACGAAAGCTGGCTTTGCTCTCTCTTTGTGGTGTGGAATATGGATCGTGGCAGCCTGTGATATTAAAATTTTAGATGTGGTTGTTTTCTGGTCGGTCCACTGCTGGCCTTATATATGCTTCCTCCCTTTTGCTTTCTCTGTTTTAGGTGGTATGAGAAAGAGGATCAGATGACGTATTATAAAATCTTTGGTCCCTGGAAAAATTGAAACTGTTGGTGAGGTTGATTAAAGTGACCCCAGTCCTCTTTGGTGGTATTCTACCTTGTTTCCAATATAGGGATTGGATTCAAATGGATGGGATCATTTTTCTTTAAGAGTTGCTGCAAACCAAAAGAGAGGTTATGGGTGGTTTTATCCAATCTTAAACATCAATGAAAGTTAAAACCTGTAAAACTTCTGAAACTGATGCCCCTAGAAAAATTTTATGAATTAAGTTGCGACTCGTGAGAAGAGTAGAAGACATCCATGATCAATCACCCATTGAATAGCAAGAAATAGAGAGATGGGTACTGATGAGCTAGATATGTACACGGCTTGGCACCACCATGCCCTAGGGAGCAAGCATCGTGCGGCCGAGCCTCCTGTTGGATCTTATCTATGAAACGGCAGCACAAGGAAGTTCTCCAGTATGAACTCTTCTGGTAAGGATCTGATGACGTATTATAAAATCCTTGGTCCCTGGAAAAATTGAAACTGTTGGTGGTATTCTACCTTGTTTCCAATCTGAGGATTGGATTCAAACGGACTTGGATGAGAGTTGCTAAAGACCAAAAGGGAGGTTATGGATGGTTTTATCCAATCTTGAACATCAATGAGAAGTTAAAACCTGCAAAACGTTTGAAACTGATGCCACTAGAAAAGTTTTATGAATTAAGTTGGGATTTGGGCGAGGAGTGGAAGATAGACATGATCCGTCTACCATTGAAAAGAAAGCAAATGAAGAGATGGGTATCATAGTCAACTTCTGCTTTGATAGTGTGATCCAAAGGGGAGCTGTAATTGATTTGAAGTAAAGCTTGGGAGTTGGGAGGAGTGGCAAGCTTGAGATCATTAAGATTGCTATGTTTTCTCCCTTTTCTTTTTCATCGACACTAGTATTCTTTTTGCCTTCTTTGACACAGAATTATTTGCCAAGCAATCTGAATGTACAAAAGTAACTATAAAAGGGGTTCAAAATCTATGTCTAATAAAAGCCTTCAACCTCTCCCCTCTAATGGGTTTGTACAAAAGTAATTAGCAATGATTCTGTTCACAAGATTGCTTAAGTTGATAACTTTATAATGATACGACCAATGGGATATTGTAGGGGAGATAATGAAATCAAGTTTTTGCAAGTTTTTGTTTAGTTGGTTAAGAGGATGCCTATTCAGGTTAAAAAATTGTATCCTGTAAACATGGCACTCAAAAGTATCAAAGCTGTAAAAGTTTGGGTTGGTGGACTAAATCACATGGAATCATGATTCCTCAAAACTCATGAAAGCCTAATTCTTGCATCTGGCGATAGGGTACACTCATTGGTCATTACTACTATGCTTCTGTTTGCCGCCCTTCACTTTTGCTTTCACCATTCAAATAATGTTATAAGCAAAAAGATTTCTGTTTGGCCCAAACATGATCCTTTCTTGAGAGGTGAATCAATTTGTGCTACGGGTGTCAATCGGTCGGTCCGGCTTGGTTTCGGTCCGGGTTGAGTCGGTTTTGGTGTGGGAAAGCTGAAACCGAAACCGAACCAATAAGGAAATTTCGGTTTCGGTTTGGTTTTGGTTTCGGTGCGGTTTGGTTTCGGTTTCTTAAATCGATTTGTAACCGGGTTGGTTTTGCTTTTTGGTCCATTTTGGATTCGACTTTCCATACAAATGTATACAAAACTATGCAAATTTTGATTTTTTTAATGAATTTTGGAGTGTTTCGGTTTCTTACCGGTTTGGTTTCAATTTTGGTCCGGTTTTTGAGCCGGTTTTGGTTTGGTTTTGGGGTTGCAATACTCCAAACTGAATCGAACCAATAAGGCTTCGGTTCGGTTCGATCCATGTTGTTATCGGTTTGGTCTGGCCGGTTTTACCGATTCGGTTTAGGAATTGACACCCCTAATTTGTGCCATGTGGAAGTGATAATTTTGTTCCTCAAATGTTTAGGGAATTGTCAGGGAAGAATTCAACCCCATAAATAGACTTACAAGGTGAGGGGGCCCAAGATCATATCAACCCACATCAATTCCGATAAGAAATCGATGTGGGATCAGTCCCCATAAATTGATATGGGATTGTAATAGGCAAACTAAACTTGCTCTTTTATTTGTAGATTGTAGTTTCCTCTTATTCAGGGTTCATGTAGATGAGATACGTACATTATGCGATTGCTTATCTATATATTTGCCAAGCATTAGACCAAGCTATAAATTTGAAAAAGTCTTCCATGACCTCTCCAAATGTTCATCCTATGTCAAAGAGGTGGTTTTCAAGAATATTGAAGATCCCTTATGGTTTTAGGTCCTAAGAAATATCTTGGCATGTCAACAGATTTTGGTGTCTATTTTAAGAACAGAAAAAAATATATTATAGGTCTTGGGTGGGATTGTGTAGATAGGCGCACGGTCTCAGGTTCGATTTCCCATTTGTGCATCTGTGATTTAAGTAGAGAATGTGGCGGTTGAGGTGCGCATAAGTTGGCCCGGACACCTTGATTAACCAAAAAAAAAAAAAAAAAAAGAGACTACATTTTGCATTGAAGAGCCCTGGCGCTTCCTTCAATATGATTTCTTGTCATTAAATAGTCAATTATTAGTAAATGTCTTTCCTCTTTATCTAATATCTCTATAATTCAACTTGTAATGCTTTTTAGGGGGTCTGTGATCACTACACATACCATTATTGTGTGCATAGGCAAACAATCTTTACAAGTGGAGTCAGGTTGTCGGGGTATGGTGACACTTTGTATGGATTGTTGTATGGGTTTATGGGTCCGATTTGGTCTGGTTATAATATTGAGGTTGATCCACTTCAGGGCAAGGCCAAAGATTTGATGAGGGTTTGGTCTTCAAGCCCTCTGATTTCAAGATATTTCTACACAGATTGATTGTGAGATACAAGGATGAAAGGCTAAGTTATTATCACATGCTGGTAAGGAAGTATTGGTCAAATTTGTTGGCTTCTCTATGGCCAATTTTACAGACACACACATATATATATATATATATATATATGCACTTTAAATTTCCTTCCTCCCAACATCAACACTAGAAGAAAGTGACTGCAAATTTTTTCCGAAGTGACAAAATGCATTGGATTTCTATGGATAGACTATGTCAATCAAAAGATAATGGAGAATTTGGTTTCTGGGACCCATCTTTATTTTACAAAATAAAGCTTTACTATGTAGGGTTTGGCGTATCTTCTACGATCAAAATCTTTTTTGACTCGTTTTTTAAAGCTATATATTTCTCACATTCCACATTATTGCTGCCACTATGTGATGGACACCAACCTATATGGGGTTGGAGTAGCATTATAGAAGGAAAAACAAAAAAAAAGGTGCTACAGAGAGGCTTGTGTTGGAATGTTGATACAAGAAGTAATATTGTAGTTTGGGATAATTGTTGAATTCCTCCTAGCCCATCACTTACATGGGTTAGCGATTTCATAGATCAAGAAAATCGGATTTGGAGAAGGAACCATTGGAGGCATATTTCTTTTCTTTTGGTAAATATTGGAGGTATATTTTAATGCACATGATGTATCTAAAATTTTAAAAATACATCGTTCACTATTTCTGCGAGGGTTACCTGTTGATTTGATACGAGTTTGGAAGAACTCAACTAAAAAATTGGCTTGTAAAGTGAGGGGACCTAAGACCATATCAATTCACATCAATTTTCTTTAAAAACCGATGTGAGATCCGCCCCCATATGATTGATATGAGACTGTAATAGATTTCGAGTTCTTCTAAAAATAGATTATTCTCTATGAAGAGTGTCTATCACTTTCTTTCTAATCTCAAGGTCGATATGGTGAGGGAGGTGCCATCATCGATGGTTAGATATTCTTGTTTGGCAAACCGTTCCTATGGAAGTGTGGAGGAGCATATGCATGGTTGGTTTCAACTTCGCCTAAATTTCTGAGATTTCTTTTGATGTTTTTGTGCTGTTGGATTAACAACTTCAGAGGCTCTGCATCAAAGATGTTGATTTGATGATCTTCATTGTAGATGGTGTGGTGGTGAGGAATCCATTACTCATATCTTATTGGATTTCCCTTTTGCCTATACTGTTTGGTTTGGATGTTCTTTGGGGTTTGCATCAATACAAAGGAAATCATGTTTAGCCTCATGGATTACATGATGGGAGGCATTCAATTTTCTTGGAAAGTTTGTTAGCAAACAATTAAAAGACTCAATGCACCTTTGTCTATTGGTACTTATGGCTTGCAAGGAATTCCTACATATTTGCTTGATATCATTGGACACCTGAGGAGGTAATTTGGTTCTCTACTTATGCTTTTCTGGAATTCCAAAACTTCACTTCCTTTGTGACAACATGTTGCTATTGGTTCTATGCTTTCAAGTTCCATCACTTGGATGCAGGATTTTGTTTTTCCTTATTTGTCCCAATTGACGGATGCAGGATTTTATTTTTCTTATTTGTCCCAATTGATCATTGATTGTTTTCCATTATGAAAACTCAATATTTAATATGATTGTAAATATCTTGGATTCTATTAAAGATACCCACCATATTAGTTTAGTTGCAAACAGGGAAGATTTGTCCTTTAATTGATTGATCTACCGTAATGGGAGAAAGAGATTATGTTATTAAAAGAGGCTAGGTCTCCCTTTGTATGGTTATGTACTAATCTTACTCATCAGAGGAGTGCATTGAGAAAATATTATGGAGAGAAACATATCTCCATTGAAGAAGAAGAAGGTTGTTCATTCGTGTAAGGATGGCATCAATGGCTGCGTCAAGCTTCGCTGGAAACAACACGTCATCGATGGTGAACGGTATGTCGTTTCTCCTTCTTGTATTAAATGATTCATGGTATAATGACAAGTTCTTTAATATGATTTAGGAATTATGATGCTTTAAATTTCATCAATGATATCAGAACATGAGTTTGTCATTAGATTATGGATCGTTTCGCAAAATAAAGATCATTATAAAAAATATTTATATATATATATATATATATTGATTTGGAATAAATTTGGAATTATTTATTATTGGGATCAACTTTTAAAGAGGGTGAAATCAACCATAGCATAGGTTGAAATCAGTTATTAAAGAGGATATAATAATCGGACAAAACCTTACGGGTTCTATTGATGTCATTTGCCTTCAGATTAAGATGGGAACTTCCCTAGCACAATACAAATTCGTTTAGACTTTTTGGTCTTTTAATGATATGAAAACCGGACGTTTCTTCTTTTAATTTACAATGAATAGGCTGGATTTATTATAATAATCGGTTATGGGCTAAAGCCCAGTTCTCGCATCTTGATAATGATATGTTGGATATGGACCAACATACCATGATATGTTGTGGTTTGGACCCTTTCAATCGATTCCCTTGCTTCAAAATGGTACTAGGAACAACCCATCAAGAGAGGGTTTTGGGGTGGTGGGGGGGGGGATGTGGACACAAGAGGCTTATACGATGAAGATGAGCTTCGTGTGGGCATAGATGAATACCACAAATTAGCAGCAGGAGGTCATGGAACAACCTAGGGGTGTCAATCGGTCGGACTGATCGGGTCTCGATTGGGCTTAATCGGGCTTGAAGACTTTCGAAGGATAGTGTCCGCCCATTTAACTAATCAGGCTTAGTTAGTGAGGGTATGGTACACTTTATATTCGGTCGGTAGGCCTCGGGCTATAATCGGGCTACTAAAATCAAGCCCCCAAAAAATGACAAGAATTGCAAGGCCAATCATTTTATTATTATTATTTTTTAGCTACTTCCTTCACTTTAACCAAACGAGAAATCTAATAATTGTAAAACCTTTTGGCAGTTTGACATGTACTAACCGAGCTTTCTTTCTTTACTTTTTACTCTTTAATTTGGGGGGTAAAATAGGCATTCTACACTCATTAAAGGGTTGGGCCAGGACCGCCAGGTCGATGCACAATAGGCCAATCTCGGTACTGTGTTATTCGGTCGGTCTCGATCGCGTGCCCGACGGTCTAAGTAGCAAAACCAAGACCGACTATTTGTAAACGGGCAGGGTTCAAGCCTGACACGTTTAATAAACGGTCAGGACTGGGCCTGTCTATAAACAGTCGGTCCCGATCGATTTAGTTGGGTCGGTGTTGGGTTTGACACCCCTAGAACAACCCATCAAAGGAAGCTTGGGAGGGTGAACTTAGTTGGATTGGGTTAGGATTGAGCCCAGCCCATATATACTGGGTTATAAAGTTGACGATACACCAGTCTGGCTCACTACATCTAATTTAGCACTTGCTGAGGATGCTTAGGAATCTCTGTTGCTATATTATTAACATGGACTCCATAGTTTGCTTATCTTAACATTTGATGGCTGATAGTGCAACGAAACACAAGATGGAGGTTCATATATATGGTGGATAAAAGGGAATTTTTTTTAATCAATTCCATATGTTTGTTTGGTAGCAGGAAGAATTAGATGGAAGGGAAGTTGAATTTTCAAACCTAAGAAAGAAACTTTTGTCCATGTGAATATATATCACTAATTCAAAATCATTCCATATTTAATTATTAAAATTTTATTTTATTTTACATCCAAATCCTTTCGGTATAAAAAATAAAGTAAAAATTATATATAAAATATATCACTACTATATAAGATAAGAAATTTAAATAGTTTATACAATCACTTATGGTAATGATTACAAAGTTTTCTGATTCAGGTTTGAAAATTTTCACTTCCTTCCCTTCCCCACCTCCCTTGTTTTATTTTTGTGTAAACTTCTTTTTCCCTTTAATTCCCCTTGAATCAAACATGAGAGATTTGGCTGCTACCACCGTATAAGTCAACTTCCTGCTACCAGGGAAATGAAATCCTAACAAACTCTGGTGAGGTTGGATAGGTCTGTTACAAGTTTGGTGAGAGAGAGAGAGAGAGAAAGTAAAGGAATTAAAGAATTATTACATGAATAACTATATCTAAAGTTCAAAACAATTATCATATCTAGCATTAATGCATATATCTCATGTCTCATCATAAGTTCTAAGATGTTTACCAAAAAAAAAAAAAAAATAGTTCTAAGACATATCATTGAATATTATCCAACACCAATTCTAGATTCATATACCACATGTCCAAAATCTTATTGAGTGATATGGCTTAGCTATGATGTTGTTCATTGTGGTCAATATAGTCAACACTCTCAGAGTAATGCATGTTCAATTGGAGTTGGAAGTGATCACTTTAAAAACACTTTTCAACAAATGCATTAGTTTGTAACTCAATTTCGAGGACTTTGCATTGAATTTGAATTGGAGGTGTTATCATGAGAAATATAAGCCATTAAGTTAACTTCAAGTTGGCGAAAGAATCAAGTTGATTGGAGTTTGGGATAGAAATATGGTCAATTAAGTAAACATTATGTTCAACAAGCCAAATCTTAAAAAAAGACCAAAAAATAAGAACGTGTTTAAAATGAAATGCTTACGATTTGTCCTTTTTTTTCCTGTTTATTTAGGAAACATATGGCAACATGTATTTTAAATGGTAAAAAAATTAAAAAATTATTTTCAATGTGTCGGTTAAGCCAAGGAATAAAATGTAGTCAATCTATCAGACACATGATAGATGGGGCATCTTTGCAAGATATCTACAAGACCGTTCAAATCCTGCTGAATATACAGAAAAGAAATAAATACAAACTAAAGGCGAATAATGTCTTTAAATTTCACAAAGAAAATAAAAAAAAAAAAGGTAAAAAAGCAATTTTTAGGCTGAAAGGTCGCAACGCTTAAACGTTCAAAAATAATAACGCTACATTTCAATCTCAATCGTTGGTTTAATAGTGTTAAATCTCAATCGTTGAATATAAAGAACATTCAACCTGCTACTGGCTCTCCCGCATAGTCTTCTTCTTCTTCTTCTTCTTCACAACCTCATTGCAGCGATCAACCAAGTTCCACCATAGCATTGACCTTGCATTAACCAATCTCTCTCATGTTGAGATACCTATTTCTCCCCCACAATATGAAACCTTTCTTTTATATATATATATATATATATATATATATTATTTTCTTCTCTAACGTTTCCTAGAGTTCTCTATCATTTCTTGAGTTTCGGCTTCTCACCGCCAGAGTATTCAGGTTTAGAAATCAAGTGCCATCTTCTTCCAAAACAAGGTTCCTTGGAATTCCTCTGCTATTGAAGCTTTTTATTTTATTCAGTTTTTATTGAGAAAAGGGGTTTTTCTTAGTTGTTTTTCTGTCTCTCTGAAACTTCATCTCTGTCATTAAAGTTTTCATCTTGCGAATAGCATGCTGTAACAACAAGCACATCCTACTCATTGGATCCATTAATCGAATTTAGAGAGAGAGAGAGAGAGAGAGAGAGAGAGAGAGAGAGAGAGAGAGAGAGAGATTTATTGTCAGATAATTCTAATCATGTCTAACTAAAGCAACACTACAATGATCTCTCCATAAACCTCTCTCTCTCTCTCTCTCTCTCTCTCTCTCTCTCTCTCTCTCTCTCTCTCACACACACACACACACACACACACACAGACAACCCTCACACACTCACTGTGTTTCTGTTTGGTCCTCACTGTATCGTATTGAATCTTTTGGTTTGTTGGGTATCTGTTTGATGGACTTGAGGTTCCATAAATCGTCCTCCCATAGAATCTCTTCAAGCCCACACAGCCCATTCATGGACGAGTACTTCTTGTCCAAACACGGGAACCACAACAACCCCCAAAGCATCTGCTGCTCATCCAACAGACTCGACAACCTTGGCCAGTCCTCCGATTCCAACAGATTCTCCGGCAAACATCCTATCTCCGGCGAACAAGAAATGGAATCTCCGACGACCCTCTTCCTCACGTCCCCTTCCATCTTAGCTGCCTTCCTTGCACTGCCACCACCACCAGCACCACCTAAACGAGCTTTGACGGTTCTTTCTCCAGTGCCCTTTGGATCATTGGATGTCTTCGTCTTCGTTTTCGTTTTCGCCACCATTTTGAAGCCGTCTTCTTCTTTACTGCTACTTCTCTTTGTAGCCTTTCCTCCGCACATAGAACTCATTTTGGACCGTTTGGCAGCCCAATGTCTTAAAAGAAGGACAAGGCTAAGAGCAGTGAACAAGAGATCTCTCAAGATTGCCCTTCTATTTATAGGGCAGAAAGACGGTTTTTTTCAAATTTTCGATGGTTTCATTTCCAACAATTTATCGGTATTTTATCTTCTCGCGATAAACCACATGTGAATGTATCGTTTGCTGCTCCAAAACTCGAAGTCGGCAGTAAGGTTTTGTCACCAAAAAAAAAGAAGTCGGCGGCAAAGTCCATTTGGGTGAGCGATGACAACCGGTTGACTCAGTAACTAAATTTATAATCTTAAATAATCTTATGGTGAGAGAGTTTCCCGCACGAATGGAAATGTAGAGAATGATATCATTTACATAAAAAAATACTTTTCTTTAAAAACTTTCGATCCATGTCACGAGAGCAAACATACTAAAGTCTTCTTTTCAAGTGAGGTGGCATGTTCTATTAATTTAGATATGGACATCAATCAAGCCTAGCACGCAGAATGAGTGAGAGGGATACATCAAGTGGATTGACATTCTTCTCGAAAAATAATACAAAATCCTACGTGAGAAGAAAATAATACATAGGCATGACAACTATTATTATTTCCGCTATGTGAATAGTTTGTAACATTTTTTCTTAATTGCTATAGTTTTTTTTTCTATATTACATGAATTGTGCTACAGGATTTGTCTTGTTTATAGGAGAGGTACCTAAATTGTAAGGGTTTCCCAAAGAAGATTGTGGGGTTGTCTTTCTATGTATTTCTATGTTTTTTTCTTTTTTCCTTAAAACATACAAATTACCTATCAAAAAATTAATTTTTTCGCAATCTTAATATCTTCACACAAGTTACATATGAGTCAATCAATGAATCATATATAGACCAAGTCAAATGGCTATCATTGTATTATTTAATATCTTTAATGGTTGACTATTGTAACGATCTCGATTGAACGTTCTCCTCGACCCCATTCGACCATGTCTAGTTGCCTTGAAGATGAAGGTTAGGCATTATTGCATATCATATCTAGTCATCTTTGCAAACTGAGCCTGATCACCAAACTCTTTTCATCAACCAACTCTGGTTGTCTCCACCTACATATTTGAGAGAAAATCTCCATCGACTATGTGTAGGAGTGTTAATTGGTCGGTTCGATTCGATTTCGATCGAGTTGAATCGGTTTTGGTCTAGGAATGAGGGAGACCAAAACCAATCCGTTAAGGAGATAGTGACCAATCCTCCCTTTTTCCTTTGACCCCAGTACTGACTTAGGCATGGAAACCTCCCCACCGGAGCAATCCTTTGGTGTTCACTTTCTTATCCGTTGATTGTAGGCCTATACTGAGCAGAAATCTACAACAACATAATGAAACATGAACATTTTGTTTAGTGAAAATAAAACCTAAATTAAGAGCGTATATATATATATATATTTCAATACATATTAACAATCTTTGAGAGTTTGTATTCTCGATTTCTCTTTCACAACCCACTTATGGGTAATAGAGGATTTTTATTTTTTGGTGCCAAGCAATAGAGATCTCATATGTAGGCTTCTTAACAAAACTTACATATTCAACCATCCATGAAGGCTGTGTTTGGCAGTTAGGAGAAGAAAAGAAAAGAAAAAAATATAATTTTTGTACTTTTTTCCCTAGGTTAAGAATTTTTATTTGCACTTGATATGTCTTCACCCATGAGAAGATTCCTTTTTCAAATTCAAAATTTCCTTTGGGAATTGTAAAATTTTCTTTTGTTCCTCCAAAAAATTTCTTGCCAAAAACACAAGAAAACATGAGAAAATATGAAAACATAATAAGACAAAAAATGAATGATTACACAATGATTTCCTATGTGTCTATCTCTCTCTTAAAATTAAATTTTTTTTGAAATTTTTCTTTCTTTTTTTTCTTTTCTTCTCTCCGTAACCAAACATACATATTCTTTTTATTTTCTCATCATTTCTTCTCTTTTCTTTTTTAAATTCTTTTTTCTTTTCTTTTCTTCTCTTGGTTATCAAACATAGCCTAAGTTACATATATCAAAACAGAAAATGAAAAAGTTCTCTGAGGATAAACTTTAACTTTCCTCTGTACAAGCGAATCTATCACCACTATGACATGCTTAACATGTTGCAATAAAGTGACACTTAACTAATAACACAGATGCCAACCTGCGACTCCATTAGACCTGTCATAACCGCTCACAATAACAAGAATATATGAAATCCCTTTGCTATATTCTATGATAATCACTTATGTTCCACACATCCACAAGCTAAGAGCTACAAGTTGGACTGGTCTAAATCATAAGGATAAATCTTCAATCACAAACCCACTTAGAAATAGTTCAAATTAAACAAGAGGGGTTTGGATTGGTATATTTAAAAATGGCACAATTTTGATAGATACAGACAAAATAGAAAGAGATAACCAGCATAAAAAGGATAGCTTGATTTTCACACTTGTTCAAATTAAAATAAGGAGAAAATAGTTAAGAAGCACAACAAAATTCGAAACAATAAGAATTTAGATCATAAGCCTAGGATCTTAAAATGCAACCACAAGAGAACCATAAGAATTCTAAAGCAACCATCTCTCTCCAATCTTTGTACTAGTGATTGAAAGGAAGGCTATTCAATGGAACCCTAATGATCTTAGTAGCAATATTGCACCAATTCACAGCCATGGTCTCTATTTAAATAGTAGATGCACAGATGGATAATCAAACCTGAGACCGTGCACTCATCCACACAATTTCCAATTCACCCTAATCATCTGAGCAACCTACGTCTATCCACACAATTTCCAATTCGCCCTAACCATCTGGGTAACCCGCGGATGATTTCAACTTTCTTATAAACCATCTTTTAACAAAGAGAAAAAAATCCCAACAATAATATTCCAAATCAGTGATCCATGCCTAAATATAATATTCGATGATGTAATAAATCATTATTTGGAAAATAATTTTTTTAACACTATAACCCAAAGACTATCAAGTTTTGTTAAATATATTTCAGATCAATTTTAATAATAAAACTTTATTATGTACCCCAGACAATCTAAACCTCCATTCCGCCCCCCTAAAGACTTTAGTCTCTACAACGTTTCCCAACTTACCAATTTATATATTTTACAAGGTAGAACGGGTTAGGATTGATCGATATTTTAAGAGAGAACTTAGCATTCAATGTCTTTTATCTTTTATAGATCAATTAATATTTGAGTTTTGAGAATATAGTTATGGAAAAATGATTTTGGAGCTGTCGATACAAGTTGCACCAGCACCTCTATATCTATCTTTTTCCTCACACAAAATGACTTTGTTATCCTTCTATGTATGATATCGTTTTATTGTACCTCAATGATTTGTTTCCCCACCGATTGCTGATTATATATCTGAAAGAGACAACAAAGAATTTAGGTGATATTAGAGTTGAAAATATCACTCTAATTGTATCAAATTGATTCCATATGGGACAAGTTGGCCTCATCTTTATATGGTATAGTGGATGACCAGAATTAAAGGATACCTCACAATTAAAGGTTCATAAATTCAAATCTCCTTGGTCCTATCTACTCCCCTAAAAATCTTTGTATAATGGAACCCATACTTTAATAGATGGATCCAACTGTGATCGCCATCATACAGTTGGAGCCTCACTGGATCCCATTGTATGGGGTGGACAAAATTTAAGTGTCCTTTGCATGCAATTAGCTAGGATCTTGCCATACTTCAGGACCACTATATTTGAAGATGAGTTGCAAGGTTTCTAAAGTATAATTTCTACCGGAAAAAATAATAATAATAATAAAAAACGTTTCTAAAAAATAATTACAAAAGTAGTAGTTTACCAAAATTTTTATTCTTGATAAAATAGTTATTCACAAAAAACCAAACTTACAAAAATAGTTAAATGTAAAGGAAAAAAGTTTGCCACATGTAGCATATGTATCATACATCCTCTCATATTGATTTTAATTTTAATTATTTTTTCTTCCTCCTTGATCATGTGGGGCCTATATGGAGGATTTTACTTTCATACCAGCATTGTTGTGGCATGAGAATTTTCCTCCACGCTAGCTTCGTGGTGGGAGAACCTCTCCTATATATACAATCCGATTTGAATAGATACCGAAACAATACTTAAGTACTAAATCAGTAAATCATTGGATGTGATGCAGCTGGAGGAAAGTGAATCCAGTGCATAGCGCACTGATTGCAACTTCTGCTTGTTGAGCATGCGTCAGGTTTGTGGTCTAGGAATCAACTCATGTCACATACATTTCCTTTAATCCCCCCTCCTCCTCTAGTGTGTGTGTAAGTAAAGTCCCCTTGGACAGTTCCCTAGTTGTAAAAAAATAAAAATAAATAAATAAAATAATAAAAAATATGCAACCGAAGGAAATATTAAAAAAAAAAAAAAAACTCATTCACTAATAACTTCAAAGAGTCAAACTATTATTATTATTATTATTATTATTATTATTATTATTTGTTTTCTTTTAATTTATCAAATTTTATTCTACTCTGCGTCTAAAATTTCTTTGATTAGAATCTCTTGTAGGAAATTTTTGGCAAGAAAATGAAACCCAGAAACGTTGTAATGATATTAACGTGGAGAAGATACTATATTACCATCATCGAGAATAAGGGGTAATTTGATCTTTCTGACAAAGGTTCCAGAGTCCAAAGTTCCAAACAGAAGGGTAGGTGGTAGCAGAACGTACGTTCTGCGATCTTATTTATCTGCATTTCTTATATTAACCATAGATATGGCATGACGGTAATCCAAGCCGTTAATTGATTTTAATTGTTTTTTATGGTAATCGTTTCCAGCTTTTGCGATAAGAGTTTTTATTCCTGTAGCCTCCTCCCCTCTCTGCCATAAACCCACAACACCCCATTCCCACCCCCTTTCCTGGCTCAATCTCTCTCACTCCCCAAAGTTCCATTAAAGTAATTTTGAATGATGCTACATGCAGTGGGAATGTTTTTCAGACTATTCTGTCCAGCATCATTAATGAAGTTGCTGATAAAGATCATCTCTTCTTGGGTTTGGAAAAATCCACTAGGTCACATAATCATGTAGAGGTTTTCACCAAAACTCACCACTGCGGAAGAATCCTACTTGAAAGAAAACTATTGCAAACCTAACGAAATTATAATAATTACAGAGATTGCATCTTAGATCTAGTAAGAATCTCACAAATTAGGCTTCAGAAAAGAAACTATCCATAATTTTGAAATACTGTCTATTCCATCCCAGTCATCATCTCCTATAGACCAATAAAAGATCAAAAAGCTTGGAGGTTTTACTCAAATCTGTCATTCCCACTTTGAAAACGAACGAATTAAGACAAAACTAAAATCTCATAACAGTGAAGAAACCGATATCAACTAGAAGCAGAAAATTAAAGAGGAAACAGTCAAAAGATGGACTAGGGAAAAAGACTCGATCGATGAGGAGGGGAGAGAAGACGGGAAAGGGGGCTGCCAGGTTCACAATGGAGAGGAGAGGTTAAGGTCCCTTTTTTTAGGTTAACAGTTCAGCGGCAAAGATTGGATAGGATTAAATCAACGGTTCTTAGTTGAAAAACATATTTTCAAATTATTTATACGTACGTATTATGACCTTTTTGCCATAATATAAAGTTTCAAATAGAACAGTCAAACAAATGAAAAAACAATAGAAAACGGTAAACAAAAGGGATAAAAACAAAACTCCATAATTGTTTATATAAATTAAAGAATTATTATATGAATACATGCGTCTAATGTTCAAATAACTAATAACTACAATATCCAACATTAATGCACATATATCTTATATCTTCTTATAACTTCTAAGACATATAATTGAGTATCATCCAACATCAATTTT
Organism: Macadamia integrifolia; assembly: GCF_013358625.1. Lineage (NCBI taxonomy): Eukaryota > Viridiplantae > Streptophyta > Magnoliopsida > Proteales > Proteaceae > Macadamia > Macadamia integrifolia. Next base: position 32,017,947 of record NC_056558.1, read on the forward strand.
AAATTCATACACCACACATGCTCAAAGTCCTATTGAATAATGTGGCTTGGTTATGATGTTGTTCATTGTTGTCAACATTATCAACACACTCTTAGAGTGATGTATTTACAGTTTGAGTTAGGAATCATCACTTTAGAAACACTTTTCAGCAAATTAATGCATCAGTTTGTAGCTTAGTTTCAAGGTTCATGTATTGTTATTGAGTTAAAGATGATATAATGAGAAATATGGAACATTGAGTTAGCTTCAAGTTTGGTGAAATAATCAAGTCGATCGGAGTTCGGGAGAGAGAGATATATGGTCAATTAAGTAAACATTATGTTGAGCAGATTAAGTCTTAAATAACGCCAAAAAAGGGGAACCTGTTTAGAATGAAAAATTCTTGTCATTTGTAGTTTTTTCCCCTGTCTTTGGGAAGCATATGAAAAACATGTTTTAAACATTAAAAACGGAAACACATTTTTGCTAACAGTAGTTTTGAGAGGGAGCAAACCGAAAAAGATGTTGTTCTGGTTTTGACCAGTACAAGCCATAACTCGGTCCAATTGTGGTTAATGATTATGTTTATTTATTTACTTTTGGTAGAAATGGTTGCATTTATTACAATTCGAATTTTTGCCAATGTGAAGAGTCTATTTTTGCCAAGCTGGAAGCACCTTGGGATAGACGCTCATACCTTGTGCTCTGTGTCTGAGGGCTCCAAACCCTTGGATATGCACTACACGGCTTAGTGTGCTACAGAGGCCCCAATCATGTTTGAAGTACCTTGAATTGTTTCCTACTCAAATTCCAAGTTCTATGATCTATATCTCTTTATGCTAACAGTTATCTATAGGAATATAAGGTATGGGAGAGGGAAAGTGAGAGGGAGAGGGATAGGCCCATCACTTGTGCATAGTAAATTAAAAGGATAGTGTTACATACCTAACTTCCCAATTATTATTATTATTATTATTATTGTATATTGGTTGGAGTGTGGAGTGGGGTTGTGGAGTATATGGTTGTGACTTGTTTGTTTAGCTTATTTAATAGGCACAAGTATAATGAATGCATATGATTTGAAGTTCTAGCAATTCTTAGTTTCTCTCCCAAGAGAAGAGATAGGCTTCCTCATCCAAGCCAGATGTCCCGCTTCGTCTGTTAAGCCAAGAGGTTGACTACTTCCTAATTAGCGAAAACCCTATTTTATCTCTTTCTCTTAGTTTCCCTCCCTCTTTGCCGTGTCTTTAATATCAGGTATCATTTCAAAGGGAAAGAGAGAGACCAACACAAAACACAATGATATTATGTCATTAAAGTAAACAATTGAGAGTGGTATATAGTTACCTATGGTATGTTCCTTGAAAAGAATTTACCTATGGTATGTTCCTTCAAAGATACACTAACGATGATTTTGGTAGATTACTCATTCTCCAATAGTTGTAACCCTAGCTTGAAGATGGGAAGACTCTCTTCTTCGCCTCAAGTGTACAAACAATTATGTTTTGTGAGTTTCAACTAACTTCTCTTTTATAAGTGCTCTAATGTAAGTGATTACAATCTAACAAATATGATTATCTCAAGTGGTGTGATCCTAAAATGTAGTTTTATGCTATTCATTTTTTTTTTATTAACCAAGGTGTCCGTGCTAAGTTATGCGCACCTCGACTTATCCTCGGGCAGACTAGCGTAGCAACCCACCACCACGGTCTCCACTTAAATCGCAGATGTACAGATGGGGAATCGAACCTAGAACGTGAGTTTATCCACACAATCCCAATTCGCCCTAACCGTCTAAACAACCCATGAATAGGTTACACAAAATGACAATTCTACCAAAGATAACCTAAAACCTCGATGATGAAAACTTTTCTGAGATTTTCTCCCCCAAAACCCCCAAACTACTAACATCAATATGGATTTAAATAACCTCCCTAAAACATAATCCATTGCACACTAAAATGAGTGTTATGACCAGTGATCGGACACGGGAAGGTTTGAAAAAAAAAAAAAAAAATCTTTTTGCTAACACTTAAAAAATGAAAAAAAAAAAAAAAAATGGAATTCCTCTCCAATGGGCAGTCCAAGACCAAGTCCAAGCCTGTCCTCGATGGATAACTTTTATTTAATTATTTATTATTATTATTTGTTTTTAGGCGGCATGAACTATAATACCAAATTTGTAATCCCAATCCCAAAGTGCTGGAGTGATGCTACAAAGCCATAAGCATCCAAAGCAATGAGGAGGACGAGGTCATCAAAGGGAGAAAATATTCTCTTACACTCCTAGTTATCTTTTGGATTATTGGTTTGTAGCATGCCTTCCTTGATCAACATTCTATCTATCCTCTACTGTACAATTCATGGCACAAGCACAGCAACTGTTGGATCCCTAACTGTGAGTGAGGGTGTTTGATCCCTAACTGTGACTGAGGATTTACTTCCTATTTGTATTTCATCATATATGAGTTGGGCAATGAGTCTCTATACTCGCCGAAGTGTGACTATTAAATTTGTTAAAGAAGTTTGAAGAAGGCTGATATGGATAAGGAAGAACTCAACCCCATAAACCAATGTACAAGGTGAAGGAACCCAAGACCATATCAATCCACATCAATTCTCTTTTGAAATCGATGTGGAACATTAACAAAGGCATGCAACTCCTGTTTCAAATCTTTCCCTTAAGCTATGGTCTGTTCCATCCCTTACATAATGGATGCATGATGTTTTCTCAATGGGAATAACATAAATGTTGCTACTCTGTACTCTTTACTTTTGCTATATACTATTATGGGAAGTTTTTACTGTGGTGTGTGCAGTTCCTGCATGTGTGTAAGGTCCAATGGTTGCGTACAAAGAAGCATCCATAAAGATGTCAATTTTCATTTCATGGGGTAGAGTAATGCCGTTGATCATTTCACCCCATTGTCTGAACGCATGAGCTACACTCCCTTACAGAAACCATTTTCCCATACTATATTATGTAAATATGGGGTGGAGCTGGTGCCGTTGATCATTTCACCACGTGTCTGAACGCATGAACTACACTCCCCCCATAGAAACATTTTTCCCATACTATATTATGTAAGCACATATGGGCAATAGAGTCGATGGGAGAGGGATTTTCATTGGACAGAATTGGGCTTTTCACTCTGCATTTGGTAACCAGTTCGGGGAACAGTTATTTAATTTTACAAAAACATAGAAACACCACAAAAACTGTTTGACAAATCCAATTTGTTTTTGTGTTCTCGCAGAACGAACCAACCAACATAAATTGGGTCTTGGGAACATGTTTTACAGAACATGAAATACATGTTTTGCAAATAGGAAGACCATCTTATGGAGAACACAAGGTTGGGATATTAATAAAATAAAAATAAAAATAGAAATAAACTGACAATATTATATTGTACATCACCAACAAAATATCACTGATCTGGATGCATTCCCATTCTAATATTTTTTTCAGTTCAGTTGAGTTGGAGAACCCAAAGTAAAATGGGATAATAGCAAAATGATGATAAATGCATTAAGTTCCAAAACAATAAATTCAAAATCTAAAGACGCGCTAAATAAAAAGCCAATTGGTCTGGAAGCTTATACGCATAATTAAAACGCCATTAATAAATCTTAGGAGACTAGTAAGGCAGGAGACTTGTAAGCGAGGAAACTGATGCACTGCACTTGACGCACGTTGTCAAATCCAATGATACGAACGAAAGACTTGGGGTACGCCTTCTTAACTTCCTCCAACTCCGCCAGCACCTGTGAGGAGTCGGTGCATCCAAACATGGGCAGCTTCCACATGGTCCAGTACCGTCCATCGTAGTACCCTGGAGAGTTGTGGTACTGACGGTACACGAATCCATGCTACACACACAAAATTACAATCATATATATATATATATATATATATATATCTCATTAACTTATATAATAAGGTTTACAAGCGTGCGAAAGAATCTGCACCCTACCACTAATGAGTGGTCTTGAAAATGTATCAATCTATTATTTGGGGCCTCACTTTTTGTGAGAAGGTCTTATCTTATCTCGTAAATGACCAATGGAAAAATAGGATGAAAAATTCGGCATATATGTAAATTGATAAATTATAGGGAAAAAAAATCGTCATTCATCAAACCAATATTTTCCTCTAACTTGAGATTCTTTATTATTTTCTCTCTCTTACTCTGACCATGTGAATATACTTGTAGGTATTGAAAATTATAGATGAGGATGAGTTTCAGATACTTAATACAACAAAATAATCCATTCTAAAACTTAAGCCATACAACTGACCTAACCCACCAACCCTCTTTCTCAACTCAATTGACAGTACAAAAGGCAAAGACAAAAGGAAAAATACATAAATTTTGATAATTAATACATCAAAATTTCATTAATCCATTCTAAAACTAGATAAATTATACAAAAATTTTATTATCTTTGAAATATATGCAATTCTGTATTTTAGTAGTTCCATAGAGCTAAAGAGCATAAAAGAAAGGCAAGAACTAAACTAAAAGCAAGAAAGTGGGCTACATATACTCAAGACAAAACATAGTAAAATTTTGGAATAATATAAAATAATATAGCAAAAACTCACTGATAATTATGGACAAAATATGGAGCATATAAAATTTTCTTGATTATGAAAAAAATACGGCATTTGCTATGTATTTTATTTTATTTTTTATAAAATCAATACATACATGAATGAATACTCTGCAAATCTAAGTGCACATAATAAGATGTTTGCATAAAAATAATAATAAAGAGATGTAAGAAAGGGAAACCAAACCTCCAACTCAAATTCCAAGCAAGGAACCCATTTTTTGCGAAGAAGGTAGTCAATTTCCTTGGCCAATTGTTCAGTGGTGAGTGGTTGAAGGTATGAGAGTGTCTCGAACTTCTTCTTACCCAGTGGTGGCCACACCTGCATCATCAATCACAACCCACCATTAATTACATTCCTCATCATTAACCCTTCACTCTCTCTCTCTCTCTCTCTCTCTCTACCTGCATGCACTGGACTCTGCCACCATTGGTGGGAAGAGAGGAGAGGTCTTTGTTGAGCTTGCGGGTGACAGGGAAGGTTACACCAGCCTTGAGACCAGTGAAAGGGGCGACCATACTAGCTTGAGCCGGGCTGGCTCTGTTTATGGAGGCAACGGCAGTCGATGAGAGCATGGAGGAAGCCATTTGCTCTGCTCTTCTTACTTTACTCACACGCACACACCTAACAGATCTCTTTAAGGGAGAGCTTCTTGGTCTACCTTGCCCCATCCGATTTATAAAGCTTCTTAGCTTATTAGCTCATTCTCATCCAACGGTCTTAGATTTAATCACCAGGTCTTGAATGGTTTTTGACCCTTGGATCATTAGATGTCCTTAGACCTTGATGGCCACACAGTGTAATAGAACCAATGACTGAATAGCCTTATCGTTAGCCACCATCTTGGAGTGCCACGTGGATGAAAGTGGCTAAGCTTATCTCATTCCAAGAAAGCATTGACAGGGAATGTGTGATGGTAATTGGCTTAATTTTGCCCATCCTCTTATCAGCCGTTCATTTGATGTCACCACACTATCTTCATTCTTGGTTAAAAGGGAAATGACAAAATTGCCCATGAATGCTAAACTGTGGCAGTGTGAATACCCATCTTTGGAGGCTAGAAGCAAACTCAAGTAATAGTTTTTGGTTTTATAATTCAAATGATCTGTTGGGTAATTCACATGTACTGATTTCCGTTCTGACTTAAGGGAATGTGAAGATTTTTAAATATGAAATGAGACATCAATCTTAGCTATACAGAAGTCACATATAAGTGCTTCTGCTATTGCTGCTAGATATTACCTGTCTTATGAGTGATTTCAGTTTGTCTATCAAGATATGTAAAGATTTGAGTGAAGATAGAAACTCTATCAAAACTTTAATCCATAGCCAGTTTTGAGCAAAATGGTTGATGATGGCCCAAAGATGCCAAAGACTGTTTTCTGGAAGCTGAAATTTTTTTTTTTTATCTTATTTTTTACAGCACTGGGTGGCGCCGAGTTCCTAGGCTGATGGACTAGAAACATATTCATGGCCTGCACAACTACATTTGTCACATGGCCGGTGAAATTTTGTAGATATGTAGAACCCAAGGTACCTTACTTACATGTTAAGTTTCAGTCCGAAAGGAATTTGTCAAGCAACAAAGACTAAAAAATTGAGAGAGTAGTAATGGAAGGAGTCTCATCAATAGTCTTGCATGGATATACACGGGGATGCATGCCAATACGCGCGACTGAATTGGGTTTAAAATTTCACATGTGGTAAATCCAGGCCAAGCTTTCTCCATCCAATAGTCAGGATGGCCACATAATATCTACCTTTCTGACTCAAATGTGCCACCCATTTTTGAGGTTCAAACAGACTCTCAGGGGTTTCAGCTACCCTTTGTGATGGTCCTCTGTGTTGCTGTTCCCACAGTAGTCTTATTGAAAGTGCTCCTCAAATTCCTCAGAAAGCAATCCATGACCCATGCTGTCTACTTCTCATGATTTGGCCTACTTATCTACTTATCTCATAACGCGCTTATCCTTCTAAACCAAAAACTTTCTTGATGTTGAGTCTGGGTTATTGGATGGCCACTGATCTAAATAAAAAAATAAGAAAGAGACAGGAGTGATGCAAAGAAATTTGAACTACATAGCAGATATTCGCCAGGATTTAGGGTCACAAATTAAGGATTTCTGGTTTTTTTCTTCCTTTTGGGGGGAGAGGGTAGAGGAAAAGAAAAGCACAAACAAAACAGGCCACAAGGAAAAAATCCTAAAAATTTTCTTAGCCACTTATGAGCTTTTATTGCAAGTCACTAGAATTAAAAGAAAATTAGTCATATCTAGGTCTTTATGTTCCTTCAAGAAATCTTCAAAGTTCTTGTTCTTCAATAAGCTTCTTCCTTGGATTTCCTTCAATGCTTCAACAACTACCTTAGCTTCCAAAATGATGTCAATGTGCTTGAAACTTTCTCATATGGGGCATCAGTTGCCATTAGAATTGAATGTTTTTGCTGCTTCTCCTGTTACTCTGGCGTTCGCAACTTATCTACTTGCAATATGAACACTTTCGTCAATAAGAAAGCATAAACTGAACCAAATGATCATTGAAGCCACATCTGCCTGGATAGGTCACATTCTATCACACAGATTTTACTCCATTTCCTTGCAAATATTCCAAAGCCATGCTTTTCAACATTTTAGAACTGCTATAAATCCTCATAGCAGCATGGCACACATTTCTAGCAAACCAAATAACCAAATACATGGTACAGAGTAGATATTGATTTTGAACCTATATAGCTAAGATGGATAAGGACCAATCAACTGGATCAGACAGAACTGTCTGAGATGGAGTAGCAGAATGCTTAATGTGCATAAATAAAAATGATGTGAGAAAAAGCTTCTCTTGCCGCCATATGGAGCAGATCTATTGGGTCAATTTTGTTATATTGTGACTGCGGAGTTCAGTGGTACAAACTATAAAGTTCACAGGCTTTCTCAAATCCAATAGAAAAGGATTACTTGAACATCGAATTCCCCCCCCCCCCTCAAAAAAAGCCCGCACAAGGTTCAGATCCTGACCAAATTGAACTCACCCCTTTAAGAGTCTGAATCCTCTCACTATAAATAACTGAATAGAATTATTGCTGTCCAACGCTCTCTGCTCGTTCAAATCTTGCAAATGAATCATTTGTACTTCGAAGTATTGGCTCATTTTTCACAACATAATCCCCTTCATATACTACTGAGATTAATTTTCAGGCTTTTCTCATCTTTGTGTGTATCCTTTGAGGCAATCACTGTCTGAAACAGCCAATTCCAGTGCTCATATGAGATACTAACTCAGTGTTGTAATAATAAAAATAGAAACCTGCATTACCAAAAATCTTTACACGAACAAAAACCTTCTCTAAAATGATGAAAGCGATTACGATCCCTCACAATTATCTCCCTCTGAAAAATCCTAGAAATAAATTTAGTCACAGAGTGACAATCACTACACACACGGAGATTCTTCACAATCCTCAGTGTTGTCCCAGGGCTTGTACAGATCAAGCCAAAAGCAATTGCCAACCTCTCACTATGGTGACATAAAGCATGCTCTTTCTCCTCTTCAGCCACATCTAGCAACACACTCGTAGTCTCCGCTACATACCCCTGCTCCTTCAGGTGTCTCGTAATTTCATCCAGCATCATGTATATCTCTTTTGTTTTTGGGTGTGATTTGTCCCCCTTGCGGAACTCATGAACTACGCCATCCAGTTCTATCAAACTACAGCCAGGGATCTTCTTCATTTTCCTTTCTTTCATTGTCTTTCTCATCATTATTGCATCACCCCACCGATTAGCAGAGGTGTATATGTTTGACATAAGTACATAAGCACCATCCCTTGCAGGCTCTATTTCTACTAGCCTTTTCATAATGCTTTCTCCCAGCTCAACTTTTCCATGGATCCTACAGGCTCCTAGCAAAGCTCCCCAAACAAAAGCATCTGGCTTCATTGGCATAGTGCTAATAAACTCCTCTGCCTCTCTTATGAGTCCAGCACGTCCCAAAAGATCAACCATGCATCCATGGTGTTCTATCTGAGGCGTAAGGTTATACGACTTTGACATATCCTCAAAATATCGATGGCCTTCCTCCACTAGTCCAGCATGGCTACATGCCGATAGGATCCCGATAAATGTCACCTCATCTGGTTTTATATCAGCCCTAGACATCTCAGAGAAGAGAGTTAATGCCTTCTCTCCTTCCCCATGCATAGCTAACCCAACAATCATGGCAGTATAAGAGTAGACATCTTTATGTTCCATGCACTTGAAAACTTCAAAAGCTTGATCTATGCTCCCACACTTTGCGTACATGTCAACTAATGCATTTCCTATAAACCCATCTGCCCTGATCTGATTCCTATCTATATATGCATGAACCCACTTACCCATCTCAAGCATCCCAAGATTAGCACAGCAATTGAGGACGCCAACCAATGTAACATCATCTGGTTCATATCCATTAGCCTGCATCCTCCGAAACACAGAAAATGCCTCTTTAAACTCCCCCATTTGCGTTAGCCCCAATATCATAGAATTCCAAGAAACCACATTTTTTACAGGCATTGTATCAAACAACCTACACGCAAAATCAACATCCCCACACTTCAAGTACATATCAACCAAGGCATTTCCAACAAAAACATCGGATTGCACTTTATTATCTTCCATATACCCATGAATTCTCTTACACAAATCCAAATCCCCCAATTTAGCGCAAGCTGAAAGTACAATCACCATGGTCACTTCATCGGCTCGCAAATTTGTACCTTCACCCATATCTAAAAACACCTGAACTGCCTCCCTAGGAAGCCCGATCTCCGCATAAGCTTGAATCATCGTCGTCCAAGAAACCAGATCCCTATGGAGACTTTCATCGAACAACTTCTGGACCGCTTGAACCGTCCCACAAACAGCATACAACCTCATCAAAGTATTAATCACAAATACATCCCTCACTAGTCCTGTCTTGATTGACTGAGCGTGAACTACATTCCCTTCTCTTAGTGCCCGTATATGGGTGCACGCCTTCAGAATAAAAGGGAGGGTGAAATTGTCAGGACAGAAGCCCTTCTCAAGCATTTCACGATAAAACAACAGTGACTCTATTGGGTTTCTCTTGCTACAAGAAAAGGCCCCGGATAATGGCATTGTAAGCGTAGAGGTTTGGGCTTCCCATTCGGGCCAAGACTGAGCGGGCGTAATCTAGGTTCCCTGACGGTGATAGAGCACAAAAAGCAATTATTTTGTTGAACACGAGTTGGGTTTGGAGAGGCCTTGCTTTGATGACAGTGGCATGGATTTGTTTGAGCTCCTCCAAGGATTTGCAGGATTCCAGTCTCTGCAGAACGAAAGGAAGTTGTTGGGCACCAATTTCATACCTCGAAGGAACTGAGGAAGAGAAAAAATTCATCATACACCCGTGTTTGTTAAGATTGAATGAAGGGATAAACATGCAAAGAAGCCCCTTGAGAGAGTACAGACCTTCCCGGGTTTTTTACTGAACGTTGAAGTAATTGTCCTTTAACGGCTACTATTGAGATATGTGATAAAGATGATATTTTCATGCGGGGGGAATGGTGTATAAAGACCCTGCTTGATACTTCTGTATTGGTTTATACCCATATATATCTAAGGGTCACCCTCTCCCATGGGAATCTATCCCTTTTTTTATGGAGTGATTATTCTCTGGAGTAAGTGTGCAGTGAGTATTCTAGGCATGCGTCCCGAGGTCCTCTCGATCATCTGATGCTCAATGCACCATCGCATTTCCTGCAGAAGATGTTTTTGCTTATTTATAAGAGAAGGTTCCATAAAAAGCAGCATGACCCTTTTGCCATCAAAGAGATAAATGGGGATACAATTGAAAGCGTCAATAAGGGTTGGATTTCCATGAAGTGATGGGCTATAATTTTGTCCTTCACTGTGTCTAGCCATAGGAATGCAACTTTTAGGCTTCTTTTTTATTGACATAAACAGAAGATATTTGTAATAATGCTTACCATATTGTTTATTTATATAAATACCCATACCCATGTCATGGTCATACGAATGTGTAACAGGAAATGTGTGACATTGAACAAAATAAGGATTAACGCCGTGTTTTGGTATGCATTTACGGAATAACAATAAGAGTGATGTTTGGTAAAAGTAATCGTTGTAGTTCTAACAACAAAAAATGTGGCCCATTCTGTACGAGCCCAGAAACCCATTCTCGTTGTGGGCTCAAAATATAGTGGGCTTGTTCTGGTGAAATTGACCTAAAAGTGTGGATTATCTCTTCAGACTTCTTACTGTTCTTACAGTTTCCCTTTACTTCTGCATCTGATTCTATTTTCTCTACCATTTTAGGCTCCAGAATTGAAACTTCTGGATTTTTTTCTCACTGGTTTGTCTAAGGCTTCAATTGATGACTTAATAACATCTAGTATATTTTATTATTCCTCCATTTTTTTTCCCCCAATAACCTCAACAACACAATCTAGAACAGAGATACATCTAGTTTTGAATCAAGACTTGCTCCCACTTTTGAACCATTTATAACTGGAACATCTGTAACAAGGGTCTTATCAAAATTTTCAGTTTTCAGCATCTGCAATTGTAGGAGGCACAATCTGCATATTTGTCACTCATTTTGAATCAGTTGGTGCCTTAAAACTTACAGGTTCCTCAGCTTTGGCCTTTTCTTATCCTTCAATCACATTATGTTTCTTGGATGGAGGAGTAGCCCCTTGTTCAATGCTCTTTATCAACAGTCAAGAATAAGAAATAATCATACACATTAAAAAGGGTGGGGGTGGGGGAGAATGATTTGAAAGAAAGGGTAAGAACTAAGAGGGTTTAGCTATGCATTGAAAGTAATGTGTATCACATGATTTGAAAGAAAGGGTAAGAACTAAGAGGGTTTAGCAATGCATTGAAAGTAATGTGTATCACAAGCACATATATATATATATATATATCAGGGAAAAAAAATTTAGGAGACATTAGAAGTCTCATTACAAAGGGTGGGGTGGGAAATGGTAGAGAGATAGAGATAGAGCCGTAAAGGTTGGGGCGAGGGGAGGCAAGGAGGGCGTGGCATTGGGTGGGGTGGGATGGGGGTGGTAAGTTATAGAGGGAAGAAGGCTCCTCTCCCCTGCATGTAACCAACCCATCTTATCTCACATCATTCATGGGGTGTGGTCCCCACAACTCTGGATGGTGTGAGATGAGGTGGAGTAGTTACCTTGCAAGGGAGAGGATCCGAACTAGTGTAGAGGGCTGCAAACATGAAGAAGAATGGGGAAGAAGGGAGTGAGAGTGGGCTGAGTGTTGGAAGCCAATGGGACGCCCAGCGTCCTACTCAACACATGGGCACACTCCTCAACACATGGACACGCACCCCCAGGTCCTTCCAGTGTCCTAAACATCTATTATTGTGTTACACTTCATAATTTTAGTTGTGTATTGATCATTTGATTAATTAATACTTTTATTTTCTTTATTATTATTATTATTATTATTATTATTATTATTTTAATGTATAAGATATAAAGTGACAAAAACAAGGTCAATGAAAGTTAACTCGACCTTGACAAAATTAAGGCCAATTAGGATCAAACCCGGCCCAATCAAAGTTAATTAGGATCTGATTGAGTTGGCAAGAGCCCGACAAGCTTGAGTTAAGCTTGAGTTGAGTTTTGAAGACCTAGACTTGAACTGAATTTTAAGAAACCTGGGCCAACTAGCCTTGTCTCTCCCCTAGTATCTGGTCACAGGCAGAACAATGGTAACAATAGAGCGCACAAGGAGAGTAATTACTCTCCATGTACGAGTTGATCCGGACTCACCATTTCCTACCAAGCCAAGGAAGGCGGAAGCCCCAAGAAAGAGGTTTTTGCTGATTGCTCCAAACACAAGTTGCAGAAATACTTGTGGTTCTGTAAGAGTGTCACTTCAAAGAGTTCTTTCACCGATATAGTGTCATCCAAGAAGGGGAAAAAGAGAAGATGGAGATGGAGCAGAGGAAGAAGAACGAAAGTTGCCCAGAATGGAGTAAACTTCCCGATCACATCACGGAAATGATAGCAGACCGTCTCAGCTTCCCCGACATTCTCCGTTTCGCTTCAGTGTGCGTGCCCTGGAGATGGGTCGCAGCGGAAGTCTCAAGACGTCGTCGTCTCTGCTCTTACCAATACCCACCTCTGGTAATGTTCGATTACAATTTCGAAAAGGGTTTCTACGGTTTCTTTAATTTCCAGGAGAGTAGGGTTTACTGGATTGATATACCCGAAGCCCCTGCCAAACGATGCCTCGGTTGCTCCCAGGGCTGGTTAGTTCTGCTTGATCCCTGTTTGATTTTTCTCCTGAACCCTTTCACCAAAACCCGCATTGATTTGCCAATTTTTGAAGAGCCCCAGCACTGTTTGAATTTCGAGAAGGTGATATTGTTTCCCAATCCTATTGATCATACTTCAATGGAGATGAATAAAGATTGGTTGGTTGTTGCATTGGACGCTTATATGCAACTCTTCTTTTGTAGACCCGGAGATAAGTCATGGAGATCCATGCCGTTGAAACCTCACGGCAAAACTCATTTCTTTGGTAGTCTTGTATTTTACAAAGGACGCTTATATTCATTGTCCGAAAAGGGTAAGCTTTGGTTTCGTAATTTGACAGTTGAAGGTCTCAATGGCAGTGCCAATAAATGCGGAGTTGCTTTCCCTGTAGATGTCTTTGATTATAACGTTGATTACTCCATAGAATGCTATCTGGTGGAGTCCCAAGGGAACTTATTACTGGTTATAAGGTTCATGAAAAAGGAGCCTAGAAGAACTTTCAGATTCTTAATATTCAAGCTTCTGGAAAGCAATGACAGTAACAACCCGAATGGTAGTTATGCTTGGGAAAGGCAAATGAATTTGGATGATGATCAAGCATTGTTTGTCTCCAGATATTGTTCCAAATCAGTCTCATTCTCATCTAAGGAATACTCTGGATTGCAAGGGAACTCAATTTACTTCACTGATGATGCTTACTATAAATTTGAGAAGAGAGAGTATCCTGAAATGGGCATTTACCATATTGATAACGGTAGGGTGGAACGATGCCTTCCAATGGATTTATATCCATTTGAGAATTTAAGCATTTGGATCACACCCTCAATTTGAAATGTGGATTTAGAAAGGAAGTTGAAGATTATGCACCAAGAGTCGATCTGACATATATATAGTTCCTTCTTATAGCTGGTTCATCAGTTAGAACAAGCAGGGGACCCCCTATGGTGAGGCTTCCATGCATGGAGCTTCTGTCAAACAGTCTGTACAAACTGGGTAACTTCGTACACTATTGTAGTCTTCTGTGCTTCAGACTTTATTAGTAGATCATATAAATGTGAACATGTTCTGTACCTGTCCTATAATGGCTTTATCTGTAGAAAATTTCTTTAATAGGAAATCTAGATGTGTTGTAGCAATTTTTTCCTTTCAAGGGAAGACTCTTAAAACCAACTCCAATCTTCAATTAGCAACACCTTTCCCCAAAAAATTAGTTTTACTAGATTGTGAAGACTCTTAAAAACTAATTCCAATCTTCTTTCCAATTGGATGCCATAACTGCATCCACAGCACATGGCTATTCTTGGTTCTTGAACTGCATGTACTGGGCTATGCTGTCATTGCTAGAGATGGAGGTGATGCTATTATCAAGTTTGTGTTTGATAGTGAATGTTGAAGTAGACTTCAGGCATGTGAATGGTGCCGCCATGGCAGCTTGAGCCAGTGTGGCCTGGTTAATGGGGGTAATGGCGGCTGGTGAGATCATAGAGGATGCCATATCTCTCCCCTTTCCTCCTTTGCTAGTGAAGAGACCTTGCACTTGTTGGCTTCCCTATATATAGACTCACTCCCCTCCCTTCCATCCATAAGTTGGTTCCGAACCTCTTTTTGCCATAGGATCTTGTCAAAGGGGACATTAGACTTGGATGACCATAGGATGGAGATTTGCTCTTATTTACAGAGTTAGTATGGATAAAACTATTGCTTGAATAAGAAGCTAATGTTATTAGCTCCCTGCATATGTTTTTCTTTGCCTTCGGTTGGCATATCAGAGCATAAGCAAGGAAATAGCACTAGCAGTTACAGAGGACCCTTTGTGAGAAAGGTTGGTTGTCCATGGGATCTGGTGTTATTAACCTCAGCTTGGATAAGGTTTTTTCGTCTTGTGGAAGGCATTAGCGAAATGTATTTTTCCCCTCTGCTACAACATTGTGCTTAACCTGATTCACCATAAGCAGCAGATAAGCTTACAAGTACTAGCTCACCTGACCTGAGAATAAACACCATTCATAAACTTGAGCACTGCCAATTAGGATCATGCTTAACCTCTTAACAGGAGCCCAATGGACTATAACTTTGGTGGTCACAGACGCAATAATTCCCATGTTAAGGGCTCTGGAGATGATACTTTGTGGATGCATGCAGTGCTACCCTTCAGTGTAGTTGAGCCTTGGTTATGATCCTTATTTTGTGCTATCCTCATTTGTTATTTCGAAAAATATTTTCAGTAGAGTGTTCTCTCCAAGTCACACTACATTCAATCAAGATTTGTTGCCTCTCATATTCTATTCAGACCCGGCCACTTGGCATAAATTAAATCTGCATTCTGTGTACAGAATTGGGGTTAAAACTTTAATCACAAGCTGTTGGACTTGGTATTACAATGTTCTGAAATTCTTGTTTTTTATTTGAGATACTGCAACTTTGGGAATAATGTTTTGGAAAGTAGTTTTCTATCCGGTAGCATAGCAAATGCTAGCACCCCCTGATACAATCTCTCTCCTCCCATAACAGAAGGGTAGATATATCGTTTCAATGGGAGCGGAGAGGAGAGAGACTCTGGAAACGCTATCGGATGGAGTTAATTTAAAGCTTAACTTTCCTCATGGGACTTCTTATCAAATTAAGCTCCCATCACAAACGATAATTGGATGATTAGGCTGGGCTAGCTCAAGGTAGCATGGGGTTTAGGATACCCATCCATTAGTATTGGCTGAAATGACATGGGGATTAGGATAGCAATACATTGATTCCTTAGCATGATAATTGAGAGGAGAATTCCTTCTTTTCATGTTGAGAAATTGAAGATAGATTAAGAAACGCAAAGAAATTTATTTTCTTATTCATAAAGTGAGGAAGCTTAGTGGAATTCAGTTTGTAAACCCAGCAATCTTGCAGCCCAATTTCTCTTTTGAGAAGAACAAGATATAAATAGATGCCAGTTAGATTCTCTTTCAAAAGAACAAAAAACACAAGAATTCTCTTTACTAAGAAAAAACAACACACTTATCTTAGTTATCTATAATATGAATTTCTCAACTTAAAGTTTCCCAAAGAACATAAAGAAACTTGGGATGGATATTAACTGCTCAACACACAAACTAAGTTCTTTCTGCTCCCAATTTAATTTCGTTCACTCCCAATTATCAGCAGATTTGATTCATCAACTCCACAAAGGTATTACAACTAAAGAAAATTCTGCTCTTATCGAAACTAACTTTGTCCAGCCAAATCCTGAAATAATTGGAGGATTACATTTATCGGAAAAATATCTTCCAAATCATTACGACAGAAAATAAAAGTTTCATCTGCAAGGATCTGATCAGTGATTTCAGAGGCAGATCTAGTCATGAAGATCTCTATAGATTGATAATATGGAGGCTCACCTTCCATAGCAACACTAAAAAAAATGAACTAAGTCAATATCCTTATCAAATAACTCTAGAAAACTCAATAAAATCGTAGGAATTTCCTTGTGACTTGATTGAAATGTACAAGAAGACATTGGATAACCCACTAGATCACACCACTAATAATAAAAAAAATCTTAAAAACTTAAAAATAGCACAGAGAACCCCATTCAAAGCGATCATACGCTTTAGACATGTTCAATTTAAAGTCTTTTCGCTAGTAACATTGACACTAATTAATTTATATGCAACTGTGTACAAATTGATTGGCCTAAGATATTTATGGAGAAGGGCTATGTCTTTTTTAGAAATGACAATAATAACAGTATAATTATTTAATAAAGTTAAAACAAAATGTCTGAAAAAATTATATGCAAAACTAATCACATCATATATTATAGTGTTTCAAAACCTATGAAAACAAATCATTGAACCCCATCATGATCCCGGGGGTAAGCCCCATTGTTAAACACAACACATTTTACCTCTTCATCCGGATGAAATGCAACTCATTTAAAATTGCCATCTTGAGAAATCATAAAGGAAAACAAGTTTTCAATAAAATGAGGATCTAAAAGTTGGAAGTAGTGTATAGAATGAGGATGATTTAAGATTTTATTTTATTATTTTTAATTAAAAGGCATATCTTACCCAAAATTGTCAAAGGAGTCTATTTATAAAATCAATGGAATGTCTCCGAAGATTAATATTAGCAATGGTATGGTAAAATTTAGTCCTTTATACATGTATACACATCAATATCTATGCCTTGGAATCAGTATTCCGAAAAACACATGATAAAACAACCAACCATATGAACAAAAAATTCAAACATGTCCCTTTTAAAGTGCATTATTAGGTGAAACCTAAGGACAAGTAAAGCCCGTTTAATATCATGCAAATTAAATGAAATTAATGTTAAATATGAAATATGGGTTTGATGGACATATATTCAACATGGTCTTCAAGGGCTGTGTTAGTGTTTTACAACTTATACCCGATGACCATGTGTTAAGCTGCCATTGAAATGCAAACTCTTTGAAGCTTTCAATGGGCTGATCTGGACTCTGGAAGAAGGTTCTTGAATCCAGAAACAGACATGGGCTGAGTCCATGCTATTCAGATCGGAATAATTTGAAAACCTCTCATGGGCTTGTAGCAAGATTCTCAAGTTTATTAGAGCAAATATTCCAAAAAATTGGATCAATCGAATAAGTCGATTTGAATTGAAATTGTATGCGACCAATCTCCATTTTTTATCAATTCTGATAAGGACCAACTCGACCTTGATTCTGAGTTTGAAATCCTTGATTATTGATTCTGATTTCTGACTTAGGGTCCGTTTGATTTTGTTTCTAGAAACAGTTTTTCCATTTTTCTGTGCTCAGAAACGGAAAAACACCCCAAAAATTCGTTTGATTTTTTTGTTTCTTTTCACTTGTTTTTGGAAACAGAAATAGAAATTTATATATATTTCTATGTCTAGAAATAGAAATAGAGAAACAAGTTAGAATCTCTACAAACAAGTGGAAGCGACAAAAATTGTGAAAAACTTGATAGTTCACTCGACCTGCCCAAACCCCCAACCCATTGTTGAAACTTCGCACTATCCAAATGTGGCGATTCCAACTTGGTTGTGCGAAGCTCAACTCCATGAAGCATATATGCAACTCCAATATCGTGCTTTCACTCATGTCATGAATTTGACTACACTGTTGAAAATGTTTCGATAAACAGAAAAATCAAACACCTCTTTGCATTTCCAAAAATCGTTTTTTACCACAAAAATGGAAAAAATTATTTCTACTATTTCTAGACACAGAATCAGGAGAAACAAAATTGAACGTGCCCTTAATTTTTAAAACCATGGTGGATAGATATTCATCTCCATAACGGAAACAAGGAAGTTTTTAAAATAGCTGTTTGAAGTAGTTTTCAAGATTTAATTGGAGGGGCCACAAAAAGATGGGAATCCATTATCTGGATTGAAAGGTTCATGAATTCATTATGGGCCTATCAATTCAATCAAAATGCCCGTATATGTCAGGTTTCGGCCCAATGTTTGGCCAGCATTTAAAACCTGAAATAAAACTGATAGAGGAAGTCGTTACCAGTTGGAGTAAAAAAAAAAATTAGAAAGAAAAATGAAATTGTCCTTACTTTGGTTATCTACTGAATGAAGTCTTGATTTTACTTAATAGCCCCTGATTCCAAAGTCGATCCAGATTTCGATTTTGTGTTTTTTAACCTTGATTATTAGAACAAACTCCAAGAAAAATGAATAGATTAAACCAAAAGATAACATATATAGAGATTTAATGTGCTTCACACACCAATATGATATGCTACATACACGATCAAAACTGTAAATGATTTATTATGTTGAAAGAAAAGATACAATGGATCGAGATTGTTCAAGAAAACCAAACTCCTAATAGGAGATTTCTTTTGAAAATCCCCAAATCACTGTCTTTTTTACTTGCACAACAAGACAATTAAAAAAATATATACTCCTTCACGTCGGGTCGATCTATTGGTCGCATTTGGTCAGGTCATATTGTACTGTGGGGCTTCGCTCTTGCACCCTATACGAGATCAATGATGGGTCTGGGTTTGGGCCAAGTCCTCTGCTACCATTATATATTTCAGCAAAAGTTTCATTTAGATCGCCACTAAAATTGTGAGAGTAAGTAAGACAATCATCAAAATAGGTACAAGAATTCAAGACATACACAACACTAATTAGGATGACTTGAGTATGTGAAAGACCAAATGCCACATCTTTTCTAATATATCATTGAGAAGAAGAAAAATAAGAGAAGGGATGGTGCCATTTTTGAAAAAAATGGAGAGGTAAATGCTTGTATTTGTATCCAGTCTGGTGGGGTACTCCCTACTAGCTCCCAAGTCCCACCACGGTCCCAAATCCACAAAATCTACCGTTAGAAACTGTGTAGCCCCACTGTTTGATCTGTACTTTGCATGTATGTCCAGGGTAATGGTCCCTAGCTATATCTTGTGATAACTTGTTAATCGACTTTGTTTGTTTTGCTTAATATGTCAATATCATCAGTATAGGCGAGACCCGTGAGAGTTGAGACCCGCGAGACCATGCGTGCACCTGCGGCCCCAGAGTTAGAGAGAGAGAGAGAGAGAGAGAGAGAGAGAGAGAGAGAGAGAGAGAGAGATACAAAAGGATCCAAATAGAAGATGAAAATGAGGTTTGGAGTTTATGATAGGGATCTAACCGGACACAGGGAGAGACGATTTGTGGCTTTTATGTTTTCTTCTTTGCCATGGAGAATAGACAAATTATAATTAGTGCAAACTCTGGCACTATACCGTATTGACATCACCATGGTTCAACTAATTGGAATTGAATCGGGAAATTCCTGAATTCATATTTTAAAAGGTGTCGATTTCAAAGTGTTAAAACGGTTTTGATCGCTATTTGTTTCATATGATATCTAAACGGATAGTAATCGGTTTGTTCGTTTATTCACATGTTTTCTAAAATTTTCTTTTATTGATAAACGCTTCATTCTTGTATCAAATTATATGAGGCATTGAATAAACAAAGATTTAATTACATAAATACATAATAGGAGTAAATTATTGAATAGACTATTGGAGAACTTCTGTGGTCCTTAATTCTTCTCTAAATTTAACCATTATGTTTTGTTAAAAAAATCAAATATTTAAACCTTATACGGATTAATCAGATCGATTTTGATAGTTTAAACAGTTTGATTTTCACGGTGTTAATTCGATTTGAAACCAAAGATTTAAACTGTTAAAACCGACCCAACCAATTTAAATATTCAATCTTAAAATTGAAACCAGAACCAAACCATTTACTAGACGATGTTGTGATTTCAATGTAAACGATTCAATTCGATTTTGATAAATGATTTTGATTTCAAATTCACATCCTTAACCACCACTCTTGACCCTAGATATTTGAGGAATAAAAGCCTTTGTTTGGTCACTAGCATTAGTACATGGGACCTTTGGTTCACGGTATCGGAATCGATATTGGTGTCGGTATAGGAGCACTGACTTTTAGGCTTCGTTTTTTTGCAATGATGCTTACCATAATGGTCTTACAAATATGTAACATGACATGGACCAAAATAAGAATCAAGGCTACGTTTGGTATGCTTATCGGAATAATAAATAAGAGTACTGTTCGGTATAAGTTGTTCTAGTTCTGCCTTCTGAGAACCAAAAATGTAACGAGCCCCGAAACCCATTCTCGTTGTGGGCTCAAAATAGATTGGGCTTGTTCTGATAAAATTGAGCTAGACTTCATACTGTTCTTACAGTTTCCCTCTACTTCTGCATCTGATTCTGTTTTCTCTACCATTTTAGGCTCCACAATTGAAACTTCTGGATTTTTTTCTCGCTGGTTTGTCTAAGGCTTCAATTGATGACTCAATAACATCTAGTATATTTTATTATTCCTCCATTTTTTTCCCCCAATAGCCTCAACAACACAATCTAGAACAGAGATACATCTAGGTTTGAATCAAGACTTGCTCCCACTTTTGAACCATTTATAACTGGAACATCTGTAACAAGGGTCTTATCAAAATTTTCAGTTTTCAGCATCTGCAATTGTAGGAGGCACAATCTGCATATTTGTCACACATTTTGAATCAGTAGGTGCCTTGAAACTTACAGGTTCCTCAGCTTTGGCCTTTTCTTATCCTTCAATCACATTATGTTTCTTGGATGGAGGAATAGCCCCTTGTTCAATGCTCTTTATCAACAGTCAAGAATAAGAAATAATCATACACATTAAAAACGGTGGGGGTGGGGGTGGGGAAGAATGATTTGAAAGAAAGGGTAAGAACTAAGAGGGTTTACCTATGCATTGAAAGTCATGTGTATCACAAGCACATATCTAACAGGAAAATTTTTTTGGCAGACATTAGAAGTCCCATTAAAATGGGTGAGGGTGGGAAATGGTAGAGAGAGAGAGAGTTGCCGAGGTTGGGGAGAGGGGAGGCGAGGGTAGGCAAGGAGGGAGCGGAAATTGGGTGGGGTGGGGTGGGGTGGGGTGGGATGGGGGTGGTAAGTTATAGAGGGAAGAAGGTTCCTCTCCCCCTGCATGTAACCATCCCATCTTATCTCACATCATTCATGGGGTGTGGTCCTCACACATCACAAAGGTCGTCCCTACAACCCTGGATGGTGTGAGATGGGGTGGAGTGGTTACCTTGCAGGGGAGAGGATCCAGAGTCATGTATAGGGCTATAGACGTGGAGAAGAATGGGGAAGAGGAGAGTGAGAGTGGGTTGAGTGTTGGAAGCCAGTGGGACGCCCAGCATGGCATCCGGTGGTTGGGAGGATTAGGACACACACCTCAACACATGGGGTCCTTCTAGTGTCCTAAACCATCTATTATTGTGTTGCACTTCATAATTTTAGTTGTGTATTAATCATTTGATCTATTGGTACTTTATCTTTTATTTATTTATTTTGAATGTATAAGATATAAAGTGACAAAAACAAGGTCAATTAGGGCCAATAAGGATCAAACCCGGCCCAATCAGAGTCAATTAGGATCTGATTGGGTTGGCATGAACCCGACAAGCTTGGGTTAGGCATGAGTTGAGTTTTGGGGCCTAGAATTGGGCCGGGTTTTAAGAAACCTGGGCCAACCAGCCCTTTCTCACCCCAAGTAGCTGGTCATAGGTAGGAGGAGTGTAGGACAACGGTAACAATAGAGCGTGTAAGGAGAGTAATTACTCTCCATGTACGAGTTGATCCGGACTCACCATTTCCCACCAAGCCAAGGAAGGCGGAAGCCCCAAGAAAGAGGTTTTTGCTGATTGCTCCAAACACAAGTTGCAGAAATACTTGTAGTTCTGTAGAGTGTCGAGACTTCAAAGAGTTCTTTCACCGATATAGTGCCATCCAAGAAGGGGAAAAAGAGAAGATGGAGATGGAGCAGAGGAAGAAGAACGAAAGTCGTCCAGAGTGGAGTAAACTTCCCGATCACATCACGGAAATGATAGCAGACCGTCTCAGCTTCCCCGATATTCTCCGTTTCGCTTCAGTGTGCGTGCCCTGGAGATGGGTCGCAGCGGAAATCTCAAGACGTCGTCGTCGTCTGTGTTCTTACCAATTCCAACCTCTGGTAATGTTCGATTACAATTTCGAAAAGGGTTTCTACGGTTTCTTTAATTTCCAGGAGAGTAGGGTTTACTGGATCGATATACCCGAAGCCCCTGCCAAACGATGCCTCGGTTGCTCCCAGGGCTGGTTAGTTCTGCTTGATCCCTGTGTCGCTTTGAGTTTTCTCCTGAACCCCTTCACGAAAACCCGCATTTATTTGCCAATTTTTGAAGAGCCCCACACCTGTTTGAATTTCGAGAAGGTGATATTGTTTCCCAATCCTATTGATCATACTTCAATGGAGATGAATAAAGATTGGTTGGTTGTTGCATTGGACGCTTATATGCAACTCTTCTTCTGTAAAATCGGAGATAAGTCATGGAGATCCATGCCGTTGCAACCTCACGGCAAAGCTCATTTCTTTGGTAGTCTTGTATTTTACAAAGGACGCTTATATTCTTTGTCCGAAAAGGGTAAGCTTTGGTTTCGTAATTTGACAGTTGAAGGTTTCAGTGGCAATGCCAGTAAATGTGGAGTTGCTTTCCCTGTAGATGTCATTGATTATAACGTTGATTACTCCATAGAATGCTATCTGGTGGAATCCCAAGGGAACTTATTACTGGTTATAAGGTTCATGAAAAAGGAGCCTAGAAGAACTTTCAGATTCTTAATATTCAAGCTTCTGGAAAGCAATGACAGTAACGACTCGAATGGTAGTTATGTTTGGGAAAGGCAAATGAATTTGGATGATGATCAAGCATTGTTTGTCTCCAGATATTGTTCCAAATCAGTCTCACTCTCATCTAAGGAATACTTTGGATTGCAAGGGAACTCAATTTACTTCACTGATGATGCATACTATAAATTTGAGAAGAGAGAATATCCTGAAATGGGCATTTACCATTTTGATAACGGCAGGGTTGAACGATGCCTTCCAATGGATTTATATCCATTTGATAATTTGAGCATTTGGATCACACCCTCAATTTGAAATGTGGATTTAGAAGGGAAGTTATAGATTATGCACCAAGAGTCGATCTGACATATATCTAGTTCCTTCTTATAGCTGGTTCATCAGTTAGAACAAGCAGGGGACCCCCTATGGTGAGGCTTCCATGCATGGAGCTTCTGTCAAACAGTCTGTACAAACTGGGTAACTTCGTACACTATTGTAGTCTTCTGTGCTTCGGACTTTGTTAGTAGATCATATAAATGTGAACATGTTCTGTAACTGTCCTGTAATGGCTTTATCTGTAGAAAAAATCTTTAATAGAAAATCTAGATGTGTTGTAGCAATTTTTTCCTTTCAAGCGAAGACTTTTAAAACCAACTCCAATCTTCAATTAGCAAGACCTTTCCCCAAAAAATTAGTTTTACTAGATTGTGAAGAAGACGCTTAAAACCAATTCCAATCTTCTTTTTCAATGGGAGGCCGTAACTGCATCCACAGCACATGGCTATGCTGCCATTGCTAGAGATGGAGGTGATGCTATTATCAAGTTTGTGTTTGATAGTGAATGTTGAAGCAGAATTTTGGTATGTGAATGGTGCCGCCATGGCAGCTTGAGCAGGTGTGGCCCGGTTAATGGGGGTAATGGCGGGTGATGAGGTCATAGAGGATGCCATATCTCTCCCCTTTCCTCCTTCGCTAGTGAAGAGACCTTGTACTTGTTGGCTTCCCTACATATAGACTCACTCCCCTCCGTTCCATCCATAAGTTGGTCCTGAACCTTTTTTTGCCATAGGATCTTGTTAAAGGGGATATTAGATTTGGATGACCACATAAGGGAGGGATAACTTGGATTATAAACTTTATGATTAGTGATACGACCAAATTAGTCATCCAGTAAAACAAGAACATGTGGCATCCAAGGGAAGGACACGTGCCGCCCAACCGATAGAGGCCGCAAGGTTTCAAACTACGTGAGGAGAAGATACCCGGATAGGGAATATTCCCCACGAGGGGGTAAGGCGTATCCGAGGGGGGCTCCCTAAACCCTATAAGAGGGAACCCAAAAGGAGAGAAGAGGTAAGTCAACACACACACCATTACTTTGGTGAAAAAATTGTTCTTCCGGTCTCTAACTTGGGCATCAGAGGACTAATCCTTGAGACACCTCCGGGCCTCTGCCTTTTGTGCTTGTGCAGGATCGGCGCTCAACCTCATACAGATTTTCGGCAGCAATGGATTGGTTCCGTCTGTGGGAACGGCAAAATAATGGTGGGGAAAACCTACAATCGCAAGAAAACAAGGGCAATGCCAAGCGTGAATATGAGTGAGAGAGAGCTTTCAGAATCTCTCCCCCCCCCCCTCAGCGGACATTGGTGAGGAACGAGGAAACAACAGGGAAGGTGCCGCGAGGGACCAACGTTCGAATGGATATTCGGTGCGCATAGACAATAATCCCCCACCCCCTCCTAGGCCGTAGGAATATGTGACTAAGGAGCAGTTCGACACCCTTCAGGAGAAGTACGACCGAATGGCGGAGATAATGAAAGAGGTCTCCAAGGTCGTCTCTCAGAAGACCAATGGGGTAGCACGAGGCTCCCATGTCCAGCCAAAGTGAGTTCCAGATGAGGACCAAAGTAGCTCAGGGTTAATAAGGTTTGACCGGAATCCTCAGAACCGAGCAACAAGGGAAAGCCCCACACCCAAAGAAAGGGCGCGGTGCGCCACAGGGGCTAGGCATGAAGAATTACGCCAAGGAGATGGTCGGAGACATGAAGACCTAGGGTTGAAGCAGATAATCCAAGACCTAAAGGATGAAATTCGGAAGGTAGCAGAAAACCAGACAGGAACTCGCGAGTCAGACCTCACTAATGATACGGCTCTAACTGACGAGGTCATCAGGGAACCGCTCCCAATCGGGTTTCGTCTGCCTAAGTATGACACCTACGACGGGTCGGGGGACCCCGTCGATCATCTTGAAGGATTCAAGGTCACGATGCAGTTCCACCGGGTCTCAGAAAACATCATGTGTCGTGCCCTGCCTTTGACGTTCAGAGGAGCGGCAAGGCTGTGGTACAATCGCTTGCCGACGAAATCGATTCACAGCTTCAGTGATTTTAGTTACTTCTTCGTGAAGGGATTCTCCAGTAGCCAACCCCTTCAGAAGACCATATTAAACCTGACTAACATCAAACAACAGGAGGGAGAGTCTTTGCGAAATTACATGAAGCACTTCCAGCAGGAGAAGATCACGATCAGAGATCTGGATCTGAAAGAAGAGTTCACGGCCCTGTTGGGAGGCATCAAAGACAAAGAGCTAAAACGGTCTTTGGCAAAGCATACACCGCGGAACCTAGCAGAGTTGGGTGCTCGGTGCAATAAGTACATTCAAATGGAAGAAACCCTTCAGGCTGAAGAAGAAGCTAATGGGAAGGCGGGGAGGAAAAGGACCCCAAGAGATGATAAGTCTCCCGAAGGCAAAAGACGAAAGTTTGGACGCGATCGAGCACCCAGTCCGCCAAAGAAGTTTGAAAGGTATGCACCCCTAAACCTGAGATGGACGGACGTGCTAATGCAGCTAAAAGACTCCCCGAATGCTAGAGCCATAAAGTGGAGGGGAAGATGAGACGACATCCCGAGCGGTGCAACATGGACAAATATTACCACTTCCACAGAGACCACGGCCATGACACCGAAGATTGCTGGCACCTGAAGGGGGAAATAGAAGGAATGATCCGAAGAAGATACCTGGGCTGATTTGTAGACCACGAGAAGGAAGATGCCCAAGACGGCAACGAGCGTAGGGACAACCGCCAAAGGGATGGCAGAAGCTGCCGTGAAAGAAAGGGGCCAGCCCGCAGAGGCAACCAGGAATGACAAAGGGACCGGACACCCGAGGAAGTTGACCATCGCCCCCCAGGATGATTATAAAAGCCCAACCAGGGTTATAGCAACTATCAATGGAGGTTTGGCTACCGGAGAAAGTTCCGTCTCAGCTAGGAAGGCGAAGGCCTGTGCGAGAAGCGTACATGTGGCCAAATGGTTAAACAAGAAGGCAAAGACGGGGATGGTTATTTCCTTTTTGAATGATGATCTGGAAGGGGTGCAGACGCCACATGACGACACCCTAGTAGTCACCATGACCCTAACTGATTGCAGAGTAAAAAGGATCTTGGTGGATAATGGCAGCTCAACTGATATCCTGTTCCTAGAAACTTTTCAGAAGATGGGTCTGGACAGAGAAAAGTTGAAGAAGATCGAACACTCGTTGCAAGGGTTCTTGGGCACCTCGGTCAAAGTAGAGGGGTCGATCAAGTTGCCAGTAAGGACTGACACCAGAGACCACCAAGTAATAGTCATGATCAACTTTCTGGTAATGGACATCACTTTGGCGTACAACGCCATACTAGGGAGGGTCGGCTTAAACCTCCTAAAGGCCGTCGTCTCCACCCCGTAACTCAAGATGAAGTTTCCAACTAAGAACGGAGTCGATGAGTGTCCAGGTGATTAGGAAGCATCCCAAAAGTGCTACGCCACCACCTTATGGGGAAAAAAAAGGTAGGCGAAACGCTTCCTATAGAAGATCTATACGATGACACCAGTTATCAGAGGGGGGAACCGACGGAAGAGCTGATACAGGTTGACGTCGAAGAAGGGGATAATACTCGCCAATTCCAAGTTGGGACCTCAATGCCAAGACAACAATGAGAAAAGCTTGTCTCATTCCTCTGAGAGAACTCTGATGTCTTCGCTTGGTCAACCTCGGACTTGCCAGGAATAGCCCGAGAGGTAATGGAGCATCGTCTGAATGTCGACCCAACCAAGAAGCTGGTACAGCAGAAGAAGAGGACCTTCGCCCCCAAGAGGTAGCAGAAGATAGATGAGGAGATAGAGAAGTTGCTAAAGGCCAGGTTCATCCATGAAATCCAATACCCCGAATGGATATCCAACGTGGTTATGGTCCCGAAGGCAAATGGGAAGTGGAGGATCTGCATCGACTTCACGGATTTAAACAAGGCCTGCCCAAAGGACAGCTACCCCCTACCAAAGATAGACCTTCTCATTGATACCACTTCAGGACATGAGGTGCTGAGCTTCATGGATGCATACTCAGGGTGCAATCAGATCAAGATGTGTGAGGCCGATGTTCCAAAGACATCCTTCATAACCGAGAGGGGGCTGTACTGCTATGATGTAATGCCCGAAGGGCCACTTACAAGAGGTTTGAACAAGATCTTCAAGGGAATGATCGGGAAGACCATGGAGGTGTACGTGGATGACATGCTTGTAAAAATCCTAAAGGCAGAACACCACATTCGAGACTCAGATAAGGCATTCCAAGTACTGAGGGAATACGGCATAAAGCTGAACCCAATAAAGTGTGCATTCGGAGTAGCATCGGGAAAGTTCCTCGACTTCATCGTTTCGGAGAGGGGGATTGAAGCCATCCCGATGAAAATACAGGTCATTTGAGATATGAAGTCGCCACAGAATGTGAAGCAAGTCCACGAGCTGACAGGCAGAGTCGTCGCCCAAGGACTCTTCATGTCTCGATCAGCTGACAAGTGCCTTCCTTTCTTCAAAGCCTTGAAGAGATCCAAAAAGTTCAAATAGACGGAGGAATGCGAGAAGTCCTTTGAACAACTGAAGGAGTACTTAGTGATGCCTCCACTACTAACGAAGCCAAACACTGGTGATACCTTGCAGTTATACCTAACTATATCGCCAATGGCGGTAAGTGCGGTATTGATAAAGGAAGAAGGAAGACAACAGCGGCCAATATATTACATTAGCCAAACCCTTTTGGACGCCGAAACAAGATACAGAAAGATGGAGAAAGTGGCATACGCCCTGGTAATAGCGGCAAGAAAGCTGAGGCCCTTTTTTCAATCACACGGTGTGCGTGCTCACAGACCAACCCCTGAAGAAGATACTGCGAAGGCCGGATATGTCTGGCCGCCTGGTAAACTGGGCCATAGAGTTGGGAGAATTCGACATCTAGTACAAACCGAGAACTGTGATAAAAGCACAGGCCCTAGTAGACTTCTTAGCTGAGATAGCGCTCCCAGATGAACCCCAGGAGTTTGTCGAGGCCTAGGCAGAAAAGACTTAGACATTATATGTAGATGGTACATCCAATAGTGCGGGAAGCGGCCCAGGGATCATATTTTTCAACCCCGAAGGGTTCAAAATTGAGTCTGCCCTATGGTTCGATTTCGATGCCTCCAACAATAAAGCTGAGTACGAAGCACTAATAGCTAGAATTAATCTGACGCGAGCTTTGATGGTACAGGAGTTAGTGGTGCACAGTGACTCACAGCTCGTGGTGCTACAGGTGAATAGAGTCTGTGAAGCTAAGGAACAGCGGATGGCCGAGTACTTGAAGACGGTGCGAGAGAAAGTAATAGCCTTCAAGGAGTTCAAGATAAGGCAGGTGCCGCGAGCAGAGAACACCAGCGCAAATGCACTGTCGTAGCTGGCCACCTCTGACTTCACGGACCTTGGATGATCGATGTATTTTGAAGTGTTACCCCAACCAAGCACCAAAAGACCCCAAGAGGTGTTACCCGTTGGCGACAAGGCCCTAGTTGGATGGATGCCATAATCAGGTACTTGAAGGAAGGAGTACTCCCCAAAGATAGGAAGAGGCAAGGAAGGTACGAATGCGGTTAGCACGCTTCCTGCTGAAGGACGAGACACTGTACGAGATAGGGTTCACCACACCCTACCTCAAATGCTTGAACCTTTTCGATGCTGAGTATGCACTCAGAGAAGTACCCGAAGGGATATGTGGCCAACATTTGGGAGCCTGGGCCTTGGCCCACAAAATGCTGAGGCATGGCCTATTATGGCCGACTATGAGGAAGGATGCAAAGGAGTTCATCAGGAAGTGCTTTAAATGCCAGATGTTCGCCCCCATCCCTCGCCAGCACTCTACCGAGCTTTCCTCCTTGTTAAGCCTGTTCCCATTTGCCATATGGGGAATGGACATCCTAGGCCCTTTCCCCCTGACCACAAGGCAAAGAAAGTTTATTGTGGTGGCGGTAGACTACTTCATGAAATGGGCAGAAGCTGAAGCACTGGCTATGATATCCGAAAAGAATGTAAGGGACTTCTTCAAGAGGGCGGTTGTCTATCAATTCGGAATTCTATAGGTGGTAGTAACGGATAATGGAACTCAGTTCGCTAACCCAACTTTTGGCTTGTTTTGTGAGGCCCTCAGCATTGATCATAGGAAAACATCCGCCAGTTACCCATCAACCAACGGATTAAAGGAGGTAACCAATCGTGCCCTGCTCCAAGGAATAAAGAAGAGACTGGATGATGCCAAAGGGCTATGGGTAGAAGAGTTGCACAACATCCTTTGGGCTTACCACACGACTGAGAGATCTGCCACCGGAGAAACACCCTTCATTTTAACTTACGGCACCGAAGTTGTGCTCCCGGTGGAGGTAGGAGCCATGACCCATCGGGTTCAGAACTATGATGAAGAAGAAAACAATAAAGGGCTTTGAGCTAATTTAGACCTCTTGAATGAAGTCAGAGATGCCTAACAAGAAAGGATCACCACCTACCAGCAAAAGGTTGCGAGGCATTACAACTCTAAAGTCTGAAGGAATGAGTTCATAACAGGTGACCTCGTCCTCAGAAGGGTAGAGATATCAGACCCGAGGCATCAAGGATAGTTAGCTCTAAACTGGGAAGGACCTTATAGAGTCACCAGGATAATTCGACCAGGGTCCTATCACCTTGGAGACTACAGGGGGAGACAGGATACCCTGATCATAGAACTCGAAGAACTTGAGAAAATTCTACCAGTAGAAATGACAAGCCTAGTAGTAGTTGCGTTCACATTTAACTCAGTTATTTTTTTATTCTTAAGCACTTTCAATTTGTAGTTTTTCGTATCAAGCTTTGCGGAGGATTTTTCATTTCAGAATATATGAGCTGGTTTACGGCAATCGCTTCTAGATAATTGCTAATGAAACGTACATCCTTCGATCGGGCACTCAGACCAAAGTCGAGAAGACATTAGTGAAGGAATACTGTTTGAGATTTTTAAAATGTAACCGCAAGCATACGGATCAATGTAGCTATGGGTCGAACACAGGGAGAGTAGCCACTTTATTATTATTTTTTTACTTCTTTTAATAATGCAAAAGTGAACCAATTAATTGTTGTGATCTAATTCTAATTACCATCCTAAGCATATGTATCTAAAATAATGTCCTAACCATTCGTCATCTAAAAATTTAAATACACAAGCCACGCAATTAAAATTAAATAGATAAATAGCTGAAAATAAACACCCCACGTAATTAAAAAGCAATGAAGGAAAAAAAATACCGAAATAAAAATAAAGTAAAAGAAAGGGGATAAAGCTAGAGAGAGACTCACAAGTAGGTTTCTCTACTTAGCCCGAGGGATGCATCATAATATGAGCTTCCCTACTTGACCACAGAGTCACTTTTATAAAGGTTACTTAGCTTTAGGGAAATGGATGCAATTAAAATAAAAACAATAAAATTATGGTTCTATGGCTAGGAGGGGCAAAGCCAACACATACATTAGCCATGAACCTTGGGGGAAAGGGAAATGAATAATATAACAACTGAAATTAAAATCCTAAATTAAGAAATAAAAGGTAGTTAGAAGAGGGAATGAGAGGGGGGAGAGAAGATTACTAAAGGAGCCTCCTTACTTGAATCAATGCTTGAACTTGAAAGCTTGGGTGATTTGAGATACTACCAGTACTAAAAATCAGATCTGGAATAAACCAAATATGAAATTTCTAGTACTAGAGAAAACAAATCTTGAAAAAAAAAAACTGAACTTGAAAAAAAAAAAAGATGCTCCATGGCTCGTGATCTTGTCACCTAGATCTAAGCCTAGAACTATAACTTTAAAAATTACAACTCAATTGCATAAATCATAAACATAAAAGCCTGAATAAAAATAAAAGAGTGCTTGCATTAATTGACATAAAAAGCTATTACAAAAGTGATTAAAGCAAAAATAAAGAAGAACTAAAACTAAAGAGAGTGAGAAAGGGAGAGAGAGAAGGGAACTAAGCATAAACTAGAAAATAAATTAAGGGGAATAATAAAAAATAGGAGGGGGGAGGAAGGGGTTTTTATAAGGCTTTGGTCTTGCCTCATTCCTTCTACAAGTTTTCTTTAAGAAAAGAAAGAAAATTAAATTAAATTAAATCTTGGTAAAAATCCTCATTCTCTGAGATATTGTATGAGGAAAGAGAGAATCTGTTTCCAAAATTAACAAATTCTATTCCTTCATTACAATATTAACCAATATCTTGCAATATTGATTAAATCAGAAAGGAATCTCTGCATAGCATCTTCAAGATCTTGTGAGATAGCAAGGAGAGAAAATAATCTTCAGAATTTTATAGGAGAGAGGATGTGGTACCAATGAGTGGGTCCCACCTTTGGACAAGTTAGTTCAAGCTTAGACCTATTCTTGATTCACTTTAAGCACTTTCTCTTGTAGACTTGGAAATTAAAAAAAATAAAATAAAATAAAAGTAGTACTATCCAAAGTGGGGCAAAATGTATACTTATATCCCCAAGATTTCACACATTATTGTGCTCATCAAATACCCCTTAGTTGGGAGCTCAGGCCAAAGCCAAGCAGACCTGACCAACAACCCCCGGACGGGGCTTGGACCACTGAAGGCTCACTCAAAGTTGAGAGCCACCAATGGTGTCCCTCATCCTTCGATTATAAAGGAAGTACCTGCGGTAGGGGCTGAAGGGAAATACCCCTTGAGGTGCATGGGAGCTTCGGCCTTTATGCTCCCACCATTGGACCAACGACTTAACGGGACCGAACCTTGTAATTAAGGTTGGCTCCCACTTCACCACTTGCATTAGATCTTCGGCCTTTATACCCCCACCTGTGGGCCGAAGACCTGGGATAACCCTTCGAGTTCAGAATTCGTCTTCAGGATTGGAAAAAAAAAAAAAAAGCAAAGCGAGAATACAAGTGTATCTGAACAAAAAGGTATTTCATTCATGAAGACGCCCAAATGCCAACATTACATAAAGACACCCGAAGGCCAAGGTAAAAAGGAAAAAAAAAGAGCCTCATGGAGAATTTGCTGGAGGGGTGGCCTCGTCCCCAGTAGGGTCGATAATATCTCTATCGGAGTCTCCTCGCCTTGGAGTCGGAGGGACCTCAAGAGACAACTGGACCCCCTCTCCCTTATTGCTGTTGTCCTCACCATCTGTGACCTTGGTGGCAGCAGGAGCTGCATCGGTGTCCTCCTTGAAGATGAGGCCACTCCCCTCAAATGATATCTCGGGGTGATGTTCGAGGACCCAGTCTCAAACATCAATAGCACCCATGATAAATCCTGGGGTGATGGCATGCTTGACCACCTCCCAAAAGTCCCCAGAGGACTTGTAGCCCTCGACAACTCGGGCTTCGTCTTCCCTTAGCCTTACGGCCATCTATGCCTCCAACTCCTTAAGTTTTCGATCACACTCCTGCTGAGCGCGAAGGAGGGCAGCCTCCATATGCTCCACTTTCTAGAGGAGGATGGTGTGTTCCTTGTCGAGGGCCGACTTCTCATGCTCGGACACCTCAAGGTCCCTGGACAGGGCCTCGGCTCGGATAGTCAGCTAGTTGACTTGGTTCTGAGCCTGAAAGAGATCAGTAGTTAGAAAAAAATGTAACGAGAAAAGAAAAAATTCAAGGCCGAATGCCAAAGATTACTGCTGCCATGAACACAAAAGTGCTGGTGACCATGGCCTTGGTCCCCTGGCTTTGGGCCTCTGTCGCATCGCCTGGCAGGCTCCCCTTCTACACGAGCTCTCGGGCAATTTGCCTAATGGAAAGTGTCTCGCCCTCCTTGATGGACCACCGAGGGACGAATCTGACTTCGGCTCGAGAATGACTCGCCCTTAGGCTTCAGAAGTCAACACCGGGGGAGGAGGCCCAGGGAGGGGATGTGCCACATCCAGGGGCCTCTAGCCCCTGGATAGTCTTGGCGGTGGGGTCTTCAGCTCTAGGCTTCTTCTTTGGGAGGGCATCAGAAGTTAAAGCCCCCCTTCTCTTGCCTTTCCTCTGCTGCCTCTGCTGGGTGTCTTGGGCCCTGGCTTGCTTCAGCTGGGCCTATCTTTCGGCCGCGACTGCCCTAGCTTCTGCTCTCGAAAGTTGCACTGCAACAAGAATGGTCAAGATCAGTACGAGAAAGTAAAATCCGAAGCAAAAATAGTCTCTGGCAAACCTAGGACTCCCCAGGGCTAAGCCCGAACATGAATAGAAAGACATCCTACTGGAGGCTACTGGACTCGACAGGCCAATGGAGTGTCTTATCCATAGCCGTTGACAGTGACTCTACATCTGTCCCAAAGAGGGTAGGTGCAGAGTTCACATCTTTCAGATCTAGGATGTCCCAAGTATTACCTAAGGGGAACCCCTTGGACACCCTCACAAAAAAATACTTCAACTTCCAACCATATATCGAGGTCGGGTATCGGTTTAAAAACCGAAGGTCTTTTCTAGGGTAGAAATAGTACCAACCCGAGTCCCTCTTGCTGGAACCAAGAGACATATAGTTAAGGAAGAGAGGAAGGGAGAGGGGTCCCATCCGAGAGAAGAAGATAATGAAACTGAGGACTTGCCACCACACGTTCAGGGTCAGCTGGTTGGACAATAGTAAGCAAATTCAGATTCGGGAATTATTTGGGCGGAGAATTATTCGGAATAATTCGATTGATTAATTTAAAGATTCGGTCAAAAAAGCAAATATAACGTTTTGTTTTTTTGTTTTTTTGTTTTTTGTTTTTTTGTTTTTTTATTTTTTTGTTTTTTTATTTTTAAATATTTTTAAAGTGGACCGAATAATTCGGTTTGGCCCGAATTATTCGCGAATTATATTTAAATTAGTAAAATTCACGTTTTTTACCGAATTTTATTTTTAATTCGGATTCGGTCAGAATTTTTTATTTAATTCAGAAAAATTCGGTTCGGCCGAATAATTCACGAATTATTCGGCCGAATTGCTAACTAGGGGTTGGACAGATGCCTTAGTGCCGAAACACTTGGCTAAAGAAGGGGTGAAGAGGGAGCCAAAGCCCCGCCTTGAAGGCATCCCAATAAAAGCAAAGCTCCTCAGGGTTTCGATAGCTTACTCTATCTTCGGGCATCGGTATCCGAAGGACGAACTCATCTAGGATACTACATGAAGCACAGAGCTCCACTAGCTCTTCTTCGGTCATGGTGGACACTATATTCCTAGCCTCGACCTCCAGGGACTCGTTTTCTTGGGCCCTGGAGTCAAGAAGCCCCCTCCCTAATTCTTCCACCACTCATGTCACTGGTGGTAGAGGATTAGGAAGCATCCGAAGAAGTGGATGAGGAGGACGAATCTGAGGACATCCCTCAGACCTGATCAGGGCTCCAACGCCTAGAAACGGAACCTCGGAGGATGAGGGGCCACTACCTAAAGATCTAGACATAACTTACTTCTCAATAACTCTGGCCGAACCAAGGATCAAAAGACAGTTGAGGACGAAGGATGAAAGGTCAGAGAAATGAGTAGAAGGTGACAAAATGAGAGAAAGTGACACTATTTATAGGCAAAGATACGTCGATACGATTCCCCAGCCTCATTAAATACAGTACACGCCATCTATGCAAGATTCTTGAAGTACACTCGAGCAAAGCACACGAGCGAAGTACCGCACCTCAGACTCAAAACCTTGGTTGGGGGCTCAGGCCAAGGCCAAGCAGACCTAACCAAAGGCCAAAACCTCGGTTGGGGTCTCAGGCCAAGGCTGAGTAGACCTGACCGAATGTCAAAACTTTGGTTGGGGGCTCAAGCCAAGGTTGAGCAAACATAATCGAAGGTCAAAAGCTTGGTTGGGAGCTCAGGCCAAGGCCGAGCAGACCTAACCAAAGGCCAAAACCTCAGCTGGGGGCTTAGGCCAAGGCCGAGCAAACCTGATCGAATGTCAAATCCTCGGTTGAGGGCTTAGGCCAAAGCCGAGCAAACCTGACCGAAGGTCAAAACCTCGGTTGGGGGCTCAGGCCAAGGCCAAGCAAACTTAATCGAAGGTTAAAACCTCGGTTGGGAGCTCAGGCCAAGGCCGAGCAGGCCTAACCAAAGGTTAAAACTTCGATTTGGGGCTTAGGCCAAGGCCGAGCAGACTTGACCGAAGGTTAAAACCTCGGTTGGGTCTCAAGCCAAGGTCGAGCAGACTTGACTGAAGGTCAAAACCTCAGCTGAGGGCTCAAGCCAAGGCCGAGCAAACCTGATCGAAGGTCAAAACCTCGGCTGGGGGCTCAGGCCAAGGCTGAGCAAACCTGATCGAAGGTCTTGATTTCAAGACGAAGGCCGAAACAGAAGGCTGAAGAGGTATGCGAAAGAGAAAGAAAGTAGTTACTCCCATTGAAAGAGCCTCCTAGTGGAAGTAAGGGGGCTGCTGATACGGCCAAATTAGTCACCCAGTAAAGCAAAAACATGTGGCATCAAAGGGAAGGACACGTGCTGCCCAACCTATAAAGGCCGTAAGGTTTCAAACTACGTGAGGAGAAGATACCCAGATAGGGAATATTCCCCACGAAGGGGATAAGACGTATCCGAGTAGGACTCGGGAAAGGGGTAAGGCGTATCCGAGGGGGGCTCCCTAAACCCTATAAGAGGGAACCTAAAAGGAGAGAAGAGGTAAGTCGACACACACACCATTACTCTGGTGAAAAAACTATTCTGCCGATCTCTAACTTGGGTGTCGGAGGACTAATCCCGGAGACGCCTCTGGGCTTCTGCCTTTTGTGCTTGTGCAGGATCGACGCTCAGCCTCATACAGATTTTCGGTAATAACAATTAGGCATCTTCAATGCATGCTACATGATAAGAGTTCTTTTTCTTATCATGTCCAAACACTGAGGGTGTAAATGATTGATCATTGACTGACTTATTATCTCAAGTTATCATTTGTTTCAGTCTTTTTATTTCCCTTCTTTGATACTGAGACACTGACCTCAAGTTACCTCTGTTTCAGTAGTACTTTGAAATTATTTGAAAATAATTGTTAATATATGTGAAACTGATATAAAGATGGGAAGAGAAAAATATTATTAACTTAATCTACTTTTTTTTGCTAAAAATTCGTGTATATTAATTATAAAAGAAAAAATAAATAATGTACAACAAAAGAGGGAGGAAGGAACCCACACCTCTCACATGGTCAAAAAGGAATTGCACGAGTTCCACCTTCGGCATTGCCATCAGCAAAACAAGGCAAACACACTTAACAACCACAAAAGACACTTAAGACTTGATAGGGCAGCTAAGTCTGACTAACCCAACCCACCTTCAGCATTGCCATTAGCAGGAAGAGAAGACCAGCAAAAACGCCCACAGAAAGAGGAAAAAAATAGTAGACATAATCAAATATTCTGAATCTTGGCCGACGAGAAGTGTCTATTTCCAACTCCATCCTGACCAGGGATGACCAAGACATCACTAGGGAAGAGACTTCTAGATGCACGATGGTTTTTGAAAGAAAATCTGTTACCGAATTTACTTCCCGGAACCAGTGAGAACTTTTCCACTCAATTAATCTCAGATACTGGGAACAATTTAACCACCTTTACCGAACAGTCCACGGGACTTTCTTCTTAAGCAGTAAGGTAACCACAGCCACCAAGTCACATTTGATCCACAACTTTGGGATCTCAAGGGACTTGGCAAGCTCGATACCTGACATGACCGTCAAGAACTCAGCCTCAAAATTTGTAAGAACCCCTAAGAAGAATCTGAAGTTTCCCACCACTTCAGCCTTATCATTGCAAAGCACTCCTCTAGCCTCGGCCTTCCCTGGGTTTCTAAGGGAGCACCCATCTGTATTAACTTTCCACCAACCAGAAAGAGGTGGACACCAAAAAATTTCAAAGATCTGCCTAGGGCGGCACTTGATACCAGAGATACCCAATCTTCTATAGCAAAGCAGATCTGAGATGGAGATTGAAAAGCCATGATGAACATAAGATTGGGCACTTATTTCACCTCTCACCAATTCAAAGCACCAGTCTACCGATTTTTTTCCATTTTCATACCTTCTAGCATTTCTCTCCAACCAGATGAAGAAGGGAATTAAGACGAACCCTTTTTTCCAGATAACCTTGAAAGAAACTTCTTTCGCCTTGGCCTTCCACCAATTTAGAGTTGCTTCCATCTCGACATGATCAGACCATTGCATGTTAAAGCAGTTGCAAAATTTCTGCCACATATATTTTGTAAAACCGTAAGAAAAGAAAATATGATTTTTGGATTCCACCTACCTACCACATAAATTACACTTAGAGGTCATTGCAATTCCACGAGCCTACACAAGATCGTCTGTTGGAAGTTTATTTTTGAACATCTGCTAGCCAAAAGTCACTTGGCGCAGCTGAATGTGGGACTGCCATAAAATGGAGTACCATCCCACCTTGGGGGCGAGGCGTCTCATAGAATCCCAAGCTGATTTAATTGTGAAAATCCATGAAGAGGTTGGGTGCCAGTGGCAAACGTCCTCCATGTTGGTAATAACAATTTTTTGTGCCATCTAAAAAATTCTAGTTATAGCATCGGAGTCAACATTTGGGAAGACCCATCTATTGAGAGCGATAAAATCATAAACCTTTGCTTTTAGAGAAACCAGAGAGTTTTCATCCTCACCCAACATCTTTTCTAT
The DNA here is from genome assembly GCF_013358625.1 of Macadamia integrifolia. Classification (NCBI taxonomy): domain Eukaryota; kingdom Viridiplantae; phylum Streptophyta; class Magnoliopsida; order Proteales; family Proteaceae; genus Macadamia; species Macadamia integrifolia. The sequence goes on from NC_056558.1 coordinate 32,056,033, forward strand.
TGACATCTTATCCAACCAGCTGTGATACCCTCCTTTTAAGACCTAGTTTAATTACACAGTTGGCCCAGTTTAACCATGCAGGACCCGAACCAGAGAGGGTTAAGGCGGGTTCCTAATGGACTATGATGGCAAGGGTGACTTTGAACACAGGTTGGCCAGACAAGTCCGAGTCAGTGCCAGAGGAGATGGGTGTACCCAAGCCGTGTACATGCATATATCATAGGGTCATGTATGGGTAATGCTGGTATGTATCCGTATCCTAAAGTGTATACGTATAATATACCTTGTGCCGAGAGTGAGATACATGTCAAGAGTCGAATTCCATCGAAATCTCACTTGTTAGCTAAGTTTCGACCAACAGGTGGGCGGTCACAGGCGGGCGAATCCACCCACCTGAGTGACCCACCCATGTGGTTACTAAATATTCTCTATGTATAAATAGTATTTATTGTGTTTCTCCTTTTCCCATTTAATGTATTAAGGAGTTGGTGAGAAGAGTAAAGAGGAGAGAGAAAAAAGAAAGGAAGGAAAGAGAAAGGAGAAGAAGAAAGGGAAAGAAAGAGGAGGAAGAAATGGATTTAAGCAACGCCGAGGTTTGACCTTCACATTTCGACACCAAAAAAGTGATCCCCAACACGAGACCTATGATTTGAGGTGAGAGAAAGCTATACTTCTTAAACTTTCCCCAAACCCTAAGTGAAACCCTTGATTTGGGTAGAGTTCCTTGAGATCTTATTAATCCCACTTGAGATGATGAATCTAAGGTTTGATAGATGGTCTATGTGTTGATTTTGAAGGTTTAAAGAAGTGTTTACAAGATTTAAGAGGCATTGGTGATTTCTTGAGCTAAGAGGTGATTTTGGGGTTTGGAAGAGTTCTTGAGCAAAGAAGGTAAGATGAATTTTCAATCCTTAAATCTTACTTAGATCTAGGTTAGAATCATCTTATAAGACCTTAGATGTGTGGAAAAAGTGATTGAAACAGCCCCATTTGGTTTCCCCAAGGTTGGAGAACGTTTCAAGGAAGAAGGCAGTTTTTCGCCCCCACAGGTGGGGGAGGACAGACGGGCGAAGCTGCCCGCCTGAGGGTGCCCGCCTGAGGGGGCAGCACCTCGGTCCCCACCGGTGAGGGAGGACTGGCGGGCAAACCCACCCCCCTAAGAAGACCGGTGGGCAAGGACCGGTGGGCAAACCCGCCCACCTGAGAAGACCGGTGGGCGGTCTCAGGTGGGCTGTCTGGCCCACCTGTTGGCCCCCCAACGTGATTTTTGTATCCGAATGGACCCAAAACGGATGGGCAACCTTCTCTTATGATTTTAAATATGATTTAAACATCAAAACGCATTATTTTTTACTCTAAAGTTGTGAAATACTAACCCCATTCACTTATGATAGGTTCCACTAGAATTTACATTTCTTGCGTCGAATCTCAGCCGTACCAAGCGTGAGTTTTTGTGCACAACAAGTAAGTGGCGAGAGGACATTTGACTTTATTTTAAGGCTTGTTTTGCATCATTCAATTGTATTTAGACTAGCCATGTCATCATGTAAATTATGTGTAGATTAATCATCCTCATATGATTATGATATGTGTGTTGTGTTTTACATTCTCAATGCTAAATGATTGATGTACTTATGTGATGAGTTGTTAGATTACTATGCATGATGCATTATTAGACTAGACGCCGTAGTCGGCTTGGAAACGAGTGCATTGGTGGCCCGTGGAATGGGACGTGGTGGCACTATGAAATCGTACTGTCATATAGGAGCATGCGGTTTAGGATTATCATTTCCCCGTGCTACGACCCTTCCCAACAGGGATTGAGGTGTTGGGTTATCACTTGGGGGGAAGCAGTGGTCACGATTTTTGGGTCACTGTAGCGGTTAGACATATGCTCGACTAGTCATTAGGACAGTCGGCAACCTCAGTGGTATATTCAAGACGGCCAATCGTACTGCTTTTAAATTGCTAAAGTTAGCACCTTTACTTTTCTGTCATTTACTTTTATGTTGAGAGCCGGTGGTCGGCATGCTTTATTTTTCTGAGTACTCACAGTGGGCCTTTTCTGACAACCCTATGGGCGTATCGTAAGATGGGGTTCGCAGCTTGTACGCGGGCATACGCACACTGTGGTTGTAGTAGCACATAACCAAGGACTTAGTAATGTTGGTTAGGTGGATAAGATTTAAAATGAATTACATAGCATATAGTGCATATGGATGTGATTGTTGTGTGGTCTTTCTTTTCACTTACTGAGCTAGTGAGCTCATCCCACGTGCGCACCTCTTTTAGATGATTTTACAGGTCACCAGCCTGAAGATCAAGGGTCGGGCCCCACAGTTGAGTTTCCTGACGAGGATTGGTGGGTCCCTGAGGAGTATGAGTACGGTGCTGATTGTACGTGCGAGGGCTGTGCTACGGAACCACAATAATGACACCGTACAGGATTTTGCTTTTTGATTCTTTTGATGGCCTCCCCTTTTGTGTACTTGATATGTAAATTGTTATTCTTTTGTGTAAATATCATGCCTACGGACCCACATGTATTTAATTATATACTATAATTTGGGTATCAAGTAAATTGAGGATATTTACAGGTAATTTAAGTCTTCTGCTGAACTTTTGAATACTTATCTTGATGTGGGTGTGGGATACTGTATCAGATGATCCTGGCTGGTTTCGGTTAACCGGAGTTAACCCGATCACTGATCCAGTTCTGTGTGAACGGGGTGTGATAATGGTGTGACAAATGATGAACGGAAGGAATTGGTATACCAAGCCGATAAAATAAAACGGGCTAGAAAGGTCCTCATCTCCACTCTTCAAGCGGTAAAGTTATTAGAAAGTGGATGTCAGGGTTATTTAGCATCGGTACTTGATGTTGATGCAAATGTTACACCTCTAGAAAGGTAGAGGTGGTTAAAGAATTTCTCGACGTCTTTCCAGATGATCTGATGCATCTACCGCCTGATAGAGAGTTGGAATTTATCATAGACTTGATTCCTGGAGTAGCTCCAGTGTCAAAGCTCCATACAGGATGGCACCAGCCGAATTGAGGGAGTTGCAGACGCAGTTGCAAGAATTGTTGGAGAAGGGGTTTATTTGCCCAAGTGTTTCACCTTGGGGTGCCCCAGTATTGTTTGTCAAGAAAAAGGATGGCAGCTTGCGTATGTGCATCGATTACCGGGAACTGAATAAGCTAACCATTAAGAACCGGTATCCATTGCCACGCATTGATGATTTGTTTGACCAAGTACAATGTGCAAAGGTATTTTCAAAGATAGACCTTATATCAAGCTATTATCAGCTCAAGATAAAGAGTGGCGACATGCCCAAGATAGCTTTCAGGACTCGGTATGGTCACTATGAGTTCCTAGTGTTATCTTTTGGGTTAACCAATGCACCGGCAGCATTCATGGATTTAATGAATCGAGTATTTCACGATGTCCTTGATAAATGGATAATTATTTTTATTGATGACATCTTGATCTACTCTAAGACAGAAGAGGAGCACACTCAACACCTGAGGATGGTATTACAGAGGCTGAGAGAACAACAATTGTTTGCCAAATACAGTAAATGTGAATTTTGGCTTGAGTAAGTTGGATTCCTGGGACACGTAGTGTCTAAGGACGGAATCGAGGTGGATCCTGATAAGGTGAAAGCAGTAGTAGAGTGGGAAAGCCCTAAGAACGTTACTGAAATTAGAAGTTTCTTAGGTTTGGCTAGATACTACCGACGCTTCATTGGGAATTTTGCTCGAATCTCCGCACCAATGACTAAGTTAACTAAAAAGGATGTGAAATTTGAATGGATAGAGGAATGTGAGAAGAGTTTTCAGGAATTGAAGAAAAGGTTAGTGTCGGCTCCTGTGTTGACCATCTCGGAAGGCACAGGTGGGATGACAGTCTACACTGACGCTTCTAAGGTCGGCTTGGGTTGTGTTCTCATGCAACGCCGTAAGGTGATAGCATATGCATCCCGACAACTAAAGAAATATGAGAAGAACTACCCCACTTATGATTTGGAACTAACCGCGGTCATTTTTGCCCTAAAGATTTGGCAACATTATTTGTATGGGGAGAAGTGCGAGATATACAGTGATCACAAAAGCCTTAAGTACTTTTTCACCCAAAGAGATTTGAACATAAGGCAGAGGAGATGGCTCGAGCTCATGAAGGACTATGACTGTGATATTCAGTATCATCCTGGCACAGACTGTGTCACTCTCACACTTAGCAGTCAGCCCACCACTCGTACAAGAGGCGATGCTAATGGATGAAACCCTCTTATATAAAGGAGCAACCTTAGAGCTTGAACATCAAATCGAAAACATTAAATGGTTAACTTTATCCCTGGAAGCTCTACACGTGCATCCGTCTATTAGACAAGAGGTGATAATGAAACAACCTTTGGATCCTAAGTTGCAACGGATTAGAATTAAGATTCAAGAGCAAACAATGAACGATCCTGATTTCGTTTTAGCCAGTGACGGAGCATTATTGTTTCGAGGAAGGTTGTGTGTGCCCGATGATTTGGAGATGCAAGACAAGATAGTGCAAGAAGCACATAGCTCCGAGTACTCACTCCACCCAGGAAGTACAAAGATGTACAAGGACCTTAAAGAAAACTACTGGTGGCCAAGCATGAGAATCACAATAGCCCTATACGTGGCAACTTGCCTTACATGTCAAAAAGTAAAAGCTGAGAGGCATCGACCTTATGGTACTCTTCAGTCACTCCTAATACCAGACTGGAAGTGGGATAGGATTACGATGGATTTTATCACCGGACTACCCCTCACACCTAAGGGGATGGATACGATTTGGGTGATAGTTGATCGGATTACTAAGACTGCTCATTTCATTCCCATCAAGACCAAATTCTCTATGACCAAGTTAGCACAACTTTATATGGGTAACATAGTGCGCTTGCATGGAGTGCTAGTGAGCATTGTGTCATATAGGGACCCAAGGTTCACTTTCAGAGTTGAAAAAGTTTCTAACATGCTTTGGGATCACAATTGAACTTGAGTACTGCTTTTCACCCACAGACTGATGGTCAGTCAGAGCAAACCATACAGATATTAGAAGACATGCTCAAGGCATGTGCAATGGAAATGTGTGGTAGTTGGGAAGAATATATACCCCTTATAAAGTTTGCCTATAACAACAGTTACCAAGCTACAATTAGGATGGCTCCATATAAGGCATTATATGGTAGGAAGTATAGAACTCCTCTGTATTGGAATGAGGTAGGCGAACGCCGAATGTTAGGACCCGAAATGATACAGATGACATGTGACAAGGTCGATGTTATTCGAGAAAGGATTAAGGCAGCTCAGTCACGTCAAAAGAGTTATGCAGACACTCGCAAGAAAGACATTGAGTTTCAAGCAGGAGAAAAGGTATTTCTCAAGATTTTTCTACTAAAGGGTTGCATAGGTTCCATAGAAAGGGTAAGTTGAGCCCGAGATACATTGGCCAATTTGAGATTTTAACTCGGGTTGGCTCAGTAGCCTACATGCTTGCTCTTCCACCTTCACTCGGAAATGTTCATAATGTATTCCATGTAGCCATGTTGAAGTTATACATTCACGATCCATCGCATGTATTACCTGTGGAACCAGAATATCTAGAAGCTGATATGACCTATAGAGAACAGTCAGCTGAAATCTTGGACCGAAAAGTGAAGACCCTTCGCAACCGCTACATTTCCTTCATAAAGGTGCGATGGGCTAATCATTCACTTGAAGAAGCATCTTGAGAGAAAGAGGATGAAATTGAAGCCAAGTACCATCATCTTTTCGAACAACCAGGTACGTCAATTTTGAGGACGAAATTTTTAAAAAGGGGGGGTAAATGTGATACCCTACTTTTAAGACCTAGTTTAATTACACGGTTGACCCGGTTTAATCATGCAGGACCCGAACCAGAGAGAGTTAAGGCGGGTTCCTTATGGACCATGATGGCAAGGGTGACTTTGAACACAGGTTGGCCAGACAAGTCCGAGTTAGTGCCAGAGGAGACGGGTGTACCCAAGCCGTGTACATGCACGTATCATAAGGCCATGTATGGGTAATAGTGGTATGTATCCGTATCCTAAAATGTATACGTATAATATACCCTATACCGAGAGTGAAATACATGTCGAGAGTCGAATTCCATCGAAATCTCACTTGTTAGCTAAGTTTCGACCAACAGGTGGGCGGTCACAAGCGGGAGAATCCACCCACCTGAGTGACCCACCCATGTGGTTACTAAATATTCTCTAAATATAAATAGTATTGATTGTGTTTCTTCTTTTCCCATTTAATGTATTAAGGAGTTGGTGAGAAGAGTAAAGAGGAGAGAAAAGAAAGGAAGGAAAGAGAACGAAGAAGAAGAAAGGGAAAGAAAGAGGAGGAAGAAATGGATTTAAGTGACGCCGAGGTTTGATCTTCACATTCCGACACCGAAAAAGTGATACCCAACACGAGACCTATGATTTGAGGTGAGCGAAGGCTATACTTCTTAAACTTTCCCCAAACCCTAAGTGAAACCCTTGATTTGGGTAGAGTTCCTTAAGGTCTTGTTAATCCCACTTGAGATGATGAATCTAAGGTTTGATAGATGGTCTATGTGTTGATTTTGAAGGTTTAAAGAAGTGTTTACAAGATTTAAGAGGCATTGGTGATTTCTTGAGGTAAGAGGTGATTTTGTGGTTTGGAAGAGTTCTTGAGCAAAGAAGGTAAGATGGTTTTTCAATCCTTAAATCTAACTTAGATCTATGTTAGAATCATCTTATAAGACCTTAGATGTGTGAAAAAGGTGATTGAAATAACCCCATTTGGTTTCCCCAAGGTTGGGGAACGTTTCAAGGAAGAAGGCAGTTTTTCGCCCCCATAGGTGGGCGAGGACCGACGGGCGAAGCCGCCCGCCTGAGGGGGCAGCACCTTGGTCCCCACCGGTGGGGGGGGACCGGCGGGCAAACACACCCACCTGAGGGTGCCCACAGGTTGGACCAATGGGCAAGCCTTGCCCGCCTGGGAAGACCGGCAGGCAAGGACCAGTGGGCAAACCCGCCCACCTGAGAAGACCGGTGGGCGGTCTCAGGTGGGCTGTCTGGCTCACCTGTTGGCCCCCCAACATGATTTTTGTGTCCGAATGGACCCAAAACGGACGGAAAACCTTCTCTTATGATTTTAAACATGATTTAAACATCAAAACTCGCTAGTTTTGACTCCAAAGTTGTGAAATGCTAACCTCATTCACTTATGACAGGCTCTACTAGAATTTACGTTTCTCCCGTCGGATCTCAGCCGTACCGAGTGAGTTTTTGTGCACAACAAGTAAGTGGCGAGAGGAAATTTGACTTTATTTTAAGGTTTGTTTTGCATCATTCAATTGTATATAGACTAGCCATGTCACCATGCAAATTATGTGTAGATTAATCATCCTCATATGATTATGATATGTGTGTTGTGTTTTACATTATTAATGCTAAATGATTAATGTACTTATGTGATGAGGGGTTAGATTACTATACATGATGCATTATTAGACTAGACACCGTAGTCGGCTTAAAAACGAGTGCATTGGTGGTCCGTGGAATGGGACGCGGTGGCACTATGAAATCGTACTATGTCATATAGGAGCATGCGGTTTAGGATTATCATTTCCCTATGCTATGACCCTTCCCAACAGGGGTTGAGGTGTTGGGTTATCACTTGGGGAGAAGCAGTGGTTACGATTGTCGGGTCACTGCGGCGGTTAGACATACGCCCGGCTAGTCATTAGAACAATCGGTAACCTCAGTAATATATTCAAGAGTGCCAATTGTACTGCTTTTAAATTGTTAAAGTCAGCACCTTTACTTTTCTGTCATTTACTTTTATGTTGAGAGCCGATGGTCGGCATGCTTTATTTTTTTGAGTACTCACAGTGGGCCTTCTCCTACAACCCTATGGGCGTATCGCAGGTATATAGTGCATATAGATGTGATTGTTGTGTGGTCTTTCTTTTCACTTACTGAGCTAGTGAGCTCATCCCACATGCGCACCTATTTTAGATGATTTTGCAAGTCACCAGCCTGAAGATCAAGGGTCGGGCCCCACAATTTAGTTTTCTGATGAAGATTGGTGGGTCCCTGAGGAGTATGAGCACGGTGCTGATTGCACGTATGAGGGCTATGCTGTGGGACCGCAGTAATGACACCGTACGGGATTTTACTTTTTGATTCTTTTGATGACCTCCCCTTTTGTGTACTTGATATGTAAATTGTTATTCTTTTATGTAAATATCATGCTTGCGGGCCCACATGTACTTAGCTATATATACTACAATTTGGGTATCAAGTATATTGAGGATATTTACAGGTAATTTAAGTCTTCTGCTGAACTTTTGAACACTTATCTTAATGTGGGTATGCTGTGGTGGGGTACTGTATCAGATGATCCTAGCAGGTTTGGGTTAATCGGAGTTAACCCGGTCACCGGTCCGATTCTATGTGAACGGGGTGTGACACCAGTAGTCAGACCAAAACCTAACGTCTTGGCCATTCCCTATTGTCCATTGTTCCTGGGACAAGATAAAATTTTGAACCTTTTTAAGACCAGTCCTGATAGAGGAGGAGATCTAACCTGTTTATAGAGAGCCATCATCCTTGAGAAAGCGAGCTCGAAAGAATTTACTCGTACAAGATCCCTCAGGCTTTATCTACAAGGCAAGTTTGCATAAGCACGCAAAATTCACATGTCTCAGCCTTCTATTCCCCATACCTCCCTCATGCTTGGGCTTGCAGACATCATCCCATTTCACCACTATTTTTTTTTCCCGTTTCCAAATCGCCGGACCAGATAAAATTTCGTATCCATTTTTCTACCAACTTGATAAAGTACTCAGGCCACCAGTAAATAGCAAAATTATGGATAGGAAATCTAGAGATCACAGATCGAACTAGCTCTACCCTACCTGCCATTGACAAGAGTCTCCCCTTCCACCCTGCTAACCTGCCCTTTATTTAATCTAATAAAGGCAAAATATAAACTTTCTTAACCCTTCCCTTGAATATCTCCACTCCCAGATATTTAGTTGGTAGTTTGGCAGAACGAACCCCCAAAAGCTCAGAGATAAAATGTTTTCTGTGAGGGCTATTTTGCCAAAGAAAAACCTACTCTTGCCAAGGTTAAATTTCTGACTTGAAAAAGCTTGGTATTTAACCAGGAACGACTGAAGATTTCTCATATAATTTGTAGATGCATTCATAAAGATAAAAATATCATTTGCAAAAAGAAGATGAGAGGGGGTAAAAACACCTCTGGGACCCAGAAGAGACTTCATCTGCCTGCCATGCACCAGGGCCTTTAAACCTCTACATAAGACCTCTTTAGCCAAGATGAAAAGAATTGGAGAGATAGGGTCTCCCTGCTGCAATCCTCTCCTAACCTCAAAAAAACCCACCGGGCCACCATTTACAGGAACAGAGACTGTAGAGGAAAGTAGAAGATTATGGTTCCAGGAAATCCACTTGTTAGAAAAACTAAACCTTCTCAGAGTCTCAAGAAGAAAATCCCAAGACGAAGAGTCAAATGCTTTCTGTACATCCAGCTTGAGACACATACCTCCACCCCTCACCGCATAATGCATCAAGTTAGCTAACTCAGAGGCTAAGCTAATATTTGAAGAAATTATTTTTCCCTTCTGAAATGCTCCCTATTCTTCAGAAATTAATTTGGGCAGCAGCCCCATAATCCTGGAAGAGATGATCTTAGACAACACCTTACAGAAAAATTTTCTATGCAAATTGGCCGAAATTTGTCTAAAGAAGTAGCCCCATCTACTTTAGGGATTAGAGAGATGAAGCAATTATTCACTTCTTTTGGTAGAGAGCCCAACATGAAAAACTACACCACACCCCTGTAGAACTCAACTTCCACAATCTCCTAATATTTTCTAGAGAACCCATCCGGACCAGGGGAGCTCTCTGGGTTGAGATCCCACACAGCCTGCTTTATTTCCTCTCTACTCAGGATAGAGTCCAGGCTGACAACATCATCTGTCAAAAGCACATTTGGAATGCAATCTAACAATTCTTGGTGAACTATCGTCTCTGAAGCCTCACGGAACTTCTTGAAGTAAGATGAAACATAATCAGCCACCCCCTGCGGGTTCATTATCCACGAACCATCTCCCCTTTGTAAGGATGAAATCTGACTTCTAGCTCTTCTTAATTTCACAGATAGACGAAAAAATTTTGAATTACAGTCTCCACTTTTAATCCATCTCTGCTTTGCTTTTTCAGCTCATAGCTTCTCCTCCATTTTATTAGCCATAAGAAGAGTTGTTTTCGCATCAACCTCTTTGGCAAACATATCATCAGACATGCCAGACATTTCAATCATGTCTTGAACCTGCTTTAAATCATTTTCAGCCTTGATCACTGTTTTATGCAAATTTGGGAAGGAGGCTCTCACCCAAGACCTCAGTATCACCTTGACCCTCTTTAATTTTTTAGCAAGAACAAGGATGAGATTTCCTTCAATCTGACCCCTCCAAACTTCGTCGACCACCTTAAGAAAATTTGAGTGTTCCATCCAATGGAGTCAGAAGGGAACATTTAAAGGTTTTGGCACTGAATCAGATACGATGAGCAAAGGGGCATGATCTGAGACAGAAGAAACTAAAACATACTACAAGATATTCTTAAAAGCATCCATCCATTGTTCATTACAAAAGGATCGATCTAGAACAGCTGCCACATTTCCCCTCCTCTGGTTATTGGTCCAGGTAAACTTCTTCCCTTTGGAAGGAATAGGCAACAGACTACATACTTCAACCATCGCCTGAAACTCAGCCACCGAGCTAAGAATGTACGTTCCCGGACCCCTTTTTTCACTAGATAGGAGAGTGGCGTTAAAGTCACCCAAAACAACCCATAGGAAGGCCGAAGTTGCCTGTGACTCTAGGTCAAGCCACAATTGATGACAAATTACTTTAAAGGAACTGGAATGTACAAAAGACATCCCAGTTTTTACACCAAACACTTCAATCAAGATTGAGACGTGTTGGTCAGACATAGCAGTCACAATAGGTCGAGGGATCCCTAACCTCCACATGACCCATAATATTACTCACTTTTTCATGCCTCTCATTATGAATAAAGTCTACTGAGAAACCCAACTTATTAAAAAACAACGCCAGAAATTTACTTACTTGCACCATGGGCTCAGCCAAGCATAAGACTTCCAGGGCCGAGTTCTTCAAAATCGAGTGCAGGGCTGTTTTAGAAGCAGACTTTCTCACACCGCGGATATTCCAATATAGAACACACATTGGAAAACTAATTGGAGTTTGAGTTTTTACCAGACTTTTTTCGCCTGGTTGCTTTTTTTCTTTTGTTTTCCTCCCACAACCAGCGAAGCACCTTGCCTTTCCATGCGCATTACTGCTTGATCCACTGCAGTAACCTCCTTATGCACCACCGACACCAAGCCCCTTGAGCATTCAGCCATTGGTAGGGAAGAAATCACATAATCTTCAAAGGAAAAATCTAGAAGCTGGGTATGAGTTCCCACACGACCCCAACCCTGAGACACAACCATACGCGATGTATGCAAGGGGTATCTCGCTTCAGATGTGTGCTGATCTCCCTGCACCACCTGGACTTGGGAAGAGAGCATGGTCTCCTCGCGCACAAAGGGAAGATCCTGGTCGTCATCTGGGTCACGGTCCGAGGACCCCTTTTTAGATCCAGCGTTTAACCCATATAGAGGATTGAAATTCTCATTATTTGGAGAATTCATTTCGTTTGAATTGTTTCCTTTTTCAGTTGGATTCAGAATCCTATCCCCATTTAATTCCTTTCCTATTTCATTAGGATTTAAAGTAGTAGGTTTCAAAAGGATATGAATATCCACTCCATCAATGGGCATATTCTGAGGGAGAATATTTGAATCCAAATATTGTCGCTGAGCTGGCTGAGATCTGACCACTCACCGAGTTAACCCGAGCTGGGTTGACTCCATCTTCTACAAACACAGCCCCTGGAATCCTTCCATCGTTTTCCATCAAGAACTGCTTGGGATTGTCTACCTTCTTTTGTCTGCAGGCAGCGATCAAGTGACCAACACGTTTACAGTATCCACATCTTTCAACATTGTCTTCGTAGACAACCTTTTGACGGAATCCGAAAACCTGATTTGTTCCTGGCTCCAGCCTTTCAATCTGGACCTCCTCCACCCTCACAGCCGATTCAGATATGTCAATCTCGACAAGAATTCAAGCGAAATAACCCATAAGGCCTTGCCTCGTGTGTTTATCTAATGCCACCAAATGCCCCACTACCTTTGCAATGGACAACAATACATTCTCATGCCAGTACTCAAGTGGGAGATCAGGCAGGTGAATCCAAACTAGCTTCGTCAAGGATTGCTTCTCATGAATGTTGAAGTCAGGCTTCCAGTGCTGGAAGCGGAGCAACTATTCACCAAACCTCAATGGGCTTCTCCTCCAAACCGTTGATTTATCACCCTCACACTTGAAGTCAAAAATAACATAACCCTTACCCAGTGGGTGCATTACCACTCCTTGACTCAATTTCCAGTTTGCACGAGCCTCCTGGCCCAGAGCATCAAGGGAAATCAAACAAAAATTCACTCTCCCTATCAGCGCAAAGCAAAAGTTCTGCCGTTTTGCCTCATAGTCATGCTGGGGAATGACTATCCTCCAATTCAGGCAGGGAATCAATGGCAGGCCAGGAAGCGTTTCCCATGGCTGTCGCATAAGACTTTTTTGGAGCAACCACCTCCGAGTTTCTATCTTCTTCAGGAATCACAGGATCTCGATCTAGAGCATGTCTCAAACCTCCATCTTCATCCTCCTCATCGGCAGGAACTTTCCCCCCAAGATCGCCAGACACTCTCTCTCCTCCTATCTCCATTTAGTATCAAGAGGTTCGTGGAAAGTATAGTCCATGGATATTTAATTATAAGAGCAGATTATTGTGATTCAAAACCCTTGTACATGTTGCCTTTTTTTTTTTTTTCGGAGTCATTTTTTTCTTGGGTGGAGGGGGAGGGTTGCTGGCCGGCTGGGTTAGAGAACTTGTTTTGTTGTGTATAATATGGGCCATAAATAAAAAGAATAGGTGGGAGTGAGGGAGAAATTCATGTGATCCCATTTTTTTGGGGATAACACGGCTGAATCTCCATGTTTTAACACTAGCGGTCGATATATTGATGTCATTTCCATCCTTTTCTGATAAAACTCCAATTCATGTTGCCTATTTCCTGCGATTTCAAGTTTCAACCACATAATCTCATGGCACTTGAACCCTACCACACACTTCTTAGAGTATCATACATTATGAGTCGTTTGAATATTCAAAAGTTTGAGTTAGGCTCCTATCAAATGGACTGCTTTTGGTGCTTTTGGTGGGGGACAAGTCTCACTTTAGGTTAGCCAATGTAGAGCTTGCTCTTCTTTTGGGTTTGTATAAGGTTGGGAAAGAGGGGGGTGGGGGGGGGGGGGGGTTAGCAAACTAGCTGGGGTTTGGGAATTGGGGCACATGAACTCATGTTTCAGGGTTATCTGCAACCAATGGAATTACATACAAGCTGAATTTGTTTTAAAGATCTAAGTGAGGTCTACATAATGTTGATCATTCAACATAGCTTAATGCTGACAACACTTCTAGGAGTTGGACCCTGCCATTTAAGGTTTATCCATTTGTTTGTATCTTATGGATAAGCAATTGGTTGAGCAGACAGATTTGCCTTTATCAGCTTCCCTGCATATGTTGCCTTATGTTGGCATATCAGAGCATAAGCAAGGAAATAGCACTAGTAGTTACAGAGGACCCTTTCTGAGAAAGTAAGGTTGTAGATGGATCTGGTGTTATTATCCTCAGCTTGGATTAGTTTTTTTATGTTTTGTGGAAGGCATTAGCGTAATGTGTTTTTTACCTCAGCTACAACATTGTGCTTAACCTGATTCACCATAAGCAGCAGATAAGCTTACACGTACTATCTCACCTGACCTGAGAATAAACACCATTCATAAACTTGGGCAAAACCAATTGGGGTCATGCTTAACCTCTTAACAGGAGCCCAGTAATGGACTATAACTTTGGTGGTCGCTGGTCGCTGGTTACAGATGCAACAATTCCCATGTTAGGGTTCTGGAGATGATACCTGTGAATGCATGCATTGCTACCCTTCAGTGTAGCACAGATTAAGCCACCATGCCCATTGGTTTTAACTTTTACTTTATCCTTCATAATTTTGTGTGCCTTTCTTAGTTCTCCTTTGTCACATTACATTCAATCAAGATTTGCCTCTCATATTCTATTCAGACCTGGCTACTTGCATTCTGTGTACAGAATTGAGGTTAACACTTTAATCACAAGCTGTTGGACTTGGTATTACAATGTTCTGAAACTCTTGTTTTTATTTGAGAAACTCCAACTTTGGGGATAATGTTTGGGAAAGTAGTTTTCTGTGCCAGAGCATAGCGTATGCATGCTAGCACCCCCTGAATCTATCTTTCTCCTACCACAACAGAGGAGTAGATTTGTCATTTCAATGGGATAGGAAGAGATAGACTCGGGAAATGCTATCATACATTGCGCTCCCAGACGGAGTTAATTTAAAGTCTAACTTTCGTCATGGGACCTTATCAAATTAAGCTCCCATCCCTTTAGTCCTTATTAGATACCCATCTTTTAATATTGGCTAAAATGACATGGGGATTAGGATAGCAATACATTGATTCCTAAGCATGATAATTGAGAGGATTTTTTTTTTTTTTTTTTTTTTCATGTTGAGAAATTGAAGATAGATTAAGAAAGGCAAAGAAATTTCTTTTCCTATTATAAAGTGAGGAAGCTTAGAGGAATTTAGTTCGTAATTCCAGCAATCCTAAAGCCCAAATTCTCTTCAAGAAAAAACAAGATATAAATATATGCCAGTTAGATTCTCTTTCAAAAGAACAAAAAACACAAGAATTCTCTTTATTAAGAAAAATGACACAACTTATCTATAGTATGAATTCCTCCGCTTAAAAAGCTTCTAAAAGAACATAAAAAAACTTGGGATGGACATTCAAATTCTAGAGAAAACATCATGCAACCCAATGCACGAGGCTCTTACTATTGCAAGGTCTGGGAGGGTCAAGTCTGTTCGCAAAGAAACAAGAAAAAAAATGTAATTAATTGCTAATCGCATAGGCAATATACCAGATTAAGGATAAGGACAAAACAAAAAATCTCTGTTACCTAAAGTCAAGTTAGGCAATAACGAATCCATGAGTCATGCAATTTATTGATAAGCTTACCATCACCCACTCCTCATCAAACTAACTTAGGATTGAAATAATTTGCTTAATACTATTCCAAATCCAAGAACCATTCTTACTAGAAAAAGTTTGAAGCAAGAATATTTGATCGGGGAAGGTACTTTGCTTTTAAGTCTCCACCACAAAGCCATAGGGTTGGAGAGAACTCTCCAACTGAGCTTAATAAGCAAAGGTTAATCGTGAATATGGCTCAAATGGAAACCAAGCACCCTTGATTTTGAACCCTTTGAACAAGACCTTGTAAAGAAAGACTTTTAGCACGAGGAATAAACAAAAGAGTGTCTAAATAGATGTTGTCATATTTAATATCCTTCACTCCCAATTTCTAACAGATTTGGTTCCTCAACTCCACAAAGGTATTACAACTAAAGAAAATTCTGCTCTTATCGAAACTAACTTGTTGTCCAGCCAAATCCTGAAATAATTGGAGGATTACATTAATCAGGGAAATATCTTCCAAATCATTACGATAGAAAATAAAAGTGTTATCTGCAAAGAGCACATCAGTGATTTCAGAGGCAGATCTAGCAATTTCGATTTCCTTAAATAATTGAAGATCTCTATAGATCGATAAGAAGGAGGTCGACCCTCCATGGTAATACTAAAAAAGAATGGACTCAGGGGACATTCTTGTCAAATATTTCTAGAAAAAAACTCAATAAAGTCGTAGGAACTTCCTTTTGACTTGATTGAAATTGAACAAGAAGATATCGGATAACCCACTAAATCACACCAACAGCAAACAACATCAACATTCAAAATGTTACCTCAACGTAATAGGGTCGGTTCCATGCAAATTCCAAGCAAAGATGAGCGCAATGATCCATGCGAAAAGAATGAAGGGTTAATGCACTAAGTAATAATAATAATAATAAAAATCCTAAAAAACTTGAAAATAGCACCGAGAAAACCCCATTCAAATCGATCATACACTTTAGACATGTCCAATTTTAAAGCTACACAACCCCACCTCCCCTTACAATTTTAATGGTAATGGAAAATTTTATTAGTAATGATATGTTATCTGAAATCTGCTCGACCAAAAGCTGCGTGATATGGAGAAGCAAAACGATCTAAAAATCATTGAAGTCTTTTCGCTAGTAACTTTGACACTAATTAATTTACACGCAACTGTATACAGATTGATTGGCCTAAGATATTTATGGAGAAGGGTTATGTCTGTTTTAGAAAATAATAAGAGTATAATTATTTCATAAAGGTATAACAAAGTGTCTGAAAAAATTATTTGCAAAACTAATCACATCATATATTATAGTGTTCCAAAACCTATGAAAACAAATTGTTGATCGGGGGCTTTATAAGCCCCATTGCTAAACACAACACCTTTTACCTTTTTATCCGAAGGAAATGCAACTCATTTAAAATTATCATCTTGAGAAATCATTAAGGAAAACAAGTTTTCAATAAAATGAGGATCTAAAGGGTTGGAAGCAATGCATATAGAACGAAGATGATTAAGATTTTTTTATTTTTTTTACAATTAAATATCTTACACAAAATTGTCAAAGGAGTCTATTTATAAAATCAACGGAATGTCTCCGAAAGATTAATATTAGCTCTGGTATGTAAAACTTATGGTAAAACGTAGTCCTTTATACATGTATACACATTCATATCTATGCCTTGGAATCAATATTCCAAAAAACACATGATAAAACAATCATATGAACAAAATATTCAAAACATGTCCCTTTTGAGGTATCTTATTAGGTGAAACCTAAGACAACTAAAGCCCGTTTAATATCATGCAAATTAAATGAAATTAATGTTAAACGTGAAATATGGGTTTGATGGACATATACACAACATGGTCTTCAAGGGCTGTGTTGGTGTTTTACAACATATACCCGATGACCATGTGTTAAGCTGCCATTGGAATGCATACTCTTTGCAGCTTTCAATGGGCTGATCTGGACTCTGGAAGAAGGTTCTAGAATCCAGAACCAGACATGGGCTGAGTCCATGCTATTCAGATCGGAATAATTTGAAAACCTCTCATGGGCTTGTAGCAAGATTCTCAAGTTTATTAGAGCAAAAATTCCAAAAAATTGGATCAATCGAATAAGTGGATTTGAATTGAAATTGAATGCAAGCAATCTCCATTTTTTATCAATTCTGATGAGGACCAACTCGACCCTATTTCTGAGTCTGAAATCCTTGATTATTGATTCTGATTTCCGACTTCGGGTCCATTTGATTTTGTTTCTAGAAATGGTTTTTTCGTTTTTCTGTGCTCAGAAACGGAAAAACACCCCAAAAATTCGTTTGATTTTTCTATTTCGTTTCACTTGTTTTTTGAAACAGAAATAGAAATTTATGTCTATTTCTATGTCTAAATACAGGAATGGAGAAACAAGTTAGACTTGTTTTTCTATTTCTACAAACAATTGGAAGCGACAAAAACTGTGAAAAACCCGATACTTCACTCCACCTACCCAAACCCCCAACCTATTGTTGAAATTTCTCGCTATCCAAATGTGGTGATTTCAACCTGGTTGTGTGAAGCTCACAATTTCGGATTATCCTTCTAAAGCTCAACTCCATGAAGCACACATGCAACTCTAACATCGTGCTTTCACTGTTGAAAATGTTTCGGTAAACAGAAAAATCAAACACCTCTTTGCATTTTAAAAAATCATTTCTTAGCACAGAAACGAAAAAAATTATTTCTATTATTTCTATTATTTCTTGACACAGAATCAGAAGAAACAAAATCAAGCAGGCCCTTAATTTTTAAAACCATGGTGGATAGATATTCATCTCCATAACGGAGACGGGAGTTTTTAAAATAGCCGTTTGAAGTAGTTTTCAAGATTTAATTGGAGGGGCCACAAAATGATGGGAATCCATTATCTGGATTGAAAGGTTCATGAATTCATTATGGGCCTATCAATTCAATCAAAATGCCCGTATATGTCAGGTTTCGGCCCAATGTTTGGCCAGCATTTAAAACCTGAAATAAAACTGCTTGAGGAAGTCGTTACAAGTTGGAGTAAAAAAATTTAGAAAGAAAAATGAAATTGTTCTTACTTCGGTTATCTACTGAAGTCTTGATTTTTCTTAATAGCCACTGATTCCAAAGTCGATCCAGATTGGATCAATCTCATCAGCAGCAGTGATCCAGGTTTCGATTTTGTGTTTTTTAACCCTGATTATTAGGACAAACTCCAAGAAAAATGAATAGAATAAACCAACAGATAACATATACAGGGATTTAATGTGTTTCACACACCAATATGATATGCAACATACACTAGCAAAGTCATATATGGAGATCGTTCAAGAAAACTAGACTCCTAATTGGAGCTCTCTTTTGAAAACCCTAACTCGAAAATCCCCAAATCACTGTCTTTTTTACTTGCACAACAAGACAATTAAACAAATATATACTTCTTCAAGTCAGGTCGATCCATTGGTTGCATCTAGTTGGGTCATACTGCACCGTGGGACTTCACTCTTGCACCCCATACGAGATTAGTGATGGATTTGGGTTTGGGCCAAGTCCTCTGCTACCTTCTCATCTATCATCAAGCAAATTTTAAAATCATATCAATTCATTTACCCTCTCATCTATCACCAAGCACATTTTAGTAGTCTCTTATCTATCATCATGACCAAGTCCTACAAGCATAGGACGAGTGTTTTGGATTAGAAATGATTCATTCTACGAAGTATGTTGATTGTATTTATGCTCAAGTCGCAGAAATTCTGGCCGTTAGAAAGGCGCTACCATGAGCAATTGCTTATCAATTTAATAGTATAATCCTTGAACCTAACTTAATCATCATTCATGTATGATCCCTTGGCGCATTTCCTATATGGTTATATCACTGAAACTTGATATATATGAACAATGGGCCTCAATCTCAACCTCAACCTCAATTAATTTCCATGTAATAGAATTAGGTGCCATTTTTGAAAGAAAAAAAAATGGAGAGGTAGAGGTAAATGCTTGTATTTGTATCCAGTCTGGTGGGGTACTCACTAGCTCCCAAGTCCCACCTCCCCAATCCCAATTATCTACCGTTAGAAACTGTGTGGCCCCACTGTTTGATCTGTACTTTGCATGTCTGTCCAGGGTAATGGTCCCTAGCTATATCTTGTGATAACGTGTTAATGGACTTTGTGTGTCATGCTTACTATGTCAATATCATCAGTATAGGCGAGACCCGCGAGACCATCCGTGCACCTGCATGCGGCCCCAGAGTTAGAGAGAGAGAGATACAAAAAGATCCAAAAAGAAGATGAAAAAGAGGTTTGGAGTTCATGATGGGGATCTGACTGGAGACAGGGAGAGACGATTTGTGGCTTTTATGTTTTCTTCTTTGCCATGGAGAATAGACAAAATATAATTAGTGAAATCAAAATCCTCCCATTTATAAAACGGTTGTACTTTTTTATTTTACAGTTTTTAAATAGTATTAATTTCACGATTTTAAATGATTTTGATCGTAATTAATTTCATATGATTTTTAAATGGATAATAATCGATTTACTAATTTATTTACATGCTTATTAAAATTTACTTTGTTGATAAACACATCAATCTTATATCAAATTAAATGAGACATTGAACAAACAAGAATTTAACTACATAACTACATAATAGGAATAAATTATTGAATAGACTATTTGACAGCATCTATAATCCTTAAATCTTTCTCTAAATTAATCATTATGTTTTGTTAAAATAATCAAATATTTAATTGTTATTCGGGCTAATCGAATCGATTTTAATGATTTAAATGATTCGATTTTCATGATTTTAATTCAGTTTAAAACAAATAGATTAAACGATTAAAATGACCTGATCCATTTAATTAATTGATCTTAAACTTAAAATCAAAATCAAATCATTTATTAAATGATTGTACGATTTTGATGTAAATAAATCAATTCATTTTAATAAATAATTTCAATTTTAAATTCACATCCTTAACCACCACATTCGATCTTTTTTGTATTTAAGTAATAAAAGATATTTGAGGAATAAAAGCCTTTCTTCGGTCACTAGTATTGGTACATGGGACCTGTAATTGATTTCTAACTTCCGTCTACATCTGGGTCTAGCTAGCTGGATTTCGTAGGGGTCTGGTGTGGTCACATGAAATACATGACCTTTTTTTCTTTGCAGAAATTCCGTACCCTCGTTTTTACCTAATATATGTATCAGACATTTAGGTGCCGTTTGATAACACTTCCTATTCCTGGAGAGTGTTCTTTTACAGAAGTGTTCTTTTTCGATTCCATGCTGTGAAGACACTCTGGGGGAATAGAAACAGCGTTTGGTAAAACTATTTCAGAAATGGCTTTAGAACAGGAAAAGAACAGAAACAGCGTTTGACAAACACTTCTATTCCGGGGGAGTACAATAATGAAAATTCACTTTTGAACAATGATAATGATTTGTAAAATACTAACTTGAAGGGGTCAAATTGGTGACAGATAATGATTTGTAAAATACATTGCATTTATTAATATTCTCATATTTCTTGGCATTATTGGTTTTGGAAGGCTGTTGCCAACATAGAACGAGCAGTCATGAAAGCATTGGAAAAGCAGTACAGTGAAATTCTAATGCCTCTGAAAGATAGCATCCCCAAAAAACTTGGAATGCATGTGCAGAAACTTACAAGAAGACAATCCACAACACTTTATTCTGTTCCTATTCAAGTAAGAATAGAAAACTTGCTTCTTAGTTCCAGTCTATTTGGGAAGACAGAAACTTCAGATTTACATGTTTTGTAGAACGTCACTTAATAGAATTTCATGCATATGGCAGTTGGGAACATTCCTGAATACCATCAAAAGAATTCTCGATATTCTGCACTGCAGAGTCGAGGATATATTGAAGGCTTGGGCCTCATGTCTACCGATCATTGGAGAGAAAAAGTTAATTTTTGGGGAACAAATGAATGGAATTACAGTTATGCTAAGAACAAAGTACACGGCTTAAAAGAATACTCGAGGAAACCAAGGAAGCAGATGGGGAAGCTGAGGTTCGTGAAAGGATGCAAATGCTAAGTTCACAACTCATAGATTCCATTACAAACTTGCATGAGGTCTTCTCAAGCAGGATTTTTGTTGCAATATGTCGTGGGTTCTGGGACAAGATGGGTCAGGTAACAGGGACATGCAATATCCTTTCTAGTTTTATGCATTACATTTCAGAAAATGAAAGTTGAAGTTTTAGTGTTTTTTCTTGTGGTATGCTAGACTGTTTTGAAGTTTCTGGAGAGCAGGAAAGAGAACAGAATCTGGTATAATGGATCTTATTATGCTCTTGGGGTAAGTCATCTATAAAGCCCACATATTGCAGGGCAGTTTTAAGCCATCTCCCAAACGTCATCAAAGTATTTTGGGGAATCTGATATCTGAATTGTTTACAAGTTAGGAGGCTGTTCATACTGTTTGGCTTATAGATTCTTGTCCACAGTTAGGAGGCTGTTCATACTGTTTATGTTGAGACTTGCAATTGGCTTACAAGTTAGGAGGCTGTTCATAGTGTTTGTCATATAGATTCTTGTCCACAGTTAGGAGGCTGTTCATACTGTTTATGTTGAGACCTTCATGATACAATGAACAGAACTATAAGCTAGGCAATAACAAGTGGACTTCTTTCTTACCTTTGGTCGCAGATTTTGGATGACACTTTTGCTTCCCAGATGCAGAGATTGCAAGGAAACGCCCTGCAACTGAAAGATCTTGAGCCCCCTCGTTCAGTAATTGAAGCTCGTTCTGTTCTTTGCAGAGACACACAAAATACAACTGATGCATCCAATTACTTCTATTTCTAGTAGCATGAAATTTCAATTTCTCAGCGAAGGAGTGTGCAGAATGAGCTTTCACCTCTCATTGCAGCTGAATTTGTGACCAGATGTTCCATGTTTCAGTGTTTCTGATTCATTTCTTGTACAGCCTGTAGCTCCATTTATTTTCATTATCATTTCTTTTGTAATGAGAAATAAAATTAACACTGAAAAGGTAAATCTGTACTTTAGAACATTATTAGTTGGCTAACCACATCTAATTTGCAAAGCCATCATAGTCAACACTTTTGCTTCGTTGATAATGCCAAAACAAACTACATTTTTTACTCACTAACACCACTAAACTAACATTTTTAATCATTAAATCCACATTTAACTAAGTCAAGGCAGGGAAGCGGCGAAGGAGAGAGAGGGCACCGGGCGATCGACCTGCAACCGACCTGCAACCGAGAGAGAGATACAGGGAAGCGGCGAAGGAGAGAGAGGGCAGCGGCGACGACACTGCGCCCAACCTGCGACCGAGCGAGAGAGAGACAGTGAAGCGAAGGAGAGAGAGGGCAGCGGCGACGACACTGCGCCCAACCTGCGACCGAGAGAGAGAGAGACAGTGAAGCGGCGAAGGAGAGAGATGGCAGCGGCGACGCACCTGGATACACAACCTGCGACCGAGAGAGAGAGAGGGGGAATCGGCGAAGGAGGGACAGGGCAGCGGCGACGCACCTGGATACACAACCTGCGACCGAGAGAGAGAGAGAGGGAATCGGCGAAGGAGAGAGAGGGCAGCGGCGAAACCTGAGAGTGAAAACCTGCAATACAGGACTTGGGGTTTTTTGATCGTGAGATGGAGAAAAGGGTTTGGGGGTTTTGAATAGGGAATTGTTCTTTTAAGTTTATAGAAGAATAGAAAAGCAACTTTTTGGTACTCTTGCAATGTATTCTTTTCTCATTCTTTTTCATTGGTTCATTCCGGGGGAATACAAAAATGAACCGGACGTGCCAAACATATTTCTGTTCTATTTGCATTCCCGCAGAATAGAAGAACACCAGAAACATTCTCCCAGAGTGTTATCAAACGGCACCTTATGGTCCGTTTCTGTTTTTTTGGAACAAAAAGTGAAAAAAAAAACTGAAAAAACGAAATTGGACGGAACTCCAAAATGGAGTTCCGTCTTCCCAGTTTCATTACATTTTACAAAAAAAAAATCTCGATAAAAATCTGAAATTTTAAAACACCATTTTTTCGTTTAAAAACTGTGTTTTGACACAGAAACTGAAATTTTCATTTTTTACACGAAATGGCGTTTCTGGAACAGAAACGATACCAAATGGGCCCTTAGTCTTTGCCAATCGAGCTACCCTTGGGGTTAGTTAGGCTCTGTACTGTAACGATTCTGTTTTTTTAACAGATTTTGGGGCTAGCACACTTTTTTGCATTTCTATTTTTTTGGAGTGATTCTGCATCTTAAATGTTGTATGGTAATCGCAAAAAAAAATTGATTTTGTAACCTTAAAGAAACAGAAACATGTATGGTTCGTACTTAACAGAATCGTTTCTGTTAGAAACCAATATTTACATAAAGTGTCATATTCACCATGGGTGTCAAAGTTGTGATTTTTAAATAAAATCTAAGGATAGTCAATGGTTTTTTAATAAATTCTAAGTTATGAAAATCATTATTACCCAAATAACTTAAGTTGAATGAGACAAATAAGAATATCTCCATATCAACAACATGGTGTTCACTTCAAATATGAAATATTTGGCCGTGTTTCCTTGCCATATGAAATATGAAATGTTTCAACAAAAATATGATCTATCATAATAACATAAAAGTATGAACAAGAATAAATTCAAGGGAAGACATAATTCTTAAAGTATTTAATTATGAACTTAAGGGCATAAATTAGGTCTTCCAACTTAATTCTTAACTGCAAAACATGTCCCACTACTTCAAAGTTTAAATCCAATCATCAAAATGTAATCATGTAATTTGAGCCATTCCGGCTTTAACAGTTAACTCATTTGCAATCTTTTTCCTGAGATCATCCATCTGTCTTCTTCTTTCTGCTAAGCTTATACTAATGTGAGCCGGTGGTACATAATCTTGAATTTCTTCAGGCTCCTCATTCCACCAATTTGTACCGAGCAACAAAGAATCAAGGAGACAAAGATGAGTGAAGAAAAGGAGAAGGGGAGAATCGCCTGATCCTGTCTCTCCCAACGATGACGCTTGAATCTTTGCAGTACTGCCAGAGCCTCCAGACCCTCGACCTGTCCAATAATTAGCAATAGAAAAAAATATCAGAATAGTCATAATTTAAAGAAGTATACTTGAATTAGGTTTCCTAAAATCCGTAGGAAAACTGAGAAATAAAAAGAGCTGAAATTAGTAGTTATAGTAACCCACTAGATTATCCATCCTTTTCCCCAAATAATAATATAGCATAACAATCTAACCAAAGGTGATTATGAAACTTTGCTCACTTTGACAGATTATTGATCATTTTTAGGATACCAGTCATTTGTTGATAATTGAAGTGTTAAGAAACCTCAGAAGTCTAAATATCTCTTGGAACTTAAGATTCAATACTGCAATTCATAATCAAATTAAATTTTATTTCATGAAATGTTGAATATTTATTTTACTGCAAGTGTCTTCTACACAAAAACCACTAAAAACCTACCAAATCTCCCCTCCCCATTGAAAAAAATGTATCCTTATAATTCCTTTTGGAGGCTGCTTAACAGAGTGCTTTTGAGAATAAGTTGGTGTTCTTAATAGTGTACTATTCTAACATACTCTTCTTCTTGGACAATATTATACTCTCAGAAAAAAAAAAAAGGCCATTGAGAAGTCTGCAAGGATTGTTCACTGCCTGGATGAGCAGCATAGTTTCAATGAGCATCACTTGTTCCATTGCTGTACAATCATTTAAAGTAAATAAGCACTTATATAGATGCAAAATGAGAAAATATAAACAGCTATATATAGGGAAGTGAAAACCAAGGTTTCATCCACAATCAATGGGTTGACCCATAATATTTGCATCCTGATGCGTGCTTCCAGGTACATGGTGAACAACAGTTTGGGAACTCTCCTTTGAATGTTCTGAATTTAATGGCCAGACAGAAACTGAAAGGTTCTAAGGCATTTCATATCAGTGCAAGAGCTTATTATTTGGCTAAAAGAAAGTGAAATTTGAAAGCTAAACTACAGTTCAAAGACACCCTTTATAACAGTGGAACATTCTTAAGACGATCCCTCTTTCTGTTACTCCAACAGATTCTTAATCGTTAATCATATGATTGATTAGAAAACTGTTTTCCTGTCACCTGCATCAAATACAACTTTTAATCCAGTCTAGCTGACTTTAGAGTTTTGATGCAAAACTTCCCAGTTTCTGCAAAATACCCTTCGCACTTCTATATCAAACTTGAAAGAGAAAGGTTAAATTACTTGCAATCACAACCAAAACAGTTTAACAAGAATCCCCTGCCATTTCTGGGGAGAAAGTGTGGTTTGATGATTAGAAGTGTGAAAAACTCTGTTTTGTTATTAGAGACACCTAAAGCTAACAAAATTCTGACATGGGCATGATCACATCAAATCTCCAAATCGAGAATCAAGAAGGATGGTGTACCTAAGTAAAACTAAAGTGAAGAAAAGAATGAAGCTACTCTTTTATGCTAGGGTTTCAGCCTCAAACCAGATAATGCATCATCATCTGACTCATATCCGAAACTGATTTCATTATCAAAACAAACAGGAACACAGGGCCAGAGGACGTGTTCATCAAGGTGATATGAGAGGAGGAGGGAGAAGAGATCAAGAAAGAAAGGGAACGAGAGTGAGAGAAAGAGAAAGAGAAAGGGAACGAGAGTGAGAGAAAGAGAAAGAGAAAGAGAACGAGAAAGAGAAAGAGAGAGAGAGATCTTCGTTTACCTTGAAGATGGTAGATCGAGTGGTAGACAAGAAAATTTGTACTGAGCAGAGCTTCTCGCCTCTCGCCTCCTTCTCGCCTCCTTCTAGCTCTCGCCTCCTTCTCGCTCTCGCCTCCTTCTCCTGCAACTGTTGGATTTGGTTAGGGTTGCCTCCTTCTCGCCTCTCGCCCCCTGCAACTGAAAATGGAGTTAGGGTTCGTGAAACATAGCAATGTTATGTTTTGAGGGTAATTTCCCCTTTTACCCTCATAACTATTAAAGTGATACCTATTTCGGCGCCTTTTGCTCAGAATGAATTCTAAAAGTGAAAAACAAGTATTTTTTGCTCCAAAAAATGGATTCAAAAGTCTCATAAGTGCCCGGTTCATTTCAAAAAAACAAGAAATTGAACCGGGCTTTCCATACAGGTTTTACCTCATTTCTGTTTCAAAAAAATAAAAAAACATCAGAACCCATTTTTTAGAATGTTACAGTAGAGAGCCTTAATTGTACATTATGATCCTCATATCCATCATTTTCTCCCAACATCTTTAAATATGATTTTTGGAGTACACGACTACATGACTAATATAACAGAATCACCAGCCACTCTTTCAACACGGAAACACAATAGTGGGGTCCAACAAGAAATGAATGAGACAAAGCCCCCACCCCACCAAAAAGGCAAAAACCAATGGATTACAACTTTAGTTAAAACTAGGTTGTGTTGGGTAGTGTATAAATCCCTACCGAGGACCGACCAAGTACAAAAGGGCGAAGGAAGCCGTGTAAGAAATCCCCGTCGATAGGCACTTGAAGGGGAGTGCACACGTTAGAGGAGCTCTCATGGCCTGCATTGCCTCTCTCTGTTATCGAATCCCGTTCTCTTTCGCTTCTCTCTGCAATTCCTCTCTTTCCCCTATTCGTCGAACCAAGATCACTTTGTTTACAAGTTCTTTGAATTTTAGTTTGAACTCGACCGTAGTTTGCTCTCGTTCTTTGACGGTGAGTAGCTTCACTTGGGATGACGTTTTCCGAATTTCCCAAGAGGAGGATGCATCAGATGATTCCTTGAACCTTCAAGGATACTTCGAAAGGATCAGTGCCTGCAATCGTGGTTCCGTAATTCTCTCTCTCTCTCCAATTTTATAGTCTTTTTGAATGAGTTGATCTTTTAATTCGTTTACCAAAGAAGAAAAGTTTATCAATTTTTGCCTCGCTTGCTTACAGGAAATGCAGTCTGAGTTCCTTCCTTTTGTTATTGAAGAACGAATCGTTGGATATATCCATAACGGGTATGTGACGCTATTTGAAGAATTCGTATTTCCTAAAAGCTTTGCTGTCACAGAAATGGAAAGATATTGATTCTTCTCTGTTAATAATCTCATTTAGGTTAATGCAGCTTTGCAGACCATCTCAGGAAGTTCAATTATGTGTTTGTTTTTGGGGAAGATAATTCGTACAGTAGCCATTGTCGTGGCTATGTCACTCTACATCCATTACTTGGATCACCAGAGGATAGAACAGGAGCAGTCGGAGATGTAATCAAATGCTTGGGAGAAGGATTGATTCCAGGTATACGAAATGAGGTACTTCTTGTGATCAGGTTTGTAGTGCTTGCTGTTTTTTCTCATCTTAACGGTATCATGTTCGTAGCAGTTGATCTAATTGAAGAAAAATAACCCCTAAGTTCTAGGTGCCTTCTTGACAATCAGTAATCTAACTTGCTAGTAAGAATACCTCATGAGTTCTCCACTTCAGTAAAATCTCCATCTATAATTGAAATTATGAAATATTTAGTTGCTTCTATCTGAAACTCAACTCAATTTTCAAGTTGGTAATTTTTTTTTTTGCCTTTGTTTTGCTAACTATTGTTTATGTCGATCTGAATCAGCTATACCCTGTGAAATCATCATTTGACATGCCAATATTTTTCTCTTTAGAACGTGCAGCTGCTCCCTACTTTGGGATAAAGGTCTGTTATACCAGACATAACATGATTCTTCTTCTTCACTTATTATGCTTAATTTTTTCTTAAGATCATTTATTGGAATTATCAATTTTTCCTGAGAACACCTGTTGGAATTATGGTTGTTTGTCCCCCCCCGCCCCCTTTTCAGATAGATTATTGGGATTTTGGTTTATTTTAATGAAAAAAGAAGAATTTCAACAGATTGATCACCTTATATTTGATAGAAATTGATCTTTGAGCATTGAATCTGAAGATGGAAGAATGCACAACTTTGGGTTTATAGAGTGCAACTGGTTTCCAAATAATTTAATGATAATGAGAAACTAACTATTATTCTGTCCAAAGTTAAAATATTATCATTTTCCTCTAGTTTAAGTCTGTAAACTGTTGGCTGAAACAAGGGGAAGATCATGAGCATGTTACTTTGAGGATCATTGTACTTGAAGCTTTTTTTTTTTGGATAAATAAATAAATTTACCGGGGAATTACCTAGATCCACTATATAAGAAAATAAATTACAAAATAAGTAGGTTTCAAATTTTGTTTACATTGACTAGTTTCAACTTTGAAAATATTTACTCAATCCCCAAAATTTGTTATTGTTCGTGCGGTGCAAGAAAAAATAAAAGTAAACTTCCTTAAATACCCCAACCTCAATTCATTTATTTTTATTCAATTCATTTTTAATCGCATGTGGGACCTACTTCCTCATGCCCTCTCCTCTTCCGCCTATGGAATCAAGTATTGGTATCGGATCGGCCGTATTGGATTGGTATCGGCTGAGATTGATCCCGATACCTGACCAATACTGAGACGCGTATTGGTATAGTCCTGGGTATCGGATACCAATCCGGATCTGCCTATCCGATCCGTTAAAAAAACATTTTTTAAAACTTAAACTCAGATGACCAAGAGAGAGAGTGTGTGTCCTTTTAGGGTTTTCAGTTCAACTGTCTGAGAAGGAAGGAGAGGTAGCAGCGCTGCACAGTTAAATTATGGGGAGATGTCGAAGAAGAACAACTTATCGCGATAGAAGAAACAGTACAAATTTGACCTACAAAGAGAGAAAGAAGAGAAAGAGAAAAGGCAAAAGAAATTACAGGTGAAAAAGAAGGGTTCGGGTGGCTTTCAAGATGGGAAGAAAAAGTGAAGACCAAATTGACAGCGTTGGCGAAGGCTAAATCTGCCCAAGCAATGGAGGTTGGCAAATAAATTTCAGTTTTTGGAAATGGGTATTGTTCAAATAGTACGATCTCTTTTGGAGTTTTGGGTTCTAACTACATTCTCACTTTGTAACGTAAACAAGGAAATTTCCAATTTTCTAATGTTTTACTGGTTGATGTTTACATTTTAACTCTAATAGGAAAATTTAACAATTTCATGGCAAAGGATGATATTATCAGCAATGCTTCTCCCAGCAATGAAAGTAGATTGGTTAGGGCTCACAAGAGAGTCAATGACTTTACCAATCCCAGTGGCTAGGATTTTGGCAGTAAACTTGTAAAGAAGATTACAAAGGGAGATTGGTCTGAAATCATTCATAAATTCAGCACTTTCTTTTTTAGGAATGAGGCAAAGGAAGGTGTGGTTGATCCTCTTGATCTAGGAAGGATTGAAGAAGAAGCTCCTAACAGCCAGAATGAGGTCATTGCTGATGATGTTCCAGCAAGAAGAAAAGAAGCCCATACTGAAGCCATCGGGGCCAAGGGGCTTTATTGGCCTTATGAGAGAGGACGGCAGAAAGAATTTCCTCCTCAGAAGGAATGGAGGTAAGAGAAGGAAGGAGTTCCTCAAGAACAAATTTGTTGAGGTGGGGGGAATAGGAGGGGGGAGGTGGGTAGTGTGGGAGAAGATACCAATAAAGTGGGAGACAACTTCAGTTTTGATTTCCTCAGGAGTGAGGAGAATAGTGCCAAAAGGAGAGATGAGCTTAGGAATGGAGTTCACATTGGATCTAGCTTTGAGGGAACAATGGAAGAACGCAGAGTTAGAGTCCCCAAGGTCAAACCACTTGATGCGGGCTTTTTGACGGAGGAAACTCTCCTCTTGGGCAAGAAGCAAGGTAAGATCAGCAGAAGTGGCTTTCTCTTCCAGGGTCAGGATGGGGTTGTGCAAGTCGATCTGGATTTTGGATTGGATGGAGAGGAACTTGTCACGGCAAGAGGAGATACGGGAGGAGATATTGGAAAAGGTGGAGGAATTCCAGAGTTTAAGGGCAATTTTAACAGATTTAAACTTTTTGGCAAAAGCAAGAAGAGGAGAGGGGGAGGGAGGAGAAGGAATGGACCAGGCATTCTGGACAATGGAGAGAAAGTAAGGGTGCGAGGTCCAAAAGTCGAGAAGAATTTGAAGGGTTTAGGGACGAAGGAACGGAAGGGGAGAACATGGGTGTCAATGGGGCTATGGTCAGAGATACCTGGGAGATCAAAGCAGGCATGGGAAGAAGGAAAGGAGTCCAGCCAAGCTTTATTGACAAGAGCCTTACATGCAACACGAAGATTTCTAGCTCTTCGGTTGTGCCAAGAGAGCTTGGTGCCAGACCAGTGGAGTTCACTAATGCCAAGATCGTCAATGTAGTCATTGAAGGCATCCACAGCAAGGGGGTCAACTGGGTCTCCCCCGTGCTTCTCATGATTGAAGCGAATGACATTAAAGTCACCTCCAACCCCCAAAGGTCTCGAGCCCATAGAGGGGGCAAAAGAGAGGAGGTTCGACCAAAGGGGGAGACGAAGAGGGGCAAGGTTATGGGCATAGATGACCGAGAATAAACAAATGAAAGAACCAAAAGAGTGAGAAATGGAGAGATGAACAACTTGATCAGTGGAGGAGAGAGTAGAGATGGAGAGCAAAGAGGGGTTCCAAAGGATCCAAATTCTACCATTAGGGCTATGAAGGTAGTTAGCAGCAAAGGATCAGAAGGGAGCAAGGGATGAGCTGATGAGGCAATACGAGAAGCATTGGCCTCCAGGACACGAGTCTCTAGGAGGTAACAGAGATTAGACTTGGAGGAGCGGATCCGGGATCGAATCTCAGCTTGCTTGGCCAAGGAATTAAGCCCTTGAACATTCCAAATAGTCCAAGGAATCATGAGGATCTGGGGAAGAAGGCATCAAGTGCTCAATAGGGCGGGAGGAGAAACCTGTTACGGTGTGCTTGGATGAAGGTTTAAGGGTAGACTTAGCAGCAGGATTGGGTTTGGGGTTTTGAGTGACTTTGGAGGGCAGAGAAGTTTTGGAAGAGGACTTCTTCTTCGAGCCCTAGGAAGTGGTAAGGGGGGAAAGTGGAGAGGAGGGGGCGGGGTTAGGAGAGGGAGCTAGGATGGTGCAAGTGGGGAGAATAGGGGAAGGGGGGGTGGTAAGGATAATTGGAGTGGTTTGGGTGGTGTTGTTGGGAGGAACCAAGGGTAAAGGAATGGTAGAAGGGGTGGCTTGTATAGGGGGAGGAGCAGGGAGAGTAGCTCCAGTAATACCCATAGCCTGAGAGGGGCAGGGCAAGTCTGTAGTAGTGTAAAAATTTGTTGATGAAGAGGCCTTAGGATCAACATTGTGAGGAGACCCATGGGGGCCAGCATGGAGAACCCAATCAATTGACAGTTGAAACAACACCAGGGAGGTTGTCTCAGTAGATGGGAAGACAGCAGGGCCTTCCAAGGCCAAAACCTGAGAGGAGGAGACGAGATTGGCAGTCATAACTTCTTCACTTGCATCAGGACTGATCATGGGATCAGAGTTGGTAATCATATCAGAGGTTGGGGGCTGGTGACAACCGGCAAGGGAAAATTGTCTCTGGAGGGGTATCAGAGAAGTCATCGAGCAAGGCAGAGCTGGTCTGCGTATGTTGAACAGAGGCGGCATCAATCGCAATAGAGATTCTAACAGGAACAGAAGGGTCCGCGGAGACATTAGATTTCGGTGAGGGGCTCATGGGAGCCACTGTAGATTGCGTCAAGGAGCTCATGGGAGCTACAGGAAGCGAAGGCAACGATGGCTAAGAGCACAGGTACTCATGCGTCGACGAACCGAGAATGGGGAGGTCGTCAGAGACCACAGCTGGCGGCGAGATGCTTACGAGAGCAGGGTAGACCGGAGGCGGCAATGTCGTATAGCAGGAGACTGATGGTTGAGAGGGATAGGTGATGGGAGTGTCGGGTAGAGATGAAAGAGGTAGTGGGTCAGATGGGTTAGGCCTGTAGGAGGAGGGAAAGGCGAGTCGGGTCAAAGTGTTGGAGCCAGGGGTGGAGAGTTGAATCAGGTTATAGAGATTACCCGGGAATAATGGGTGGTCCGAGGAAAACTTGGAGAAAGTGTTCAAAAGCTGGACCAGGACAAAATGGCTCAAAGGGTAGAAAGGTGGCACGGCTGGTTCAGCGGTTTGATTTGGTTCAGATGGCTCAGGATTAGACCAAGGAAATAAAACACGATTAGGTTGGGAGGATGGAAGGAGGAGGGGGAGGATGATGTCACACCCAATTGAAGAGTGTCAGCAGGGAGAGGAAGCAGAGGGGGAAGGGGAGAACTGGAGGGGACCGATTGTAGAGGAAGGACGGCAGGCGTTGACATGCAATAGGGACCAGGGATGGAAGCTGCAGGGGTGACAGAGGGGCAAGACAGAGATCGAGAGACAGAAGTGGAAGGATTTTCGAAAGCTTCATCAGCGACATCAGAGGGTGTCAAAACCGAGAAAGGGTCATGACCGACGGTTAATGGAGAGTCCAGCAGATCAACTGATTGAGATCCATCCCTATTTCCGGCAGTATCACTGACATGCGAGTATGCCGATGACAGATTAGTGTAGAAATGCAACCCTAAAACGATGCAAAAGATAATGGAAAAAACAAGAACAAGCAATGCGCACAGATTTACGAGGTTCAACAAGATTGCCTACGTCCCCGATGAGATGAGATCCTGCTTCACTATCAATGGAGAATAGGGTTACAACGCTCTTCCTTCACACCTCTCAGTATTGCTTGCATTACAGAGAAAGAAACCCTCGCTACAATAGTAGGACCGCAGTCCTGCCTGTCGAGGCGCTGCACCAGTATTCCCTGGTTAAACTGTGACGGAATACAAGACATCATACACCAACAATTAGGGCCTTCTACATCGATAATTTCCTTGTTTGCAGCATTAGTTCCGACAGGTTCAGCGACAGCCAAACTAACCGGCGGCAGAATGGAGGCTTCGACAGTATTATTCTTCTTTTTTTTCTTTTCTTTTTTTCCTCCTATACATCTGCACAGTGAATTGGGGCTCGCTTGCAGCAGTAGCTGAGAGAGAAGGCTGAGATGGATCATCAATCACTGGTTTGAATTTAATGCACAGAGCAGTAGTGTGCCCAAAGCATTTGCAGTGGGTGCATGTAGGAGGCAGCCAATCATATTTTACTTCTTGGTCAAAGGAGAATCCTTCACCATCCATTACAGTGATCGTAGAAGTGAGGATCTGATCAGCCTGGACTTCAATACGCACTCTAGCATAAGACAGCCGGTCCATAACCTTAGTTCTCTTATCGGAGTGCAATGGTTTGCCAGTGATGGAGCTAATGAGACCAGTGACACACCAGAAGTGAAGGGGAAGATTGGGGAAGATGACCCATAAGGGAATGGATTTAGGCTTAGATACAGAGAAGGAGAGATATTCATCCCATTGATGGAGGAAAATAGGTTTTTTACCAACATACCAAGGACCTCCGTCAATGGCAGCAGAACGATCAATGGAGGTAGCGAAGTTGAATACAAAAGTTCCATTTTCCAGCATGAAGATGGAAAGAGAACCAGAGGGCTTCCATTGGTTCAGGAGGGAGGTCTACTGCCAAGGAAGGAACCAACAATACAATTGTTCCATTTGGAAATTTCAGAAGCGAGTAGACCAGGAGGGCAAAGACCAACAGTGGTGGAGTTGATAGTGGCCGGAAGGTGGAACGGCCAGCAGTGGGAGGGAGAGGAGAGGAGGAGGATGAGGAGGG
>NC_056558.1:32090173-32101463 GCF_013358625.1 Macadamia integrifolia
TGGGGGAAAGGATTGATGGCAGAATTTGGAAAAATGGTGTCAAAAGGTTTTTTTTAGGTTCAGGTTTTGTTCTGATCTGCAGGGTATTTTTGAATCGAGGAACAGATAAGAGATTTCCTTGAGGGTGGAGGTCTCTCTCAAGATAAGGTGCTAACTATTCATCAAACGAAAAGAAGAGGATTTAGTGATGGCTAATTGTTGCTTAAATGCTAGTTACATGTTGAAAGAATGAATATTTTTTCTTTATCTTCTCTTTCTTTTGGGGATGCATGGTGCTCACCTCTTTCTTGATTGCAAGGTGGCTGGTGTGATATAGTGTTCTTTCTCTTATAGCCTTACCACCTCTTTTGCTTGTAATTCAGCCGTACAAAATTAAATTATTAGGTGGTCCTACTTCAGGTAGCTGTTTAATGGAATCTTTTCTTGGAAAGCACTCTGAGGCTATAGAAATGTCTATTTTAACTAGGAGTGTATGCTGCGCTGTACTCTTTCTCTTCCATTGGATTACTAGATTCTTCTAACAAACTAGTTATTTATGAAAAAAATTGGTGGACTAGAATGGTCCCCAGAGGCAATTCTTCAACTGGCACTGAAAATTAAGTTATTAGTTTCAAATATGGTTTATATAGTTTGGAAATCATCATTCAATATCTAGGGTTCTTATGAAGAAACAGATCCATAGGTTGAGCAGAGTTCAGGGTGAAAGTAATCTACAAGGTTAGTGGTTCATGGATTAGGTTTTCAGTGTGGAGAGTTCGGCATTTTTGTTTGCTTGTGAACTTGGGATTGATTTCACAGTCCTGATGATCTTCCTTATGTCCATGCTATGGTTCATTATGTTTGTGAGTAACAGGTAAAGTCAGTACCAGGTGTTTTGTTTGTTCCATGGAGATAGCTCTTCTAAAGAAAACCATTTTCTCTAATTGCTAAAATTTACACTTACCTTGCTTTCTTACCACTAAATTCATAAAACTCCAGTGCGCCTTTGTCGTCGTTTTTGTTTCCTTCTTTTGAAAGTCTAAAATTTGAGATGATAATTACTTTGGTGAATGCTTCAGTTTGAGACGATAATTACTTTGGTGAATGTTTCATTTTATACAACTCAAAACATATTTAAACTTTTGGCTTCAAGTTAATGTCTAGATTCTTCTACTCCTTCAAAGCTTTGCATGAATTGTTTCTCAAGCTCATGTTTCTGTTAAAATTTATTTCCTTTCTTCTTTCCCCACCATCCCCCTCCTCTTTTTTGACCCCCTTTTTTTTTTTTTTTTATGTTTCTTTGAGAATAGGCTTATGGTGTGCATATGAATGGCTACGTTGATAGGGATGGGAAGAAATTTCTTTGGATAGGAAAGAGAAGTGAAGTGAAACCCACTTTTCCCGGAATGCTAGATCATCTAGTTGCTGGAGGCCTGGTATGTAAAAATTGTGTATTTAACTTTTAAGTATTAATAGTATGTCCCCGTTCCTTGTCTTCAACATCATAATTAAAGCAAAAATTCTGTAGATTATTCCTATGTCAGTGATAGTTTGCTTACCGTTTCTGCCAACTATCTTAACTAGTCTAGTTTAAATAATGTCGAACCCATCTTTTGGGTATTTGCAATCACTTTCACTTTTGGATGAAGAATGGCTTGGAATAGATAATAGAAACTGAACGCACAAAATCTCATAACCACTGTCAGTGAATCCATGATTCCCTACCAGATGGGTGGCAAAAGTCCAGCTTCAGTAGGGTTACTTATCCTATACTTTTACTCCGTACTCCCTACCTTGTAATACGTGAGATCCTACTGCCTACTCATGGCCATGTGACTCAAGCAAACTTGTTTCTTGACACAGTACATAAGAAGCTAAGCTAGGAAAGGTGTTCATTTTTTGTTGTTTGTTTTAATGTTTTCAAAAAACATTTGAGGGAACAATCAAGAAGTCATGCTTCTCTAAATTTCAGGGGCAATATATACCATGGAAAAAGCTGTTGGGAGGAGTATTTCCATCGACTCAAATTTGATGCAAGAACAATTGAGATTTGAACTCATGAACTGCCTGTGGTGCAACGGTTAAGCTGCACTATTGCAACATGTTGGTCAGATGTTCAAAACTTGTAAATAGCCTCTTCTGCGAAGCAAGGTGTAAGGCTGCATACATTTGCCCTTCCCAAACCCTGCAGTAGTGGAGCGTTGTGCACTACATTGCTCTTTTTTTTTTCTTTTTTTTTTTTTAATTTGTGCCCGGACTTCTGGTTGTCATATATTTTAGGGTTGAGAATGTTATGCCTGCATTGATAAGTTTGAGAAGAAGTTAGATTGAACTTGTTTGATAGAAGGAATCCTACTGTTGTCTTGAACTAGAGCTAAAGAGGTCTACAAGTAACTGTCTTTGCCACAAAACTTGAGTCAACATGTTCTTTTTTACTTGATAATGTTATGTGTTTCTCAAATTCTAGACCCGCTTCAACAAAATTTGGTGGCAACCCGAATGGGATTTTTTTTTTGTAAGTTTTGCGATGGTAGCAGAGGGAGCCCATCACTGATCGTGCTCCTGTAGTATGGTACGACCCGATGGATTGATCCGATTTGGAGGAGTATTTATATGTCATGATGTCTTGTTGCGTAAGTGAGTGAGATTTGGGGTTTTTCGTTTTAGGGTTTTTGGGCGAAAGGTTATTGTCGAGAGTTTGGGTGTTCTTGAGAGATCTCCATTGTAATATTTTTTTCCAACATAGTGAATCATATTCTTCTTCGCCCGAGGACGTAGCACACCACATTGGTGTGTGAACCTTGTTAAATCTGTGTTATCTTGTGCAAATCTATTCATTTTTATTCATGTTTCTTGGTGTTTGTTCTAGCTGATAACTTATAGTTACAGTCATTCAGCTGAGCAGTTTGCCAAGAGTCTAGATTTATTTTTCTTTTTGTCACTTGACTATCGTTCATTAATCTAACTTGACCTTTTTCTGTAGCTCATGTTGTTTCCCATTGTATTTGCAGCCTCATGGTATCACCTGTAAAGAGAACCTTCTGAAGGAGTGTGAAGAGGAAGCAGGAATACCAAGATCAATATCCAGTGGGTATGTTTTCCTTTGAAGCTACCCAATCAGGTAGTCCTCCGTGATATTGAAAATTGATTTTATATACAAATGTTTGGGTGCATTCACGGAAGTGAACTCTCATTAATAACTAGAATTTATGTTACTTTTAAATCGAGTTGTACAATAAGTGATTGCTCTTCATTTTTCTTGCATAATTGAGATACAATTCAACTCAACCTTATCCAAACTAAATGGAGTTGGCTGCATGGATCTTTTTCTCCAGTTAGCTCTATTCAAAGCCATATTTGTTACTAGTCTTAAGCTATGCATGTCTTTCCTTGCTTGTCCTAGAGTCATTTTAGGTCTACCCCTAACTCCTTTTGCTCCTTCAATCTGAATCTAGTTACCTCTCTATATTGGAGCATTCAAAGGCCTCCATTGCACATGTCCATTCAATCTTAAATGACTTTCTCGAGAAATACTCCTAGATTAGTTCTAATTTGTTCATTCCTCATTTTATCTTTTCTAGTTTTACCTCTCATTCATTTCAACATCCTTATTTCAGTTGCACTAAGTTTTGTTTAAATGTTGCTTCTTCACTGCCCAACATTCAACTCCATATATCATTGTTGGTTGTATAAATGTCTTATAAAATTTTCATTTGAATTCTAAAAGAATTCGTCAATCACACTTATTTCACACAACACTTCAATTAATTCTTTGTGCAACATCATTTTCTGTTCTTCTTTATTTATGATTGAACCTAGGTATTTAAAATTTTCACTTTGTAGTATCTCCCTATCATCAATTTTCACTTCATTTTCAATCCCATTATTACTACAATTACGCACAGTATACTCCTCTCTTTCCCCCCCCCTTTTTTTTTGGGTGCTCTGTATATCTTAAAACCTTTCGATTTCAAGGTTGACCTCTATAATTCCAACTTTGCAATTATCCCTGTTTTTGTTTCTTCCACCAAAACAATATCGTCAGCAAAAAGCATACACCAAGGTATCTAACTTTGAATGTCTCTAGTCAGCTTGTCTATGATTAGCACAAAGAAATAATAGACTTAAAGTTAATCCTTGATGTAATTCAATTGTAATTGGGAATTCACTACCCTGCCCCTCATAATTCTTACACTAGTTACTACTACCCCATCATACATATTTTAATTATGTCCACAAATTTACTCGGAATTTTTTTCTTCTCCAATAGTGGCCAAATTAACTATGGTTGGAACAGTGAAGTAAAAGAAATGCTTGTTTTGCAGAGCCATCTCAGTTGGTGCTGTTTCTTATATGGACATTGATGGTTATAAGTACAAAAGAGATGTGTTGTTTTGCTACGATTTAAAACTACCAGATGGTTTTATCCCTAAAAATCAAGGTAAGCCTGTGAGTGATGTTCTCTTTCATTTCATTGAGAAACTACGACAGTGCAAAAATTTCCAAAGTTAACTTGAGCGCAGTTCTAATTTGACACATTTATTGTTTGATCTTAAATCATGTGGTAGATGGAGAGGTAGAGAGCTTCAAGTTGATCTCTGTGATTCAAGTTGCTAATATCATAAGGAGGACATGGTTTTTCAAGGCAAATTGTGCTCTTGTCATCATTGATTTCCTATTTCGGCATGGGTATAAATATATAACTCTCTAATTTCTTGTTTGGCCATGGGTCTAAATTTATACTCCTCTCCATGCCTTTGAAGTTGATGATGTGGTATCATTACAAAAGGGAAATTTTTTTTGCGACATTTGGCTTCCCCTATTGACACTTGCTCACCTGCTCAGATTCATATGAAATTTTCATTGGGTTTCACTTTTGATGATACATGCAGATATATTAGTCCAGACGATCGCGATTACTTACAACTACTACAGAGCTTGAGGAATGGAGATTGCTCTTGAATATGTTTTTTCTTAAACTTCTCCAAATGTTTGTGTTTTTTGTATTTCATTTATGGATTATCTGTGTAAAGATACGGGGAATTTAATCTTTAATCTAATTTTTATAAGGTATTAATCTTTTTCAGAACTAGTGTTTATTCCATACATTTTCACAAATTTGTCTTCTAGCATGTCATTTGTCTTAGAAATGGAATAGTAGATGAATAAACATATGGTCATGATGACTTCACTAGAGTAAAAGAATATCCATACTCGCACATTACATATCATATATACTGATATTTGAGTTATCGCTCTAGTTAACTGATGGAGACATCAAGACGTACAGCCGAAGGAAGAAGAAGACCCAACCTTCTTTATGGTTGGAGGATTAGAAAGAGGAAGAAAAAAAAAAAAAAAAAGAAGAGGAAGGTTCGGTCCAGCCTTTCGAGCGTCGGATCGAGTCCTCTCTTTCCTTTCTTTGTCAAGATTGTGTGGCCCCCACCAAATTTGATATGTAATTTTAATTTCTAGGATTTTGCCAAAATTGTGTGGCCCCCACCAAATCTGATTTGTTAGTAGTTTTATTTTCTAGGATTTTGTTTATTTAGGTCATTGAGTTAAGTAGGAAACTAAATAACATTCTTATTTGTTTTTTTTTTAGGAAGCTTTTTTATTTCTAAGATTATGTTCCTAGATTAGCCTTTTTCTTTTAGTAACTATCCTATTATTTATGTAAGGCCATTGGCCACAATGAGAATTAATGAATGAAGAATATTGAAGGCAAAACGGCCCCCAAACCCCCCCCCCCACGATTTCTCTTTCACTCCCCTCTCCCTCTTCTCATCTCTCACTCGCGGCCTCCCTCTGTTTCATGCCTCCTCCTCTCTCTCACGGCTCTCTCTCTCTCATCCTCTGTCTCTTGGTTACTGCTCCTGCTGTATCCACTATTGTGAGCTATTGAAAGCTCCATCACCCACGCAAGCTCCATCGGCAACAACAAGGATCATTACACAGCAAGTTGGATTTTATTCATCAACCAAGGTTGGACTGCAACTCTTTATTTTGGAAGGACTTCGACTTCTTCTTTACTCCTCAGACCAGGACAGCAACAAGGTAACTAATTAAACTAAACCCCTCCCACCTCCATATATCCCTGTTATTTGTTGCAGCCCGTTAACATTGAAACCAACCTATGCCCTTTTGCTTATGTCTATTTTTACCTATTGTTTTAAGACATTTCGTCACTGTTATGTTTCCAAAACCTTTGCTGATTTTTCTATTTTAGTTGGCTACTAGAGGACATTGATTGTTTGTATATCCTATTTGGTGTTTGGATTGATTTGTGCTGAACCTAACATTTGTATGACGTTTGTTCCCTTCCCCATGTCTCCACTTGAAGCTTAAGTAAGAGTTTATGTGCTTTTCCGCTTAAATTATTATTGATTTTTTGCTACTTTGTTTATTAGTCTCATTCTATTTTGCATGCTTAATCTTGTTTGCTGAGTTTCTTTTGTCTTATCTACCCAAGTCCCTTGAGTTGACCCTACCTAGTTAGCTAATCTTGTAAGAGACCTAGTCACCTAGGAACCCCCCCTACATCATTGACTTTTGTGGAATAACCATTAATGATTTCCAAAGGCATGATTTTTTAAGGGAATCCTCACCTAATCAACCATGAGGCCTAAAGTTGATGCAAATCCCATCACAAACAAGATCAATGACATTGTACTGATTAAAGCTTCCCCAGAGTGAAGATGTTGTTTATGCTTTAGATCATGTAGTATGGATCTTATTGCAACCTCGGTAGAGAGCACGAATAAGTAAGATTCAAGTAACTGCTATATTCCTACCTAGTTGGCTAATCCATAACAAAGAGATGTCTATATTCAATAAACTTGATGTGTTTCAATTTGGGCTCATTTTGGGTCTAGGGTTATAGAAGAAACCTTTTTTTTCGTTCAGTTTCATCACATGATGTGTTTCAATAGCTAGCAAAGCTTGCTTCCTTAACCCTAGAGCCCAAATCTCATTGTTGCATAAAATATCAGCATGTTAGCCTCTGCTTATTGTGTTTGGATGTTCTATATTGAGTTTGTAGTGACATTCATGGTGCATGATTTAAATCTTAAGCATAATCTTGACTTGGGGAAAATTTTAGTTAGTGTGATATTGTTATCATTGTTTTGTGATAAGAGTGTTTTTTTTATAAAAAAAAAAAATCCTAGGGGTTTTAAGGCCGATTAAATGAGACATTCACTTGAGAAACCAAGGATTTTAACGGATAACTCGAGTATCATTGTTTATGATATGTCATATGTAAGGATGTATATTCTTTTATTTTTGGTGGAATTATCATGGTAATATACTTATTTATATGCTAATTCATTCATTAGACATGACTAATTTGTTGAAGATGTACAAAGA
Source organism: Macadamia integrifolia (assembly GCF_013358625.1). Taxonomy (NCBI): domain Eukaryota; kingdom Viridiplantae; phylum Streptophyta; class Magnoliopsida; order Proteales; family Proteaceae; genus Macadamia; species Macadamia integrifolia. The sequence continues at coordinate 32,097,521 of NC_056558.1, forward strand.
CATTTGTTCGGAAAAGATTAGCATCTGATGACGACTAGATATAAATTTTTCCTCATTGTTATAACATGTCTTTTCTTTTTTACTTTTTTTTTTTTTTTTTTTTTTTTTTTTTTTTTTTTTTTTTAATCAGATCGTTGATACCAAATTTAAGCTTTACGAAATTAATCATGTTGATTTGTTATTTAAAAATCTTCAAAAGGTCATTGATTACTAACATAACAGCTTTTGGTGATCATACCATTGAAAATCAATTGGTGTTTATTTCTTTAAATAATACCTTGTTTCCCCTCATCTTTACCAATTCATGTTCCCATTTTCCAGAGTATGGCGTGCTCGTGAGGTTGGTGTGTAATTGATGATCAAAGCAAATAAAATCTGAAGACTTGGTGCGAGTGTAGGAAAGGGTGTTCCGAGTGAGTTAAGAATGGATAGCAACTTGAGAGTACTCAGAACTTAATGACAGGCCACAGAAAACACAGGATATCTGGCATCTGTACCCTTGCATCATCAAGAAGAAACAGAATAGTTAAAGATTTCATACTTTGGATGGTTCATTCACCATGCAATCTTGGATGGTGTTCCTCATTGGACGCAGCTAATTCTACCCAGGACTAAATCCTACCTTCACAAGTGGATAGTTGTGTTGGGGGGGTTTCCGTGTAAACCACTTGGAATACCCTAAGAAACAAAACAAGGGTGGCGAGAAAGAGAGAGAGAGTGGTTGACTGATTACCTGAACAAGTGATTAGTTGCTTTGGGTACTTTCAGTGGTTACTTCAGGTCAGAGTCCCCATAGTAGAGGTTCTTGCTAATTCTCCTCTCTGCAGTGAATTTTTGAGAGCAATTTTGAGCAGTCAACAAAGTCATTGTCAAATTTCATTCAGAGAAACTTATCCATGCGATCCTTGGTTTCTTAGCATGCTCAGGCGGGATGTTTCATAACTCCCAATTCCAGCAATAAAATTATCCTGCCTTCTAAAAATTGAAAAAAATCAACACAATGCCATAAGTAAAATAATAACAGATTAAAAAAAAAACCACAGCCTGGTTAATCTAATTATATAAAGTTGTTATTCAGTGATAAGTAGCTAGGTTTGCAAGTGAAGCCGCAACCCCTGCCACTCCTAGGCTGCATCTGGTATGCATCCATGAAATCGCACCAAACAGTCATATTTTTAAAAAGTCCTCAATACATTTCCAAATATTCTCAATGTATAGTTGTATAGGTCACTCTTTAAATAACCAGCCTCCACCCCACCACCCCCACCCCCAAAAAAAAATAAAAATTATGGTTCACTCTTTATCCACAATTTAGAGTTGAGATCTTCAAGGGATGGGATGACTAGGATCCATAAAATGTTTTGAGGTTGAGAAGATGAGAAGACAAATATGCATAAAATAAATAGTGGATTCAAATGTTAAAGTTCATGGGTGGAAGACTAAGGTTGTATTTGGTATGATTTCCAACATAGCATACCAAACGAAGCCCTAGTCTATGAGGCACCTACACCCTGCTCTACCATACATATAAAGGAAGGACTCTGCAACTAGTATAATTACAATTTGCATTTTTTCTTGTCGGAAGGGGGGCGGGGTTATAAAACATAATGCTGCATATACGTGGAATGGCATTACTCATGCCAAACTCTTATTTTATTTAGTTTCCTCCGTAAATCTTACAAGATATTGGCACTAAAATAAAATAAAATGATTGCAACAACTTCGCCCACTATGAAATCAAACTTTCAGTTCCCCAATTTCCTGGCTCAGTGGCTCAAACAAAGCATCTACCTCCTTTGGATCCACATCCTCCAATCTTGTAGGGTTCCACTTTGGGTTCTGCAAAGGCAATAAACAAAGTTAACAAGATCTGTCCATAGCATTGGATCACAAAAGGACATTTTAATACAAAATCCTGAAGTAGATATATATGAGATGTGGGAGACTCGAACTCAAGACATGCCATGGCGGTAGTTGCTTCAACAAGCAACACCTTAACCAACTGAGCTAGCAATTGTTGTCCTCATGGTTAGCTTAAAAACTTTTAAGGACAAACCAAATCAAGATATATTTTTGATGTATTAAATTATGAAGTAACTGCATTGCTTTGATCACGTGTAATCACCAGAGGATATATTGCCAGGAAAATTATTTTTATTAACTGATCCCAAAACTAATGGTTTGTCATGCATATCTGCCAAGTCTAAGCAACGTTATCCAACCATTTAGTTGAAGCTGTTTCTTTTGCTCATTACATGCATTTACCCATACATAAAACAATTCTGTTAAAAAAAGAGCAACCCAGTGCACAAGGCTCCTGCTACTGCAGGGTCCGGGAGAGGTAAATGTATGCAGCCTTACCCCCTGCTTTGCAAGAGAGGCTGTTTGCAAGTTTTGAACCTCTGACATAAAACAATTCTGTTGCACTATCCAATTTGTTATTCACTGCAATTGCACCAAACAAAAACTTCAGCCAACTTCTAATCTCCAATGAGCTCAATGTTAATGCCAGAGCAGTAGTTATACAGATCAAATAATCCCCACCCCCACTTTTCCTCGAAGTATGGATAGTTGAAGTCACAGGAAACTTTTTTTTTTTCCTTTTTTGGTTCTTGTTATGGGATACCCACTTAGGTGACCCTCTGAGATCATACCAGACATCAAATATCTGCCACCATGCAGCTCTAATTGGCTCAGAATTTCGTAGACAGGTTGACCTCAAGGTCCCCAGGCCAAATGTCAAGTTTCAGTTTAATCCAAGTTGGCCATGTGGCAAAACAAACCACTAAAATCCAGCACTACTAGGATGGGACTATGAGTGGGTGCTTGGACAAACATGGAGGCATGTGGCTATGCGCATAGTTTTAGGTATAATAAACCCAAGGATCAAACCACCAACCTCCAAAACAACAAAATGAACCCCTACATAAAAATGCCAACCTCCAAATAGGAACAACACAAAACATCCCCTCCACCCAAGATGAAGAAACAGAAGAGCATAATAAGAGAGGAAAAGAAACAAGACATAACTGACCTGCAGTGGGAAACATTTTTCAACTACATCTACTTTGTCTGCTTGATTCAATATCTATATTTCTACCCATGCTCCACATTGAACAACTTTGAATTACAAAAAAATGCCCTTGTCTCCATTAATGCCATTTGTTTATAGCATACTACTTGTGTATACGTCATCAAACTAGTTTCCCCTATATAAAGGCACACTTGTCCTGGGTTGAGAAAATTCTTATGCCTGAGAACACTTGAACAGTCATAATCTTGCTGTTTTTCGCTTCCATGATCCCCAAACAACACAAACACCCCAGGCTTTGTGAAAACTAACCAGATTTTCTTGATAACATACACAAGCTAATCCTTTCCCGTTCCAGTTTATGATTTTGTTCCTTGCTTGATACTTTCACATTTCATGTCTGCAATCATAAAGCAAATGGCAGAAACACTGGACAGCTATGCAACAAGGACATGTCGATTTTTCCTTTGGCTGTACCCTCATATTTTTTACACTAATACTCTTGTCTACATTGCAGGCACCGAACTGCTTCTATTTTTCGCAGCATGTACCTACCAACAATTGTTCCATGCAGGTGATACAACTCTTAAGAGAAATTAAGATAGAAATTTGGATCATTTTATATCAGTGCAAATCAGAATCATCTAAGGAATCTCAAGAGGAAAACAATTTACAAACAGATTGATGTGTAATATACCAAAGCTGCCGTAATTGAAAGCTTAAAATATAAGGAAAAGAAGTTTATTCACATTATTTAACTGGTTTCTAAAGCTCCACTACCAGAACTTTCAGATTTGAAAGCAGGCACGGTAACAGATTCATAGTTAGCAAAGTTCAAGCCAGAAAATTGGATGCTTTGCCATCCTTTTGATATATAACCAAAAAACTAAATAAAGTTTCTTTTTTTTTTTT
>NC_056558.1:32101483-32128081 GCF_013358625.1 Macadamia integrifolia
GGGGGGGGGGGGAACTAAAGAAGAGATAGAGAGTAAACCTGGTCCTTGTCAATCAAAACTGCCCGAACACCTTCAGCAAAATCATTTCGAAGCGAGGACCTTAAAGCAATGCGGTATTCAGCTTTCATTACCCCAATTAACTGGAAACAACAAATTGCCGCAGAAGAAAGGCATCAAATTCTGAAATACACAAGCCTTGAAAACAAACCTATCATAAACTGCCATAGTTCAAGCAGCAAAAGAGAAACTCACATTGGACAGTTCATTGTTTCTCCCATGTGCAGATAAGACTCTAGAGAAATGCTTATGGGTTAAGCAGAGAGAAAAAGGAGCCCCTTTTCCAAGCCCTAGAAGTGCCTCACTAGCCCACTCTGCCACTGCAAAAGAGAAAGGAAAGAAAAATATGGGGAAAAAATCAAATCAGCATGAACGATGAATTACATACCAATTAGCAAACAGTGACCCCCCCCCCCCTTAACTTTTAATTGGGGTTCTGCAGCAGCATTTCAACAAGGATTTATTCTTAGAAAGACATTCATTTAAAGGGAAGGAGGGATAGAAGAAGAAGACACAAACTTTCTCCTTTTCCTTCCCCTGTAAGAAAATGGTAGGGGTGCTATGAAGATTCTTATCCTTGAAATACAGTAGGATATTTGATTCAGAAAATTTGGAATGAAACAAGTTTCAAGTCATAATTAACTAACAAAAAATATGGAGAACTAAGGTGACACATAAGAAACTACATGAGCACAACTTCAGAAACTTTTGAAGGGTAACTTCAAATGACTTTGCATGCAATTAATTGGCACCTGAGTCATAAGGGGTGCCTACACTATTCACATTAAATACTGTGTAATTTAAGACCTATAATTCACACATGATATCTTCAAACAAAAAACAAGAATTTCCGGAGCAAAACAGTAGTCAGTAACTTATTGTTATAATTGATCCTTAAGGATTTATCATGGGTGAGCATGTGGCATACCTGTAGCATCCATACTCAGCCGATATTTCTCAAGCTCTCCCATTATCTCAATGACCGACCTATCCACACCAAAGGATGAAACTATCTGAGGTAAAAGCAACTTCAATTGGGCCTCCAAATCGGGCTCCTTGCTGTATTTGGCCAGTAGTGCCTCTACATCTTTGTAGGGATCATCAGAGCTGTGTGCAGAATGGATATTTGATTAACAGAAATTATATGAAAGTAAATGAGTAGAAAATATTAAACCATACCTTGTCAAGTTTTTTCATGAAAATTTTACGCATGCAAATAATTCACTACAACAAGACAAAGGGCTACCAAACAAGAAAACACAGAATCTACTACCACCAAAATGAGTCAGATGATATGGAATTACAAAGTTAAAGCAAGAAGAGCCTCTTTCAACGAACCCAAACCTCCCGATGGCATATAATGGGTCCCCAGGCCTATGTATAATGCATCAGCAGGAGAAGAAATTCTTTTTCCAGTCAACCCAAGATAAGCACCTGTGACAAACTCAGCAGATCCAAGCCAAACTAACACAGTGAATAAGAAGAAAAAAGAAGAATATAATGAAAACATAAAATACTTATAAAAAAATTAAAAAAAAAAGTGATCTAACCCGTACCAATTGATCCTCCTCCTGGACTCTGTGCGGCTATGTGAGCAAATCCAACATCTGGGAACAAGCCAATTCCATTTTCTGGCATAGAAAGCACTGTCCTCTGAAGCAAGGCCACCAAAAACTAAATTACTAGATGGATGGAAGGTCCAGTTAAAAGTAAAATTTGAGTCACTAGACAGAAAATATTCCACAATGATACCATCCATATGATCATTGTACAAAAAGCATAATACCTCAGTGACAATCCGGTAGCGACCATGACCAGATAGACCAATTCCAAAACCCATGGTTATGCCATCCATGAAGGAAATATAAGGCTTCCTGTACTCAGAAATTTTGCATATGAGAGAATATTCCGCAGTAAATACCTGCCAAGCGAACTCATTCATTCAGTCAGCAGCATTAATTTTAGCAAACATATAGACAATATGCTATGTACATTAAAAGCTAAGTTATTCACAACTGTGTATTATACAAATAGAACTTTAAGTGATGGATATATATAATTTTTAGATGGGTATACTATACAAGGGGGGAGGAGGAAGGTAACATCCAGGAGACTTGAACTCGAGACCTCCTAGTGAGTGTGGGCTTAGCACACCACAACTTCACCAACTACCCTAGGCAGTTGTTGAGTGATGCATATTATCCAAGCTGTACGACAATATTGTCTGGCATAAGCATGCATTAGAAACATCGTTATACAGAACAAATTGGTGCTGTAAATGATAATGAATACCTGATGTATATAACCCCAAGACTAGTTAAGAATATGTTTGCATACCACAACAAATAATACAACCATACCACATAATATCCCGCAAAAAAAAATGACTATATCCAAAAATAATCAGCACGCTCCAAAACAGGAAAATCAATTTTGATAAAAAAAATGGTAAGTAGAACAATGAGCTGCTCCGGTTGGGTATCTCACCTTAAAAATAAATAAATAAAACTGCAGCCAGGACAATTTACATTCAGAATATGTTACCAAGGGGTTGGGGAAACTGAAGCAGGGACAGAAAAGAGACATTTGGATCTTTGTAAAAGATTACACTGTTATGGGTCAAGCTCAGGTGTATAACAATGGTAGCTCCTGTCTCTCAATCTGGTATGGCCTACACGCCTACCCCACCTTTTTGTTTTTTCAATAACAAAACTTTATTAGATGGAGGAAGTGATGCTACAAATACAATGACAAGATTGAGGGCAGCACTACCTCAACTAGCAATAAGAAATAAGGGCATACCTAGTGCAAGAGGCTCCTCATGTGCAAGGTCCCGCGGGGGGGGGGGGGGGAATATGCAGCCTTACCCCAAGAATGTTGAGAGGCTGTTTTGACCGCTTGACCACCAGGTCGAAACATTCGTACCTTACCGTTGGACCAAGCGCACCCCTTCACTACCTCACTTTTCTTCTCATTCTCGCTTATGGAATCGGAGCATGACCAAAGTATCACCACATATTTCAGTTCCAACCTTGGTCAGAATGCATGCGACTCTATAGGCCTGCAATGTTTCAGCCGAAACTTGAAATTTCTTACCATTTGGCATTTCAGTTTCATATCGCCAAAACGGTACATTCATTTGATTTAAATACCAAATCTCTGTCAAAATGGGTCGCCGTTTCGAGCCATTTTTACATGTCTCAACCGAAACCTACGCATTCAACTCCAACCCCTTGTTTTTAAGTTTTTTTGCCATTCCACTTGCAAATCTTGGTGGAAGTGGGACAACATGTTGGAGGCTTCTACAACACATCTAAAATGAAGATTTTATGCATTTAAGTTAGATTTCTTGAAGATTCACTGTTTGAGGCATACCCTTTTTCCCAAAGGTTAATTTTTGCAAAAAAAGGAGAAAATATGTAGTTGATAGGCTTCAATTTTTTACATGTTAGATATCATAGGCCAATTTACAACTTCACTTAGTAAGTTTAATTTTCTGTTTTCTATTTATTTTTATTTTTATTTTTTTAATTTGATTTCCTTGTAGCAAATTTTTGGAAAAAAATAGGGTTATCACTTGATTGTTTACTTATGACGTTATAGTTGTGACACTTGTACGTGTACGATGTACTTGTGATTAGGAGACTGAGAGGGAGTGGTGATCTTGTGCAATGGTCTGCTGCTTCCTCAGGTGTATTTTCCTATCAACCAGCTTGGAATTTAGCTTGTTCTAGAGGGACTGCAGTCCCTTGGTCAAAGGTGGTTTGGTTCGCTGGACATATTCCCCGTCATAGTTTTATTGCATGGAGAGCTCTTTCTCAATCCCTTCCAACCATGGTTCTACTCCAGAGTAAGTATATCTCTTCCTCAGGGTCTTGTGAATTGTGCTGGAATGGTTAAGAGAATGTGCAACAATAGTTTTTTCAATGCCCTTACTCCCAAACTGTTTGGGAAAGACTCCATCATAGATGTATGCTGACTACCAGAAGAATTTTTGATTTGGAAGGGGAATGGCAATGGGTAAAGAATGCCTTCAAAGGGAAGACAGTTTGTGATCCATGGTACGAAGCCAAACTAATATTTTGAGTGTGCTTTTTTAACAATTTAAAGTTTCCATCGTGTTTAGAGATGCTAAATTAGGGTCTCCATGAAGTTTTGGACCAAAATATGGCCGAGTTTCAACCGAAATTAGATGGTTTTGCGAACCACTTCGGTTTCGACCCAGGTCGAACTGACTTCTTGAACCTTAGACCAGAGTAAAGTCTCAAAACAAGACCTATTGCACCTCTAATAACTCCTCTGATTCCATAAGGGCCCGCACTTTGTAAAGAGCAACCATCCAAATTCAAGTTGACGCAGTCCACCAGAGGATGCCACTTGAGCATAATGGCTTGAGAAAGATATCTTTATAAGGCAATCTGAGACCAACCCTTAAACAAAGAGGTGTTGGGAACATCCTGGAAGATAAGATCTGCCACCACCCAATGGAACTCTCTCACTAAGGATGCAACACTCATTGAATGGTCCGGAATTACACTCCTACCTGATGCTTCTACTTCACAGAATAGCATGGAGAGTGGACTGCCAAAGGAACTTGACCCTCTTCCCAAAGGGTTAAAGAGTAGGGGCCAAAGGACCAAAACCATATTGCCTACCCAATATGTCCTTAGGAAAGACCAGGCTACTTGAAACAACACCAGATAAAGGATCCACAATTTCAAGACAAAAGAACATAAGTTAATAGTCATAGGATTTCCAATCCATTTTAAAAATCAACCAATATGACGAGATAGGCATCTCCCTATCCATTTGGTTTTATGCTAGGTAGATCTACAACAGAAGCTATTTACCTACTCAGGAGGCTCATGGAAAGATTTAGAGCTAGCAAGAAGGGTATCCATATGGTCATTATTGACCTAGAAAAAGTTTATGTCAGAGTCCCTAAAGAGTTAATCTAGCATATACTAGATAATAGAAGGGTGTTAAGTAAATATGTGGATATAATTAAAGATATGCATGATGGCGTAGTGACTGAGGGATAGGTAGTGAATTCCCAATTACTATTGGACTACATCAAGGATAGAGCTACAACAGGGCCGGGCTCTTAAAACCCTAGCCCAACCCTGAGTCCTTTGAGCTGGGCCCAAGCCCGCCCTGAACCTTAACTTAGGGCCTCAAAAGTTCAACCCAGGCCCACCCTTCCACGGTCTAGCCCAGCCCAGACCAGCCCTAATTGGACAAAGCTGGGCCAAGATGACCCTGGTTTGCAAGCTATAACCAGGAATACCTTGCAATCTAGGGTCGGGTATACCCTGAACCTGATTTGCCATTAAGGGCCGGGTATACCCAAAACTTGACCCTGCAAAATATGAAATAATTCAAAAAATAAATATGTTCATAATAAAGAGATCATCCTAAGAAAACAAATAGTTTAAAAAACTCAAATTACTTGTCATGAGGAGAACATCCTAAAGCAAACAAAACAAAGAACTCCAACTACCATGGTAAAAAGAGAGGAGACCATCCTAATAAAGCAAACAATCCAAAGATCTCAAATTACATGTCATGTTAGACAAAGAGGAGAAAATCCTAAGAAAACAAACAATTCAAAGAACTCAAATTTTGTGCTTGTTGCAACCCTTCAATCCAAATAAGTCAATTTTTTTTTCAAAGAAAATAGAGTCATTTTGTTTCTGCATCCTTCATTAGATTTCCATGTTTACTCTTCCTCTTTAATTGGTCCCTGTAAAATTTAAATATTGGGTCATTAATGCAATCAAAAACACCCAAACACCCAATTTTATCATAGTGATGGTTACAAAGTGAATAAATTAGAGCAAAAAAAAAACACATACTTCGAAGATTTCCATGCTTACACAGACCAGATTATGCCTTGAAAAATAGGAAAACATTCAATATCATGTTTTAAATCAAACTTGTAATATCAACATCCTCATTAACATCTGAAAATATAATTAATGCAACAAAAAAACTAGTAAGATTATCCAAACAATAGTACATGTAAATAGTATTAGTACTTTTATTAAATGAAATTCAACTTGAAAGCTTGTTACTTGATTCAATCTTGGCAAGGTCATCCAAGCTTTTTTCGACATCAATTATGTGTTGGTGAATGTCATAGCCAATCCTGTGCACACACCAAGGACTCTACGATCTGTGGTGTCAATGAACTATGGAGTTGGTCTAGAATCCGACCACTAGTGCTAAAAGTAGACTCTAAAGAAACAGGAATTGGTAAAATATTCTGAGCCATTTTACTAAGAATGACAAACCTTAAGCTATTAACCTTCCACCCATTCAAGATGTTGAAATCCTCATTATCTTCATCATCATCTCACAATACCTTCTAACAAATAATGATCCAACTTCGTTCCAATTTCTTAACCCACCTTATTTTTCAATTTTTAAAAAATTTTGTTGTGAATATTTTTAGTGGCATTTGTTGGTGGGGCATCAATAAGTTTAGGAGTTTAAATATCTACCAATGCACTAGGAGATGACTCATGTGATTGGTAGTGCTTTAATAGTTGGTCCATGAAATTCCTAATATTTCCCGTCTTCATTTCAACCTTAGATTGAGGATATATTTCCAAATATCAAGCCTCTTTAACTTCAAACGAGGATCAAGAACAGCAGCAATAACAAAGAAGATGTTAACGTTACCTGTGATAACCCAATACTTTTAAAATTTTTCCATCATGGCATGTGCCATATCACGAATCATGGGATCTTCACTTTTTGACCAATCCATCAACAACAATTCAATTCCATAAATTTCTGAAAATAATAATTTGATGTGACATGAAGAGACCCAGACAATCTTGTGGTGGCATTGTAGAAAACCTCCAAAAAATGGCATAGATTTTTTGTCTTCTCCTAATCTTGTTCACTTGGAACCATATCCTTACAATCTATTGTAAAGCTCAAGTCTTCAAAAGCTTTCTGAAACTCTAAAGTAGTTCGTAATATGAGATATGTGGAGTTCCAACATGTAGGAACATCTGGAGATAAGGTTTTTTTTAAATTGAATCTATTGTAATTCAACGTCTCCAGATGTTCCTACTCGTTGGAATTCTACATATCGTATGTTACGAACTGCTTTAGAATTTCAAAAAGCTTTTGAATGCCTATAAGATAGAGACTTGAGCTTTATAATAGATTGTATGGATATGGTTCCAAGTGAACAAGACTGGGAAAAGACGAAATATCTATGCCAGTTTTTGGAGGTTTACTACAATGGCACCACAAGATTGTCTGGGTCTCTTTATGTCACATCAAATTATTATTTTCAGAAAGTTTATGGAATTGAATTGTTGTTGATGGATTAGTCAAAAAGTGAAGATCCTATGAGTCATGAGATGCATGTACCATGATGGAAAAGTTTAAAAAGTATTGGGTTACCACAAATAACGTTTAACATCTTCTTGGTTATTGTTGTTCTTGATCCTCGTTTGAAATTAACATATGTGGAAGCTTGATATTTGGAAATATATCATCAATTTGAGGTTGAAATGAAGATGGGAAATATTAGGAATTTCATGGACCTGCTATTAAAGCACTACCCATCACATGAGTCATCTCCTAGTGTAGTGGTAGATGTTTAAACTCCTAAACCTATTGATGCCCCACCAGAAAATGCCACTAACAATATTCACAACAAAATTCTTTAAAAATTGAAAAATAAGGTGGGTTAAGAAATTGGAACGAAGTTGGATCGTTATTTGTTAGAAGGTATTGTAGATGATGATGACGATAATGAGGATTTCAACATCTTGAATTAATGGAAGGATAATAGCTCAAGGTTTGTCACTCTTAGTAAGATGGCTTAAGATATTTACCAATCCCTGTTTCAGCTGTTTCTTTAGAGTCTGCTTTTACAACTAGTGGTCGGATTCTAGACCAATTCCATAGTTCATTGACACCACAGATCGTAGAGTCCTCGGTGTGTGCACAGGATTGGCTATGACATTCACCAACACATAATTGATGTCGAAAAAAGCTTAGATGACCTTGATGAGATCGAATCAGGTAACAAGCTTTCAAGTTGAATATCATTTAATCTTACTAGTTTTTTTGTTGCATTAATTATATTTTCAATGTTAATGAGGATGGTGATATTACAAGTTTGATTTGAAGCATGATATTAAATGTTTTCCTATTTGTCAAGGCAGAACCTGGTCTGTGCAAGCATGGAAATCTTCTAAGTATGTTTTTTTTATTGCTCTAATTTATTCACTTTATAACCATTACTATGATAAAATTGGGTGTTTGGGGCTTTTTATTGCATTAATGACCCAATATTTAAATTTTACAGGGACCAGTTGATGAGGAAGAGTAAACATGGAAATCTAACGAAGGATGCGAAAACAAAATGACTCTCTATATTCTTTGAAACAAATTTTAGTTCTTTGGATTGTAGGGTTGCAACAAGTGCAAAATTTGAGTTCTTTGGATTGTTTGTTTTTTTAGAATGTTCTCCTCTTTGTTTAACATGACATGTAATTTCAGATCTTTGGATTGTTTGTTTTATTAGGATGATCTCTTTGTTTATCATGACAAGTAGTTGGAGTTTTTTGGATTGTTTGTTTTATAAAGATGATCTCCACTTTGTTTATTGTGGTAGTTGGAGTTCTTTGTATTGTTTTCTTTAAGATGTTCTCCACATGAAAAGTAATTTGAGTTTTTTAAATTGTTTGTTTTCTTAGGATGATCTCCTATTTATTATGAATATCTTTATTCTTTTAGTTATTTCATATTTTGTAGGGTCAAAGTCAGGGTCAGGGTCAGGGTTAGGGTATACCTGGCCCTTTATGGCAAATCAGGTTCAAGGTATACTCGGCCTTAGATTGCAAACCAGTGTCAAGGTTAGGGTCAATCAGGGTCATCCCAGCCCAACCCAATCAGGGCAGGTCTGGGCTAGGCTAAACATTGTAGGGTTGGGCCTAGGTTGAAGTTTTGAGGCCCTGAGTCCAGGTTCAGGGTGCGCTTAGGACCAGCTAAGGGGACTCAGGGTTGGGCTAGGGTTTAAGAAGCCTGGCCCTGTTACAGCCCTAAGATTGAAGAGGGTGATACCACAAAGTGACTATTTTCGATATTTGGAGTCAACCACAAATAAAGAATGTGATATAGAAAATGATGTTTCACAGAGAATTAAAGTGTGATGGATCAAATTGAGAGGTGCATCAGAGAGTTGTGACCAACGTATCCTTTTAAATCTTGAAGGAAAATTCTATAGGACAGTCGTATGACTGGCAATGGTGTATGGAGCAGAATGTTGGTCAGTTAAGAAGCATCATAAAGATAAGTTATGTGTAGCAAAAATGAGGATGTTGAGATGGATGTACAACAAAACTAGGAAGGACAAAATAAGGAATGAACATATTAGAGTGGATTCGAGAGTTGCCCCAATTAGTGATAAGCTCCGAAAGTCGTTTGCAGCGGTATGATCATGTTCAATGGGGCCAGGGGATGCACCAGTAAGGAGGATTGAAGGAACTAAAAGAGCTAGGGGCAAGTCTAAAATGACCATAAGAGTAATGAGGAAAGATATGCATAGTTTTGCCTTGTCCTAAGTATGACATTGAATAGAGCCGATTGGGGGGCAAAGATCCGTGTAGCGGACCCCATTTAGCTGAGATTTCAATTATTAGTCTTATTTGATGTATTGCGGTACTTTCTATCACTCTTACTTTGCCTTTAATCTTGTCCTTTACTCCTTGCACAGATCCATGTAGCCGATCCCATTAAATTGGGATAAGGCTGAGTTTGATGTTGCTCCCCACCTACCTTTGTTGAAAAACATCAGCAGTTAAAACTCTTTTCTAAGCAAACCCTAGAACCTTGCACCATGTTGAGCAATAATAAAATTGGATAGGGAAATAACAGGCAATGATTCCTCACGTTCCAATCCCTTCTCTCGACCAATCTGGGCTTCAAAGCAAACAAGAATCAAAATTCTATGCTGAAAGTTTTTCACAAAAAGTATCCAAAGGAAACACATTCATGATAGATGACCCTTCTGAGAGAATAAATCCATGATCTTAGTAACAACTCCAACTCTCAAAAGTCATGTTATCCCATTGAAATTCCTTCTACTTGTCAACTTGTGCAACATTTAAAGTTCTAAAACTCTATGAGACCCCTCCAATTAATGAGCTCGAACACTGAAGTAGTCCAGGCAAAAACATATTGGGGTCAACTAGCCAACCATGAAATCTACGAAAGGATACTCCATTTTTAAATTATCCATATCAAACAATGGAGTGTTTACCTTTGGTTACATATACGGCATAGATCTCGATGATCTATGGAAGAAACACTAAACATATAACATATCCCATACTTCCCTCTCCCAATGGGCGGCTGATGGAAATGGACTACCAGCATGGTTTTAAGTATCGGTGCGTATCGTGCCGTATCGGCCGATACGTATCCGTATCGTGCCGCATCGGCACGATACATACCGATACGCTACGGGGAATTTTGAGCCACTTTTTGTGTATCGGTGTATCGTACGTATCGATACGTACGATACTCTACGATACGAACTTTTGAAAATCTGAAAATTCCCGAGAGTATCGGTACCGTATCGGTACGTATCGAATGTATCGGTGTAGTATCGGACCGTATCGTACCGTATCGGTACGATACGACTACTTAAGTGTTATTTTTTTATTTTTATTTTTTTTCAATGCATTAGATGGGCTATGAATTTGAAGATTATGACTGATGCTTGACCATGATGCACCTGAGGAACATTTAATGAAAGCTTTCAAATAAAAAGTAAAAGAAAAACATATTTTGAAGAGGCAAACCACCATTAGATGATTAGAACATGAGGCCATAACCCACAAAAGGGAGAACTTCACCCAACCTCCTCTCTCTCTCTCTCTCTCTCTCTCTCTCTCATCTGCAGTGCTTTGACTAGTTTTCAATAGATTGAAGATAAGGACAGAAAATGAATGGGGCCAAAAGGGGCCTTAGGAAGGACTTTTGTTTGGATTGACATGTTTTCAAACACAATATTCTGTGATTGTCTTGTCTGAAAATGGGTCTCACTCTGTTATAATTAGTTCCACTGTGTTGGATATCATTGTTTTTTTGAATACATACAATTTGATTCCATCCATATGTCTCTCATGTTGCCACTACTGATAATGTTCTTTCTTTGCCCCTAAGAATATAATCAAACTCAAGGTGGATCAGAGAAAAGAAACTTGAGTTTGGGCACTAACAAATGAAAATGACTGGAAGGATGCATTTTTTCGTCAACAGATCTGCAGGTTGATTCACTGATGGAATGAAAAGAAGAGAGTACCCTGAGGTTTATGGCTGCTAATCTGATAGTAAACCATGGAAAAAATGAATACTAATCTTGATAGGCCACTTTCAGATGCATTAGCTAGAAACCTAACTAAGGTTTAAAGTTATTGAGGCAAAAGATTCCAAATACTTGCAGTGGCAGGGAAGGTACAGCTGGCTGGAAGCTTTCAAACAGTCCTTGGAATCTACAAGTTGTAGCACGGTCCCGTGGCTCACTTATGTGGTTTATGTCGGACGAAGTCCCTGGTGTTACTTCTCCCATGGTTTACATTGGAATGTTGTTCAGTTGGTTTGCTTGGCATGTGGAAGATTATGAGCTTCACCGCTTGAATTTTCTCCATACTGGTTGACCAAAAACTTGGTATGCTGTTCCCGGAGATTATGCCTTTGCTTTTGAGGAAGTTGTTCGTGTCTAGGGTTATGGAGGAAATCTCGACCGCCTAGGTATGCAACTTGATTTTTCTGATTAATTGATCCATCTAAAATATTGCTTTGGAAAGTCCGAGAAACTTGTGCTTGAGAAACTTTCTTTGAGGTGTATTAACCTTGAAAATATTTCAAAGAGAAAATTCTTAAATATCAATTAAACTCAAATGGTAGATTGAAACTTTCATTGTGGAAGTGAATGGTTCAAAGAAGGAGAGAAATATAGTCCAAGAAGAACCTTGAAGGCTTGAACTTGAAAGTTGAAACATTTGAATAGTAAGTTCTTGAATCTTTACTCACTTTTTTCAATTTTAACCTTAGATTTTCAAGTTTTTTTTTTATAAATCTAAGGTTCATCATACTTAGAATCACATTTTGTGCATCATTATTACATGAAATCATTGGATTTAGAAGGATTTACAAACTTTTTTCAAGAGAAAATGAGGGTTTCAATTTTTTTCAAATTTCTTAGATCTCCTCATGTTCAATGGTTAAAAATGTTTAGATTTTTTATATGTTATGTAAAAACAAGTGTTCTACAACTTCCATGGAAATTTTTGATTTTTCTTAAAAAAATATATTTTTTTTTTATTCCGAAATTAATTTTTAAAAAAAAATCCCCAACATTTTTTTTTTTAGAAGATTTAGTTCATTCAACTCTTAAAAATAATGTCATAAGTTATAATTACTAAATACATGATTTCAAATGAAACCCACGTTTTTTCCCCAAAAAAGTGAGGGTTTCAATTTTTTTTTTTTTATTTCTTAGATCTACTCAAATATATTGGTCCACACTTTGTTGATTTTTTATATGTTCTTCAAAAACATTTAATCTATAACTTCTATAAAAAAATTTTAATTTTTCTAAATAGTTTGTATTTTTTATTTTTTTTATTTCGAAAATTAATTAAAAAATAATAAAAATACTAAAAAAAATACAATTTCTTTATAAAATTCAGTTCATTTTAGTTTGAAAAAAATATATATAATTTACTTGGCCAATGACCATGATGTAAAATTAGATGTACAATTTTTTCCAAAAAAAGTGTGCATTTCAAGTTTATGTAAATTTGGAAAAATTAAAAAAAAAATTCTTTTTTTTTTCTTTGGATGCATCTCATTTTAGTTTCTAAAAAAATGCTATTATGTACTAAATACTAAATCAATGAATATGCATATTAAGATTCATTATTTAGCTTCGTAGGAAAATGGCGCCTAAAGAACGGACTAAGGATATTGGATGGGCTACAGCTGAGAAAGTACAAGGCAATAGGTTGTGTACAAAATGCAATTACTGTGATACTATCCACCTAGGAGGTGGAATTACCAGACATAAACAACATTTGGCTGGAGGATTTTCTAATGTTGCCAAATGTAACAAGTGCCCAGATGAAATAAGCAAAGCAATGAGGAAGCACTTAAGGGGAAGTAGAGATAAAGCAAAGAAAGCTGTTGAAGAAGATGATAGATTGGTTGAGAATCTAAGGGATCATGAGGATTATGAAGGATCTGATATGGAGGCAGAGGATGAAGATCAACAGCTTGCACGAGCGATGCATATTTCAAGGGAGGAAGCAAAAGAAAAACAATGGATAGCAGAACAGCTGAGAAGAAGTCAATCTGTAGGACCTAGGCGTGGTGGCCCGATGATTTATGAACAAGGTTCTGGCTCTAGAAGTCGTCCAAGTGTAGATATTGGAGGCACTGTGAAGGGCATGTTTGATAAATTTACCTCCAGTGGTAAAAGTAAGGGGAAAAGGAGCCCAGAAATTAGAGATATGAGAGATGCACCATATAAACATCATGATGAAGGGCAACAAAGGATTGAAGAGGCTTTCCAACCAAAAACATTGAGTAAGAAAATTGGGAAAGCAATCTCTAGGTGGTTCCACAGTTCTATGATTCCACCTCACAAAGCTAAAGATCCGTACTTCAAGGCTATGGTCAAGGAGATTCAGACATGTGGGAAAAATGTGAAGCCACCCACACCCCATGAAATTGCAGGGCCATACTTAGATACTATTGTGAAAGAGGTGGATGAATACATTGAAGAGTTTAAATACAAGTGGCCTGAATATGGAGTGACCATCATGTGTGATGGGTGGAGTGGACCGACGAGGATGTCCATCATCAATTTTCTGATATATTGTGATGGGAAAACAATATTCCATAAGTCTTTCAACGCATCCTCAGATATCAAGGACTCAATGTATTTGTTTAAATTAATGGATGAAGTTGTTCAGGAAGTTGGGCCAGATTATGTTGTCCAGGTTGTGACTGATAATGCCCCCAATTTCAAAAAGGCTGGTATTTTACTTATGGTGAAGTATCCCACCTTATACTGGACACCTTGTGCAGCCCATTGTATTGATTTGATGTTCAAGGACATTGGTGAAATGAACAAAGTGCAGACATTGGTTTCTGATGCCAAGATGATCACCAATTTCATCTACAATCACAGCTGGGTGTTGGCATTGATGAGAAAGTACACAAAAGGTGACTTGGTGAGGCCCGCAGCAACAAGGTTTGCAACAAATTATATTGCACTTGATAGTATTCAAAAACGGAAGGAAGGGCTAGTTAAGTCATTCACCTCTAATGAGTGGTTCAGTAGTAGATATGCAACCACTGAAATTGGAAAAACTGTTCAAGATCTAATCACCTCAACAAAGTTTTGGGAAAGGATATACCGATTTACTAAGATTATGCAACCACTATTTGTGATACTTAAATTAGTTGATGGTGATAAGGCACAGACGATGGGAAATATAGTGCATTGTATGGAAGTTGTCAAACAAAAGATAGAAGAGGAGAACCCAAAGTCATTTAAGGCATTTTTGAAGATTATAAATCGTCGATGGGAAAATAATTTGGTTCAAGACCTTCATCGGGCAGGTATTTTCTCAATTAAATTTATAAGTTACTTTATTAGTAATTTAATATATTTAATCGTTAACAATAAGTAATATGTAACAATGTCAATGTGCAGCCTATTATTTGAATCCGGATCTGCACTACAAGAATAATTTAAGGTTTAGGAAAGATTTGATGGAATCTTTGAAGGATGTTATCAACAAGTTAGCTCCTAATATTGATTCGGCAACAGATGCAATTGAAGAGGTTAGTAGTCTACTAAACTTACATATTGAATCATTGATTAATATTTAATACATTGAGTGGCATATTAATATGTTAATACATGGATAGGTGAGGTACTTCCGAGAGGCCACTCAAAAGTTTGCTGATCATTTAGCTATCCGTGCTAGAGGAACACAACGCCCTGGTAATTTAGGCTTAATCAGCTATCCTTGTATTTCAAATTTATTTCAAACTCCTAATGTTGCAATTATCTTTGTACAGCTGATTGGTGGATGAACTATGGATGGAGCGCTCCAAGCTTGAGGCCAATCGCAATGAAAATATTATCATGCACGGCATCCTCAAGTGGTTGTGAACGTAACTGGAGTACGTTCGGATTGATACACACCAAACCTCGGAATCGTCTGAGTTATGAGAAGCTGGAGAAGCTAGTGTATGTGCACTACAACATGAAATTGAAGATGAAATATTTAGAATTGGAGAAATCAGGGGATGATATTGATGTCAACCCAATTGACATCACCCACATACTCGACGAGGAAGATCCAGTTAGGGGATGGATTGAGGAGACTGAAAATGTTTTAGTGTTGGACAAATTGTCTGAAGATCGACGAGAAACCACACCTGATCCCATTATAGATGACCTCATTAGAGATATAAATGAAGATTTTAAAAATATTGTTGATGATGAAACCCAAGCACCATCAACTATGGAAGAGGATGATGATAGCTCCAATGATGACGATATTAGGAGGACGAGATCAGGTGCTACATATAGCGTAACTCAACCAAATAGTGATGATAATGATCGAGACAAGGATGGTGTTGCTGCTGATGATGATGATGATGATGATATTATGGTATGATGATGATGATGGTGGTGGTGGTGGTGGTGGTGGTGGTGGTGGCAGTGGTGGCAGTGGTGGTGATGGTGGTAGTGGTGGTGGTCAAACTTATGTACCACTACATTTCACAGAGGAGGCTGCATTTACACATGCAACCCAAGATAGTCATCATGGTGCTCGCACACAACCAAAGTCTTATAGTCGGAGGGGTAGGCGATCCCACAATCCGAGTGCTACTGATGCATTGATGAGTAGCATGGAGTCAATGTGCATTAGCTCAGATCTTGCTGGTTCTTCATCCGGACATGGACACCATGTATCTTCATATGCATCTTCAGCCTATAGATATGGGACTTATGCAGGACAATCATTTGCCAATCCAGAGCAGTACAGAAGTTCAGATCATGCTGGTTCCTCATCCGGACACGGACATGGACACCATGTATCTTCAGGTGTTTCTTCGGGCTATGGATATGGGACTTATGCAGGACCAACATTGGCCACTCCTGAGCAGTACAGAAGATTCTACAATGAATGTGAGACCCACTACCATAAATATTTTGACTGGGGTAAATATTGTGCCTATATTCGACAAGTGCAGAATATCATTGTAGTTGCTCCTATTGAAGAAGAAGGTCCTAGCCAAGGATTTGAACCACCACGATACTCTTCATGGCACTCATCACAGTGGCAATGGCAATGAGGAAAGAAAAAACTGTAAGAAACTCAAACCTCATCATTTTGAACATTTTCAACTCAATATATTTGTCTATTAATACGATACCCTCTACTTAAGTATTTATGCATTCTACATGTTATATATAACTTTTTTTAACTGTTTTTTTATGCAAAAGTGTATAAAAATGTGTTCCCTATCCATTTATGTGCGTATCTTTAGCGTATCTCCGATACGATACGATACCCTCCGATACGTATCTTAATTTTAACCGACCGATACGGCGACCGATACCGATACTTTAATCCTTGACTACCAGAGATTCCAGCATAACTATTTTAACATAATTATCAGATATCTATTGTCTCCAACTTCTTTTTTGAAGTATTGGATCAGTCTGTTAGTAGTTAGTAGATAAAAACAGGTTCCAAGCCCAGGTCTAAGGTATACCTCCCTAGACTTTATCAACCTGCCAAGTTCACATCTTAATTATATGACACATGATTACCAGCACGCAGCTTATTCTTACCACATTTCTTTCCTCTTGCATGGTTACATTAGCTTACTTATCCCATAACAATATCATGATGCATGAAAAATGACTGTGAGATACATTTGCTTTTTGGAGTTCTGAAATTGAGGTGTAAGACGCCCCATACCAGTATTACAATAAGATAATATAAAATGCCTTGGGAATCAGGCTGAGGTCCAAAGTAAACCCATGGTGAACTGATTCTTCACCCTAACTAGAATTGCTACTTCCAACATGTCTATTTTTGGAGAGGATGCCTCTGTTTTTGCCTATCATTCCTCCCCACTCACAAGAATCATTAATAGTAGAATTGCAAAAATTTGGGGAATCATCAATAAGTACTAAAGTAATGAATATGCCAAATTAATATAAAATGTCTCAATACCTCAATTATATCTGACATTTGACGTCTAGTTATGATCTGCTTCACATCACCACCTGCAGATCAAACTAAGGCCACTTGTTATTAAAAGGATGCATATCTAGCAAGTCTAAATACTAAAAAGAACAACAAAGCAGTATGCAGACATGTAGTAGATGAAATAACCTAAAGGGGGGTGAATAGGTTATACTAATGGAAATTAAATTCTTTTCGATGTACATGTCCAAATGTGATTGTAAATAAAATACGGAATGAATATGAAACTAGCACAATCACACAACACTGAGAATTATAGTGGTTCGACTCAATCCGAGTCTAGTCCACTCCCTACAAGAATCCTCTTGTAAGGTGTTTCACTAGTTCTCCCTTTCAGTATGGTAGATAGAGAAAAAAACATTTACAATATTTTTTACGGATAAGAGTATCCTTACAAATCCCCTTTACAGGCAGAGAGACGCATTTACAATCTCCTTTGCAGGTAAAGAGGCACCTTACAATCTCCTTTAAAGTAGAAAGGCACCTTACACTCTTTTAAAGATAAGAGAATCTTTACAATCTCTTGAGGATGAGAGGGTCCTTACACAAGCCTAAGTACAGTCTAGACTTAATGTAAATAGAAAATGGAGAAATGGAATAAAAGAGGATTACCTCCGGTGTGGTGCAAATGAAATATGCAATGATGATAGAATGAATGCACCTTTTGAAGTCTTCTTGATGCTTGTAATGTAAATGCCAAGATGTAGATGAAGACTTGTAGATGGTCTTGAGTTCCTCTTGAATGTAAAATGAAAAACTTGAACTCAAGAGATGGTGTAGACCAATTCTCACTTCTAATGCTCAAATAATGCTTCTCCAAAGTTGAGATTAATTGTTAATTAATGAGTAGCATTAGAGGTATTTATAGGTGAGCTTAGGAGAGCATTTTAGGCAATAAATCTCACTCAAACGGTCAGATTCTGAGACCACCGATCGACCGCCAAGAGCCGTTGGGGCACTTCCAAGCAATCATCGATCGACGGGGACTTTCTTTTGATCGACCGGCTATGGTCTCGGATAGTTCCGATCAATCGGGGTTTCCAGCCAGCCAACCGCCAACATGACAAACTCTGTTTTAACAGAATGCTGCCATACTGACCAGTTGTCAGTATTTTGACCATAACTTTTTGGTCCGACCTTGGATTGACTCGAAACTAGTTGCTTTGGTCGTGACTCGATTTTCTACAACTTTTATGAAGGGTTCATCTCCTGATACTAACTCTAAGGTTACCCAAAATGCCCTTGAGTCAAGTCATTATGGTTTTCACAGAATATTACTATAACACATTTTTTCTAATATGTTCCTCACCACTTAGAGATTTTCCATACTTGGTCAAGGTATGATTTATGGTCAATCTAGTATGATGCAATGCACATGCATGCGGTGAGTGCACGTAAATATGTGGAAGTTACAAATTACATTAAAAATGACCAATCTATCCTAGTGGTCTTCTTCTTCACTTGAACCTTCCACTCTTTGGCACTTTATCTTCTTTTCTTCTTGTTTGCAATTCTATGTCTTTGAGCTTCATGTCTTGACATCTTGAAGCTTGAATTCTTATGATATCTTCTTCAAGCATTGATGCCAACTTGTTGATACTCTTCATTTGATGACTTCAATCTTCATTTCTTTCTTTCATTCACCAAATTCGATCTTTGATATGAAGTCTCTTCAAAACAATACTTGAAGGCAAATTGTGAAATACCTTCATATGTTTGTTATCATCAAAACCAACTATAGGAGTGTGAGCATATCCCTAACAGTAGACACCTAATAACAACCACAATCAGTCATGCAACACAAAAAAGTTACAAGACACCATGAGAAGACCTTCTGCACAAGAGGAGTACTTTTGTCCTTCTGAATTTCAGCAACAACCCCCTTATGTCCATTCCTGCATTGATCATGAATGATTACCCCTCAAACTACACCGAATACCCAAAAAGACAAAATCCTATGAAGACAATAAATTTGTAAAAGAATAAAATGAATGGAGAAAATGAACACATGCTATAAGTAGCATAAAAAAGAACCTTTTTTCCTTTATTTACCTGCTGAGAATGCACGAGGTGAACTGCCCTCCGCCAGAACACATTTGACTCTAGGATCCGTTTCCCATTCTTCCAAATAATTTTTATACTTCAAATCCATATCTGCCATAGAAATTCAGTAACATGTCAGCGCCATCATAGTGCAAGTTACTAATTGAAAGTATTTCGAAACTGACGATTACACATCTAAAAGCATGCTTCCATCAAAATCCTATCTTCAAAATACCATTTCCAGTAGATTAATTAAACGAAATACATGGAAACAAAAGCAATTTTCAAATACTTTTGCAGCTAACAAAGATTTGCAAAATCACATCCATAGTTCCACCTCCATGAAGAAAACTTCAATCACATAAGAGTTCAACTCAATTAAAAAGAAATAGAGAGCACCGAGGTATCATGAGAGACCTAAGTTCATAGCATTAAGAGCTTTGGGACGGTCGAGGGTGGTAACTGCGACGCCACTGGGGAAGACATTTCCCTTAACAAATTCTTCGCTGCCAGCCATGATCGCGAAGGTTCGTCGAGAATCAGTGGTTTTAAAGGTTTTGAAGAAATTCGAATATCGAAAACGATAAAATTGCAAGTGAGAACGAGGACTGGTGAACGGAGTGGAAGACCAAACAGATGATAACCTGAGCACTGAAGAATAAGAGAGTGGAAGCATGATCTTCTCTTTTGGGTGAAGTGGCTGATCTACGTCTACTGTAGATCATTGCAGGACAAATGTTACAAAAGGTCATTTTGGGGGAAAAAGGATAATTTTGGAGTTTTGTTGATTGCCCAGAAAATGTCACCGTTCTGTTTATATTCGATCTGACTGGGGAAAAATTAAAGGGGCCAAGGGAGGGGATTCCCACGTTGACAGCGTGGGATGGAGTCTAAATACTCAAGGCACTGAGAGTGTGAGAAAGGGTGGGACATGATTCAGGGGAGAATGGGAGATTGTTAGGGAGGATAGAACTTAATGTATATAAGAGGAGAGGGTTCTTTGAGCAATTGACACAAAGAGTGCACCAATGAAGAGCACTAAACAGTTTTAGTATATAAAGGGGAGAAATAATGTTGCCTTGGCTGCGTAGTGTACTCTAGCATCTGCTTGTGTCTATCTATCTTCTTTTCTATATGATATATGATATATGATAGGTGCATCCAAAAAAAAAAAAATCAAATAGTGGAGTGTCGGTTAATCAGAAGTGGTTGATTGCTAGGTTTTAAAACCATGAAGATGTTGAAGGGAAATACCAGGGCATACGAATTGTTAAGCAAATTTCCAGAGAAGAAAACAATGCTGAACTAATTCATTGTGATTTTTCTGGGTAAGTCTTGGAATATAATCTCTATTAGGATTTCTTTTGTATATTCTTCTTTTTTTCTTTTGTTCACAAAAAATGGGTTTGGTTGCATTTGGTATTATTTATGGAGTTTGTTTCTATTTGAAGAAAAAAAAAATTGATAAGACAGAAAAACCAAATGGAGTTTGTTTTGGTCAAAATTGATTTTCAGTTATTTTTGCCCTGAACTTTAATGAGCACATTCTACAAAAAAAAAAAAAAAACTTTAATGAGCACGTACTTAGGCCCTTTTTGGTACCATTTTAATTTTTTATTTTTGATTTTTGTTCACAAAAAACAGTTTTGGTTGCATTTGGTATCATCTATGGAGCTTGTTTCTATTTAAAAAATAAATAAAAAAATTAATAAAACACAACAACCAAAAAGATATCAAGAGTCATCTATGTATTTTGACCAAAATTGATTTTTAGTTATTTTTGCGCTGAACTTTAATGAGCACATGCTTAAAGTCCCATTAGGAGGGGTAAAGTAGTCATTTGCTTTGTAATTATAAATCCAAGCCTCTATTCCCCTTTACTTCGGTCTAAACTCCAAAATAGAAAAAAAAAAAGTTACAAGGAAGATGGGTGAGGGGAATATCTCTTCACCCATTTCTTTAAAAAAACATTTTATACATGGATATACCAAACTATTTATCACAAAAAACCATTTTTTTCAAATAGTTACCAAACCATTTTTATGTTTTGATAAAATAAAATAAAAAAAGATTTTCATTGATGATTTTTGTTAAATAGGTAAAAATCAAAAAGAAAAATTATACCAAAAAGGGCCTTAAAGTCCCGATATAGAGGAGTGAAGTAGTCACTTGTTTTGTAATTAGAAATCCAAGCCCTTTGTCCCCTCTTCTTCAATCCACAATGGAGAGAGAGAGTCATAAGGAAGATGGTGAAGGGAACATCTCTTCGCTAATTTCTTCAAAAAACCATTTTGCACATGGGGATACCAAACCATTTATCACAAAAAGCCTTTTTTCCTCAAGTAGTTACCAAACAATTTTTTATATTTTTATAATAATTGATTTTCATTAATGATTTTTAGTAAATATTTAGAAATAAAAAAGAAAAATGATACTTCTTTTTTTTTTTTTTTTCAACTGAGATGGAATAAACTTAGATACAATTGCATTACAACATGCCCTTCAAATGAAAATTTTTATTCTTGGTGACAACTTAAGGGGTGGGGAGGTGAAGAACTGATTTTGGACAAATATGTTTTCTTTTGTAAGATAATAAACAAAGATGGAAATAATCTTGAATAAAATTCAATAAAAAAACCTCAAAACATAATATTTAAAACATGAGATAGTTTTCGCCTCTTTGGTATCATTTTTTCTATTTATTTTTACTTATTTAACAAAAATCATTAATGAAAACCATTTTTTATCAAAACATAAAAATGGTTTGGTAACTACTTGGCAAAAATGGTTTTTTGTGATAAATAGTTTGGTACCTCTATGTGCAAAATGATTTTTTGAAAAAATGGATGAAGATATTCCCTTTACTCATATTTTTTATAACTGTCTTTCTCCACTTTGGATTGAAAAATAGGGGGCAAAGAGATTGGATTTCTAATTACAAAGAAAATGACTACTTTACCCTTCCATATTGAGATTTTAAGTACGTACTCATTAAAGTTCAACGCAAAAATAACTGAAAATCAATTTTGGTCAAAATACATAAATGACTCTGGATCTTTTTTTAGTTTTTGTGTTTTATCAATTTTTTTAAAATAAAAACAAGCTCCATAAATGATACCAAATGCAACCAAAACTATTTTTATGAACAAAAAAAAAAAAAAAAAATGATACCAAAAAGGGACTTCATAAATGTTGGGCATCTCAACTATAATTTACCCTACAATTTTCAAACTATGATCCAAAATCTCAACACCTGATGGTCATTTCGGTCTGACTTTAATATATATATATATATATATATATATATAGTTTATGTTTTGAAAAATATGAGTTTTTTTTTTTTTTGGTAGAAAAAACTATGAGTTTAACTTTAGCTCACCCTCTCTATCTATTCACTCCTTTAATAATATTAAGCAAAAGAAAGTCAGACGTGCCCGTCCTTACCCAGCTCCTGTAATTCACTCGGATGGATCCCAACAACAGCATTTTTTAATACAACACACCATAGAGGTTGTGGATCAGCCCCATGGGGAGCAATGAATATCTGATGTTGGAATTGTCAGGGTGTTGGAGGGGCCCTGACAGTTCGCGCCTTGCAAAGGTTATCACGAAAAGATAAACCTGATATCCTCTTTTCTTACGGAAACAAAATGTTCATCGCTCAAGCTTCAGAAGTTGAATTAAACGCTTAACCTGGGTGTTCTTTTGGAATCGATTCCAATAACCTTTCCGGTGCCTTGGGGTTGTTTTGGCAAAACCATCTCCAGGTAACAATTCTATATGCTGATATGAATATTATTGATGTTGAAGTTATTTCTCCAGATAGTCCAAAGTTCTTTATCACCTGTGTTTATGGTGATCCTACACGTTCCAAGAGGGCTGCTGTGTGGAGTAGGCTGAGATCCATCACTGCTAATCATGTTGAAGAGTGGCTCTACTTGGGGGACTTCAACTCAATTCTGTCTTGGCATGAAAAATCAGGTGGAAACAGAACAGGGGATAGAGATATGCAAACATCCCGAAATGTTATCCAAGATTGTGTTCTCCTTGATCTAGGTTCCAATGGTCCAGTTTTCACTTGGAATAATAAAAGGAAAGGCTCAGCTAATGTTAGAGTGCATCTCCACCGTGCTTTTATCAATCAGGCATGGCAGTGTTTATTCCCCAACTCAGCAGTGTAAGATCAGACCACTATCCTCTATTTGTCGATATAGATGGTTACATTACACCAGGCCCTCGCCCTTTCCGTTTTGAAGCCATGTGGTTGAGACACCCAGATTGCTCTCCTATTGCACAAAATGCCTAGTCTGTAATTTGTGACGGCTCTGCTTCCTCTAGACTATATGAGAAGCAAAAGAACTAAAAGCCTTAAAAAAAATGGAACCGTGAGGTGTTTGGAAACTTGCAGGCTAATATTCAGACTCTGAAATCAGAACTTGATCACCTTATGGGTCTCCCTGAGTCAGCATTCTGCCAAGACCGTGTGAATGATATATCTACTAAACTTGCTGAGGAACTCTTGAAGGAAGAAGATTTTTGGAAACAAAAATCTAGGGTGCAGTGGTTGAACAACGGTGATCGAAACACTTATTTTTTCCATGCTACAACTAATTCAGCGTAGAAGAGGTAACAAAATTTTGAAACTCAAAAAATCAAACGGCATATGGACCTCCTGCCCTTTAGAGGTGAAGGAAGAAATTCTCTCATTTTATCAGCAGACCTACTCCTTGGAAGGTGCTGATTCTGACTCCCTCCTCCATGTTCTTAATTGTATCACT
Organism: Macadamia integrifolia; assembly: GCF_013358625.1. Classification (NCBI taxonomy): domain Eukaryota; kingdom Viridiplantae; phylum Streptophyta; class Magnoliopsida; order Proteales; family Proteaceae; genus Macadamia; species Macadamia integrifolia. The sequence continues at coordinate 32,125,701 of NC_056558.1, forward strand.
CCTAGGGTGACTGAAGATATTAACACTGAACTCTGCAAATTGCCTAACCTGTAAGAGGTTAAGAAGGCCCTTTTTGCTATGAAATCCACTAATCCCTTTGTTTTGATGGCCTCCCTCCCATCTTTTTTCAAAGATTTTGGGAGTTTACTCACCTGGAGCTTTTTGGGTTTGTTTTTTAATTCTTTAGATCTAGAGTTCTCCCACCTCAATTCAATAAAACCTTAATTTGCCTTATACCAAAGAAAGGTCACCCTGAATCGGTGGAAGATTTTAGACCTATAAGTCTTTGTGTTGCTTCTAAAATTATTTCAAAAATTATGGCCACCTGTGTGCAAAGCTTTCTCTCTTCCATTATTGATGCTTCTCAGTCCGCCTTCATTCCAGGGCGGTCAATTTCTACTAATGTATTCCTTGCTCATGAGATGTATCATTATATACGTGGTAGAAAGAAAGGAAAGAAAAGCTTCATTACTCTCAAGATGGATATCAAGAAAGCTTGTGATAGACTTGAATGGGTATTCATTGAACAAGTTCTTCTCAAATTGGGTTTTCATGAGCAATGGGTTCAGATGGTGATGGCTGGTATTCGATCTGTCAGTTTCAGCTTCATTCTAAATGGTTCTATTACCCCAACAAGAGGGATCAGACAAGGCGACCCCTATCTCCAGCTATTTTCCCCTTATGTTCTTAGGCATTGGTCTCGGTTCTATCTACTTCCAAGCTAAGTAGCCTCATCAAAGGAATTAAAATCAGAAATAGAGGACCTCCTATCTCCCATTTATTGTTCGCAGACGATTGTGTTTTGTTCTCTGAGGTTCAGCTACACAAAATTCACAATCTCAAAGCCAACCTTGATCTTTACTGCAGAGCCGGTGGATAGTCCATAAATAGGCAAAAATCTATAATCACTTTCAGTCCTAATACCCCCACCAAGTTTAGGCGTTGGTTCTCTCGTATACTTCAAATTCGATATGGAGAGGGACCTCAAAAATATTTAGGTCTGCCCTTGGAGTTTGAGACCTCCAAAGCCACCCTTTTCAAGGAGATTCGAGTGAAAACTTCTAATTGAATTAAAGGTTGGAAGGAGAAGCTTCTTAGCCACGCAGGTAAGGAAGTCTATGTTGAGATCCGTGGCTTTCTCCTTTTCCAGTTATGCTTCTTCCCATTTTAAGATGCCTCATTCTCATTATGATTATATTAGAAAAATTGCTTCAAAATTTTGTAGGGGTCAAGGGGAGAATGATTCCAAGATTGCTTGGATATCATGGGAGAGATTATGTTGCTCAAAATCTAAAGGTGGATTCGGATTCAAACATCCTAAATTTCAAAATTCTGCTCTACTAGCTAAGGTTGCTTGGAAAATATGGTCTGATCCTAATTCTTGGTGGAGCTTCCATTTGAAATCTATTTACTTCCCTTATTGTAGCTTTCTTGAAGCTCAGACTGGCCATCGTCCCTCTTGGGCATGGCATAGTATTTTGCATGGAAGGGATGCTCTCTTAAAAGGCATGGTTTGGATTATTGGTTCTGGAAATTAAGTTCGCATTTGGGAAGATCAGTGGGTGCCCTCTCTCAAGAACTTTAAGCTGCAACAGTCCTCTCTACCGAATTGCTCGCTCTATTGGGTCTCGGATCTAATTGATGATGAGAACAGATGCTGGAAATCCAATCTCCTTCATCACTGGTTTGCCCCATTAGATTCTGAAGCTATTAGGAAAATTAAACTTGGTATTATCCCTTGTGAAGATCGTCAAGTTTGGGGTGCCTCTAAAACTGGACTCTTCACAGTTAAGTCGGCGTATCACATCCTCTCTAGTCTCAATGAAGAGTGGGAATTATCTAGAGCATCTTCCTCGCGACAGTCTATTAGAAGAAGCATTTCTGTTCACACATGGAATTTTATTTGGCAGTGTGAAACATTGCCCAAGCTACGCTCCTTTTTTATGGCGAATGTGCGCTAACGGTTTGGCCACGGCTGAGGGTCTTCGTTTAAGACAGATTCCCATTGATCCTTTAGGGGGCGTTTGGTTCGAATTATCCATCGGACCAGATTCCAAAGATTCAGGATTCTGGATCTAACTCATATGAATGAGTTTCTTTGGAATAATTTCTTTTTGGTAAAAAAACTGTTTAGTTACCCTGATTCTGTCACTTGATTCTAAGTGGAAAACTGTTTGGTTACCCTGATTCTGTCACTTGATTCTGAGTGAAAACTGTTTGGTTACCCTGATTCTGGCCATTGATTCTGAGTGTAAAACTGTTTGGTTACCTTTGAGTCTTTGAACCCATGTTTTGTTGGGAAAAAAAAAAAATCCCAAAAACAAAACCAAAAACTAAAATTTGTTCCACACATGTACTTTATTTTTAATTTTTTTCCTTTT
>NC_056558.1:32128181-32128948 GCF_013358625.1 Macadamia integrifolia
GCCTTATCCAATACAAATTATATAATCAACTCCTCTTGGCCCCTAGCCTCTTTCCCATGAAGAGCCAAATTATTCCCTGAATTAAACAAATTTCAACTAACTTTAAAGTGAAAAGAGAACCTTGAAAGATTGAGCTCATCTCTAGTTTGATTTCATTGTAGTAACCGTTCAAAGTTCAAAAGTGTTATTAATTAAGAATTAGAGAATATTCGAAATATGATGACAACCCGCACGATGAAAGTGCCCTCTAACAGAAGACAATGACACTGACTTTTTAACAACTACTTTTAACAATATCTCTAATCTGACGTGTAGACCTCGTTTTAGGATTGACTAAGCTCTTTGATGTGCTAGTTGGTTTTTCCTTCTTTTTTTTTTCTTTTTTTTTTTTTTGGCTCTCTTTCAGTCTTATGTTTTTTATTCTTAGGAGGTATTCCTTCACTAGCAGACTTTTTCAGAAAATTCCATCTATTCTGGTGTATATGGTAGGCCTATATTTCTTGATTTCAATAAGACTCCTTATGAGCGTTCTTTCTATTTACTATTATCTAAAAATGAAAAGGTCGTCTTATTTAAAACCTCCTTGGAGAAATCTGGATCTCTCCTACTTCACACTTTGGAACGCGCTATTCTTTGAGAGAAAGGGGCGTTCACATCTTCTTTTCTAGTGTGGATGACGTTCACATCTTCTCAACCCAGAATTAAATGGCTGAGGAGAGGAAATGTTCTTTTTTGAGAGTACTTTCGGGAACAAATCCAGTGGAGAC
>NC_056558.1:32128968-32133918 GCF_013358625.1 Macadamia integrifolia
ACGAGGTGGGGCCTGTAACTTAGAGGATTAAAGCATGTGGCTACGAACCACGGTGTCAAGGGTTCAAATCCCTCCTCGCCCACAAGGCCACAACCGGCCCAAAGGTGGAAACTAGAATCGGTGGAAGGATAGATATTGTTAATTTCCTTGGTTTTCTTCTAGGTTGCACTGAAACAAACAAGTACACCTAGTTTAACCAATATTACTATACCAACTAGCCGGTTGACATCTTCGAACATGTTAGTCTTTAAAATCAAACACTTATTCCTATGTTAAAAGCTATAGTTGTTGTATTGACCAAAAATGACATACTAATTGTGTGGCACAGAGTTCAGATTTTCTAGTGATGAGCGGTGAGTGACAGTGAAAATCCAACAGCTAGAAGTACCTTAAAATGCACCCTGAACCGTTAAATCCTTATTATCCCTCACTACCTCACCGCAGATAATTTTTATACTTCAGCTATATGCACCTCTTCGATCCTAGATCTATGACATATCAAAACTGGGGCAAGATTTGGCTGACTCCCAAGTCCCAAACTTCTGGTTTGGGCTAAAAAATATGAGTACGTGGCAAATGAAATAATATTATATTAATCAAAGACTTCCAAATGGAAGAGTGTTTTTTAGGTTTTACTTCTTCAGCTACTTGGCCCCATTTTTGTCTTCCATTGTCAAAGGTCATGCATGCGAAGGCAAGCTTATTAGCTTGCTAACTATATATAGCCTTTTTTCATTTGTTTAATCCGAACGGCTAAATAAAGTTAATACATATTATTATTGCTATTAAACTGCCATGGAGCTAGCTAGAGTTCTTTTTTGTCATTTTTTTAGGGCTAAACATGCGCTTATCAATAGATTATATTGAACTTTTACATACTATTGCATTAATTAAGCCAAAATATGAACCATAATACGGATCATTAATTTAATGCTTGCATAATATACAAACGATCTTAAACAAAATATGAACCATAACATGGATCGTTAATTTAAACTTTGTATAATATATAAAATAGACAAACGATCTTTAACACAAATTAAGAGAGAGAGAGAAGAGAGAGAGTTGAGATAAATTAGTGAGATCCTATGTACAATTCACAATATCTTCAAAGTTTAGATATGTTTTATTTATTAATTTATGTTTGGAAAAGAATACTCTCTGGTGGTACAGCCCAGTCGTGCGCATAGATATTGATGGCAGTGAAATGCCAAACACCCCCATCTTTATGAAATATCAAAAAAAATATATATATATATATATATTCCTTTTGATGCTCAAGTGCACCCCTTTATTAGCCTCCACATTAGCATAGAGGCCATGTGATCAAGGAGGCGTCAAAATCATCTATGGTGAGGTGCAGTGAGCATCCAACGACTGAGATGCATAATCGAACCCTCTCAATCATTGAATACTCATTGCACCTCATCACCTGCTGCAGAAATTAGGACTCAAACAGGAGTGTTATTTTTCCCTTATTTATTTTTGTTTGAATATCATCCTTAAGGGATTAATAATATTTTTGTTTTGTAATGACTGCTTTCTCTAATGGGACCACCATTACTATTGATTGGTATATGGTTGGTATTTGGAGGTAGGACCCACAGGGGCAATTATATAATTAGGTAGGACTGGCATCTATACCTGGAACTGAGTCAGCTTAAGCTCACAGCACTTAAAGATATTTTAAGGGTGGACGTCACCACCAAATAGGGGAGTGCGTTGTGATTATACAGCAAAAAAGAATTGCATTGTGATTCAGCCATGCATGATGGTGATGGATTATTTGAAGAAGTGGATCCCATTTAGGGTTGTTGACAAGTCATGTTTGGAATTTTGATCAACCTAACTCAGGCGATATTATCAATTCATCATCAATCTTGCAGGTTTTAGCTTAGGAAGAACCCTATGACCTTATTTAGAAGTAGGAGGATTTTTCAGAGAATAGGAGTGTCATGTGTAAAAATAGAAAGACAAAGGAGAAAACGATGGAAATTATGAATAAATAAATAATTATATAATGAATATAAAAAAAAATTATGTGATTTGACATTATGAATAAATAAATAATTATATAATGAATATAAAAAAAAATTATGTGATTTGACAATATAGCATATGTCTACGATAAGATAAGATCTTATTTTATAATTAATGAATAATAGGAATATAGTTGTTCATCCTTACACATCTTTCAGATTTCTTAATAGAAATGCTACAAATATATAGTGAATCCTATACAAGTGATTTATTGATGTATCTATATTTTTTGGTAGGACCGAACTACCCATATAACCCCTAAAAGTTTCTAAGTACTGGTGTAGGACCCACACATAAAACAAGCTAGTTGATTCCACTTTGAACTGATCTAACCAAGGGTTGAGCTTGTGTCAGGTTTGTGGTTCGAGGAAATTATGTCAGATTACAGTTCAAGGAAGGTGTTAGATATTTCGATTCACCTAATTAAATTGAACTCTACCATAAGTATACTGAATTCTATCTAGCTTATTCTATAATGCAATGATTAGTATACTGAAAAGTAAAGAAATTGAATAATGAAAAACCCTAAGTTTAACCATTGTTTATATCCTAAAATAATATGTGAAATTGAACATGATTATGCATTGATGATAAACATGCTTTAAATTACGGAAACATCATTGCTGGTGTAATACTTTTTTTTTTTTTTTTGGTAAAAAGTGATTTATTGAGCGAAACAGCACAAGGCTTCATTTACACAAAGAGTATGAAGCCAAGGAGTGGCATTTGGTCAAACTATCTCAACACTCATGGACAGGACCTACCTTGCTAAGGAATGGGCTACAAAATTAGCCTCCCTAGGAATAAAGAGAAACTCACATTCAGTGAATTGAGATGAAAGATATCTGATATCTTGAACAATTAGTTGTAAATCAAAAGGCATGTTGGGAAGGATTGTTGATGAAACTGATAACATCACTGCAGTCTGATTCTATCAAAATATGAGTAAGGCTTTCTTGGAGAGATCATTCAAGCCTAGACGAATGGGCAATGCTTCACCTGTACCAGCTGCACCAAAGGAAATTGGAGATGGGATTGCAAATGCCTGGCTTCCTAAAGAATGTCTTGCAATCACCCTAAGGCCCCATTGATCGGAGACATGGTCAAAGGCCGCATCACAATTAACCTTGCACCTTCCTTGTTGAGGAGGGGTCCAGTGAGAAGGCGCCTGATTCAAGCCTTGAGAGTCTATAGAGGTGAGATTAGTCTTGAGACCACTAGCTTCCCAGAACTCAAGGAATGCACGATGTGGTGCATTGGAAACTTCAATCAGAGTCCAGACCTTCCTTTTAAAGAGCAGATCATTTCGAGCAATCTATAAAAACCAGCAAGTGAAGAAACATCAACTCAGAGTCTCCTCCCCTCTTCTCTTATTTGAGAAGGATATTTGATCCCAATTTTGAAGCTACAAATAAATCTTTGGATTGTCATGAGTAGGGGCAATAAAAGATAATGGGCCACCGAACCAAGCTATCTTAGCAAAAGGGTAGCCAAGAAAGATGTGGTCATTTGTTTCCATGGGGTTTCCACAGCGGGGACAACCAGGATCGATTGGAATTTGGCTAGATGATAGACCTTGACCCAAAGCTAATCCTTGAGCACATGCTCTCCACATTAAAGATTTGATTTTTGGCCAAGTTTTGTAGTGCCATATTTTCTTCCAAACCATTGTTGGGATAAGAGACCATTCCTTCAATCCCCAGTTTGAGACTTGTTGAGCTTGGTGAGCATTCTTTTGATTTGTGAGAAGATGGTACGCCGACTTCACCGAGAAAATCCCTGTTTTTGCTCCTCTCCAAATCTGCTTGTCATTCTGTTGGGTAAGACTCAAGTTTATCTTAAGGATTTCTTTCTTGTCAATCAGGTGAAACCATTGATCAATGAGGTGGACCTTCCAAACTCTGTTTTCCTGGTCAATCAACCCACAAACCTTGGTGAGAGGGCACAGGAATTGTATGCGAAAGTCCCCATGGGTAGGAATCCAGTTATCTTCCCAAATTAGAACATTTTCTCCATTACCAATTTGTCATAGGAGCCCCTTCAAAAGCATTTGCCTCCCTTCAATAATGCTACGCCAAAGTCCAAGATGGTTGATTCCCCAATCTTGCCTGCAAGAAATCTATATTAGGAAAATAGAGTGCCTAAAAGAATTTCGCCCAAGAAAAATCAGGGTTGCACCAAAGCCGCCATGCAACTTTAGTTAATAAAACCAATTAAGCTCTATTGCTGATGTAATACATGACATATGAACATCATGGAAAAAGAAAACATGTAAAAATGAAACGTGACTATGCATTTATGATATCCAAAGCGCCAACATGGAATAAAAAAAGTCATGAATTCAACTCTGTTTAGGCCCAACTATATAAGAAAAAAATAAAATAAAATGATATAAAATAAAAATAAAAACTATGAAAAGTCATGTACATAAAGATTACCAAAATTCCCTTACATCCAAAACTAACCCAACATACTAGCAAGCATATAAACAAAGGGAGACCAATAACATAGTATATATATATATATATATATACCATCCAAATACGTTAACAAGACATTATAATATATATACACCATCCAAATACGTTAACAAGACATTATAAAATTATAGTCAAACATCAACAAAACCCTAAAAACCAAATTGAAGAACGTAAAAGCAAAAAAAGCTACAATTGAATATGAAAATTGAAGAAAAAAATAGCAAAAGTTATCTAAAAAAACCCCCAAAAAAAAATTGAAATATAAAAAGGACCTCTTATCTTAATATACAAAACCTATCAAGGTTCACACAGACATGCTCTAATTCATGGCATGTCGACACTGCCCCATTGTGGCCAATAGTGACGCACCTTCAATGTGTGGAAGATATCTCACTACATAGTGAATGAAATTGCCACCACCCCCACACCA